>NC_091621.1:16339187-16642218 GCF_027580195.1 Bos mutus | reverse complement strand
TTTGAAGGGCACCCCTTGTTTGAGCGTGTGCCTCTGGAGGAGCTGGTAAGTAGGGAGCCTAAGAGAAACTGTGGAGAGTTACGGAAAGATCCTTGCCAGAGTGGTTCTGTCTTCTTTGAATCCAGCTTAATGCCCAGAGGATGGGATGAATGTCTAGGGACCAGGGCAATCTGAAAGATGGGCGAGGACTTACTGGACCCTTCCTTCTCCCAGAGTGAAGACCCCATTGTGGGACATCTGGGCACCTCAACCGAGGAGGGAAAGAAAGTTCTACGCAATGGAGGAAAGAACTTCCCAGCCATCTTCCGAAGAATACAGGATCCCGCCCTCCCGGCAGTGACTCCCACTCCTACCCCTCCTGGTCACTGACTTTGCCTTTGCCTTAGTGGAACCCCATATTTGGGGGACTGGAAAGGAGATCAGGCCCTTGGACCTTCCCAGCCGAGCCCGCTACAGAGAGAGCAGGCAGCAGTCTCTCAAGTTGAAGAGCTGCCCAGGGCAGGACCCTGGAGTTCAGGACTGCCCCAGACGCCTCTTACCTTCTTGCCCTTCCAGTGGCAGCAGAAACCCAAAGCAGCTGACTGGGAAGGTCAAAAGACCTTGGACCAGAAGGGATCCTTGGAAAGAAGTGGAGACTTGCTCTTCCTTAGCACTCCCTTCTCCTAGGAGCTCTCCTTCTCAGCTGGAGTGAGGAATGCAGTTCTCCACTGTCCATCTACACTGCCTGCTAGACTCAGATCACCTGCCTGCTCATGTTTGCTTTATGGTTCTGAGGGTAACATGTATGTGTGTGCACATAACATGCTATGTTTTTGAGGAAAGGCTAGAGTGTGTATCACTCCCATCCTCTCCCTGCCTAAGACTTGACCTGGGGAATTCGTGTTCCCTTTGTTCTTGCTGTCTTTGGAGATCCTGGGTGTGGTGGTGGAGACCCCCTGCCTTCTCCTGTTGACCTTTGCTTTAATTTCAGAGCTGACTGACTAGCGCTGAACCTGCTTGGGGAGGGAGGGGGGCGGGAGTAAGGAGCAAAGAGCTGAACTGGGGAGGATTCTGAGGCTAAAAGTGGAAAGGGGCTGCTGACTAGAACCGCCCCCCCCCCCCCACACACACACACAGGAGACTGCGTCAGCTGGAGAGTCAGAACTCTAGCTCCTCAAAGAGTAAGAGGCAGAAGAGGCACAGCTGGAGCTCTCAGATTCTTGCCTCATTGGGCTGCACCTTTTCTGTACCTGAGAGCCCTTGTTCTGTCCACGAGCCCAGAAAAATCTCTCAACTTTTCTAGTTTGCAATAAGTTTCTTCATTTCTGCTCCTCAAGTCTCATATTCCTATGGCTGGTAGGACAGGGCTTGTTGACCCAAAAGACCAACCCCGTCTCCTCAAGGAATAAAAATGAAGGCTCCTGAAACCATTTTAACCCATGATCCCACCTGTCCTCTGTCCAGTTGGGAGCGGGGCGGGGAAGGGGGCGGCGGCCGTCGCAGGGATAGGGGCAGGGGGAGCCATGTGGCAGTGCAGAAAAATTCTGCTCAGGTACAGAAAATGTGCAGCCCTAAGAGGCAAGAATCTGAGGAGAGCTCCAGCTGTGCCTCTTCCGGCTCTTAACTCCTTGAGGAGCTGGAGGTCGGGGAATTCCTGAGGAGGGCCCCGGGGGGGCGGGGATGGTGGTAGTGGTGGTGGAGCGGGCCGAGCTCCCTGGGGAAGTGGTGGGAACACCAGAGACCGAGTCTGTATCTTGGTCAACTAAACCTCACCAAATAGACTTTCTGAGGAAGAGATCTTTAGGCTGATGGACTAGGGCACCAGCCCAGGAGAAACTGAGGCAAGCCTCGCCTCCCCAGAGGGTCATGGTAACATGAGACCCAAGGGAGCTGCCTTGGCCGCTCCAGCCCCGCCTGCTGTTTCTGGGTGCTAATCCCCAGCATTGACCACTCAGGAGAGAGGATTGGCTGAGGAGCTCGGGGAGGGGGCGTCGCCACTACCGCGCCCAAGAGTTAAATAGAGGCCGGGCAAGATGCTCTGGAGGAGCGAGCTTTGGTGGGTTCCGGAGCCAGACCATGACCCAGACCCTCAAATTCGCATCCAGAGTGTTCCATCGCGTCCGCTGTCCTGAGCTGGGCGCCTCACTGGGCTCCAGAGGCTCCGACTCAGCGCCCCGGGTTTTGGCGGACATCCCAGGCCCCTCCACGCCCGGCTTCCTTGCGGAGCTTTTCTGCAAAGGGGGGCTGTCACGGCTACACGAGCTGCAGGTAGAATGGGGCGCCGTTCCCACGACTGAAAGCTGGGGAGGTTGGCTTCCACAAACCCTAGTGCCGAACGTAGCAAGGAGGGCCGGTGGGAACGGATGCCCATGCGTTACGGAAAAGACGAAGTTGGGACTGGGGCCGGTGGCTCCCGAGACGCGGAGTCCTCTGGATACCCCGCGGAGGAGTGCGTTCAAAACGCCCCTTCTCGCGATGCAGGCGTCTGGAGGCTCGCAGATCCAGAACAAGTGCGCGGGAGGCGGGACTCTCTTAAAGCTAGTACGCTCCTATACCTTCAGGAGGGGCTCGTCCTAAGATGAACAGTCCACGGGAGGAGACTTTAGGGATTTATCCGCCCAGGTGGTGAAAGAGAGGTGCTGAAAGTCAGCTTTGCGCCCAGCTTCTCCGTTTTGCCCATCACACCCAGACTTACTAGGGATGGGGAGTGAGGGAAAGGAGAGGGGTTTGCAGCATCAGAGCCATACACCACTTGGGAGCAGAAGCTCCCCTTTTCATACCCGAAACAGCGCCCTTGGAGTTGGCGCAGGCCAAGCCGGGACCTCCCGGCCCGGATCTCCAGGTCCGCCGCTCGCATTCTCCCAGGTGCAGGGCGCCGCGCGCTTCGGGCCGGTGTGGTTGGCCAGCTTCGGGACGGTGCGCACCGTGTACCTGGCGGCCCCTACGCTCGTCGAGCAGCTTCTACGACAGGAGGGACCCCGGCCCGAACGCTGCAGCTTCTCACCCTGGACTGAGCACCGTCGCCGCCGCCAGCGGGCTTGCGGATTGCTCACCGCGTGAGTCCTCTGGCCCCAAAGCCCCCGACGTCCAGCTGCTTTCCTCCCTTGCGGCCCGGTCTGGAGACAGTCTGGGGAGGTGGAGGTCGTTCTCCCCAACCTTCTGGCAAATCGAGGTTCCCACCCCAGTCCGTTTCGCTCAAGCTCAGGTGGAGCCCGGCTCTCGTGCTTGTTCACCTCTTTATCTTTTGAAGCCGGAATCTTGGGGACTCGCGGAAGGGGCTGAGGCACCAGGATCTAGATGCAAAGGAAGATTCTGTGACTCAGCTTACCCAGGAACCCAGGCCCCTCCGGGGCAGGAAATGAGTAATGAGGAGGGGGGAAGGAAAGCGGGTGCCGGCAGGATCAGGTTTCTGTTCTCCTGAGGGAGAAGACGCTATCCCTCTCCTGGCCACCCCAGCCCGACACGCTCCATCTCCAGCGCCACTAGCCCCGTCGGGTCGCCTCTCCACACCACCGTCTGCCCTGATGCGCCCCCTCTCCGCACCCCCGCACAGGGAAGGGGAAGAATGGCAGAGGCTTCGCAGCCTCCTGGCCCCGCTGCTCCTCCGGCCTCAAGCGGCCGCCCGCTATGCCGGGACCCTACACGGCGTGGTGCGTGACCTTGTGAGGCGACTGCGGCGCCAGCGAGGACTGGGCGCTGGGCCGCCCTCCCTGGTTCGAGACGTGGCGGGAGAGTTTTACAAGTTTGGACTGGAAGGTGAGTCCCAGGACTGGAACACGCGTAAGAGGCACCTGGGCCAGGTCTCGAGGTGCCCTGACAGCGCCCCCTCCCGGCCAGGCATTGCTGCGGTGCTGCTGGGCTCCCGCCTCGGCTGCCTGGAGGCAGAGGTGCCCCCAGACACAGAGACCTTCATCCGCGCGGTCGGCTCGGTGTTCGTGTCCACGCTCTTGACCATGGCGATGCCCAGCTGGCTGCACCGCGTCGTGCCCGGACCCTGGGACCGCCTCTGCCGAGACTGGGACCAGATGTTTGCATTCGGTAATGCACAGACGGGTTGGGCTTCCCGGGTGGGCTGGGCTTTCCAGGTGGCGCTAGTGGTAAAGAATCCGTCTGCCAGTGCAGGAGACATAAGAGATGAAGGTTCGATTCCTGGGTCGGGAAGATTCCCTGGAAAAGGGCATGGCAGCCCACTCCAGTATTCTTGCCTGGAGAATCCCTATGGACAGAGGAGCTGGCGGGATATAGTCCCTGGGGTCACAAAGAGTCAGGGACATAACTGAAGCGACTTAGCAGGCACACGCACAGCAAGGCACAGAAATGAAGTGGGGATGGGGGAACATAAAGCTGTTCCCAGGTGGTGAGGAACACCTTGTCCCCGTCCGCACAGCCCAGCAGCATGTAGAGCAGCGAGAGGCTGAGGTAGCCATGAGGAACCAGTCTGAGAAGTCTGAGGAGGACATGGGACCTGGGGCACACCTGACCTACTTCTTGCTCCAGAAAGAGTTGCCTGCCGCGTCCATCCTGGGGAATGTGACGGAGCTGCTTCTCGCTGGGGTGGACACGGTGAGGTTCTCCCTCTGTGTTGGGAGCCCCACTTTCATAGCTTAACCTCCTCCATCTTGGGGCTATTTCCCTGCCGCTGGAAACCCACTGTGGTCCTCTAGGCCAGCTTGGCTTAGCACCTCCTGGGGTCCAGACTGCCTCATATCCTGCCCCCTATGCTGGGTCCCCACTCTCAACACCTCTAACGCTTCCCCCTGTCCCCGCAGGTGTCCAACACTCTCTCCTGGGCTCTGTATGAACTCTCCCGGCACCCCGAAATCCAGACAGCACTCCATGCTGAGATCACAGCTGCCTTGGGCCCCGGCTCCAGTACCCAACCCTCAGCCACTGCTCTGTCCCAGCTGCCCCTGCTGAAGGCCGTGGTCAAGGAAGTGCTAAGGTGAAGGGGCAGGAGAGGAAAACTAGAGAAAATGCTGGGGGAAGGCTGGGGAAGCATACAGCGGGTGGGAGTTGGGAGAGGGGATGCAGGAAAATGGTACTCTACCCTTGGCCAAGAATGGGTGTGGAATTTGGGTGGCAGGAGAGGGCTATAGCCCGTGCTTCACCTTGTTGTCTCCCTTTTGTGCTCTGCCATCCAGACTGTACCCTGTGGTACCTGGAAATTCCCGTGTCCCAGACAGAGACATTTGTGTGGGTGAATATATCATCCCCAAAAATGTGAGTAGAGCCTATGGGCCCCTCCTGCTAAGCCATCCCTACCTTGGGACTGGTCCTGTTCTCAGATACTCTCCATAAGCCCTTCAAACCCTTTCCTTGGCCTGGGTGCCTCTCTGGGTTATAATGGGGCAGTAGAGAAAAGTAGCTCCGGAAAACTTCCGAATCACAGTCAACCAGAACCTGCCTTCCTCCCTATCCATAGGTCCTGTTCTCTACCACCCTCCTGGCATTCCTGGGCCAAAATTGACAAGTTTGTTTTCCTCCCTCACCAGACGCTGGTCACTCTGTGTCACTATGCCACTTCAAGGGACCCTGCCCAGTTCCCAGAACCAAATTCTTTTCGTCCAGCTCGCTGGCTAGGGGAAGGTCCAGCTCCCCACCCATTTGCATCTCTCCCCTTCGGCTTTGGCAAGCGCAGCTGCGTGGGGAGACGCCTGGCAGAGCTTGAGCTGCAAATGGCCTTGGCCCAGGTGAGTGATCTAGATCTTCTACCTTCCCCAGAGCAGAGAGCTCTAAAGCCATGATCTCTCCTTCTGATAGTCATTTTTTATTGTTGTTCAGTCACTCAGTCATCTCTGACTCTGCAACCCCATAGACTGTAGCCCACCAGGTTCCTCTGTCCATGGGATTCCTCAGGCAAGAATCCTAGAGTGGGTTGCCATTTCCTTCTCCAGGGGATCTTTCTGACCCAGGGACTGAACCCACATCTCCTACTTGGCAAGTGGATTCTTTACCACTGAGCCACCTGGGAAGCCCTCCTGATAGGCATATGGAAATATATAAGACTTGGGAGACCTAATCCTCTGAAATATGTCAGTCCCATCACAGGCCTGGAGGGTGAGGGTTTTTGGACTATCTTTTTCCCTACCATAATCTCTTACCCTCATTGACTAAGACATCCCCTAGTAGCCACAGGCGCCATTCCAACACTGACCATCCTAACACTAATAATGCCTATTACCAATCAAGCCCACCATTGTAGACCCCTCCATAGTGATAGCCTTCTTCCTCCCTTTCCAGATCTTGATCCACTTTGAGGTACAACCTGAGCCAGGTTCTGCCCCTGTCAGACCAATGACCCGGACTGTCCTGGTACCTGAGAGAAGCATCAACCTACAGTTTGTGGACAGATAATATGGTGGAAGCAGACTGTCATTACTGTTTCTCTCATCATAGGGGTTTATTAGGCATGAGACCAAGAGATGTATGTTTCTCTGCAGTCTGTCTGGTTAGAGAGACCATAGCAAAGTGCTTGAAGCAGCCCTGACCGACGTAGGAAGTATGTACCTGGCCTGACCCAGCAAGCCTTGAGAAAACCATGACCCATTAACCTGCTTAGCCCTTCTAGTCATATCATATGCGTCCTTCAAGGGCCAACTTCAATTTTAACTAATCATGCTGGGTGGCCTGACGGAGAATTCAACCACTGGCCTTTTGGAGCTTCACAGTGTTTACCGATGCTGCTGGCTAAGCACTTGCCATAGCCTGAGCTGTGTGTGTATCTGGTCTGCCCCTGGTTGATCCTCTGTTGTTGCCTGTGAGCTCTTTGAGAGGAAGGATGAAGCCTTATTCTGTCTTCATACACCTTGCCAGGGCCTGTCCCTGACTGGAACACCATGTAGACTCTCAGATTCTATCTGGATGATGTGGCAGAAGGGACAAGCAGCTTACCAGGCTCTGTCTACTCTGCTTCTTCCTCATCTTGCCCCTAGCAAGGTGAGTCTATCCTCACCTGGGTTATGATTTTTTTAAAAGCTCTCCTTGGCTCTCTGGTCACTATTAAGTTTGCTTGCCCCACCACTTAGATCCCAGGCAGAGATGTCTTTGGACCGAAGTCCTCCTTTTACATATTGAAGTTTTTTAAATACTGTTTTCAAATTAAAAAATTGCTTTGAATGTTCCATCCTTGACTTTTGACTGACTTATTTCCCTCACTTCCTACAAAGACCTGGAGGTAAGACCTTGACCCAGATTCCCTACTTTGGTTTCTCAGGTCCCTGAAGTGACCACCCGCAGGGCCCCCCGCCCCGCCCCCACTGCCTCCATAACAATGGGAGGTCTAGATACTTGGGAGAAAGGTTTGCATCACAAACCCAGACACATTTCTATCTGTGGGAACAGCCAAGTCTGGCTGCCTGTAAGAGATTGAGGAAGGGTAGTGTTGAAAAGTAGCTTCAAGGGCTAGGCTGTTAAAAGGGGTGGGGAGGGACTTGCAGAGATGGTTGACTGTCTGGTAGATGAGTGCTTTTGGAACCTGGACTGCCAGGACTAAAAGGACACCTTAGCATGGCCACTCTGCCCTCTTTAGAGATGTTGCTCCAAGGTAATTTCCTTCAGAGAAAGATAAGGATACAGACAGAGAGGTGATGTCAGAGAGGATGAACGCCAAGTGTGAGGGTGGCTAGAAGCCCTAGGGCACCAAAGCAGAAGAGGAGTGGGCCGCAAGAGTCCCTGTTCCCCTGAGTCAGCACTCTCTGGCCCCCCCAGAGGCTGGACTCAGTTCTCTACTCGTAATGTATATAGATTAACTCATCTTCCATACAAATAAATCTCTCAGCACCTTCCCTGCAGCGCCTTTTGTAGCCTAGCTTACCCACCCCATGTCAGGACTTGTCCTCCTTCTTCCTGCTCCCCTCCATTCCAATTAGCAGATGGAGACGGAGATTTCACTTCACACTTCCTCCTCCTCTCACTACCTCAGCCCCTGCCCTAGACATGGCTCCCTTCCACAGAAACTCCATTAGCCACTAGCCTTCTGGGGGTTATCTATTTATGTTAAGATCTACAGAGGGGTAAGGGTATACCCCCAACCCTGTTCAAAGACCAAGGTTTAGTGCTTTTACTGCTCCTCCTCTCAGCTCCTTCTCAGCTGTGTTCTCAGTCTCTAACCCTACTCACTATCACTAGCTCAACTTGAACCTAAGTGACCTGATTTGGGGCAGTTCTGAGCTTAGAGGGAGAGTAACTCCCCACTTCCTCTCAGACCCTTTCCCCTGGAATCAGTGGTCAAGATTTTTCACATTCACACTCCTCATGGGAAAGTAGGCCTGCTCACTTGAGAAGGGCAGCAGACCTTCTGACCCTTTCCTGGACAATAATCCTTTAAAGGTGGAAAAAGGAGAGAGGACAATATAGATTGCCAGTCCCAACCTCCATACCTATACCTCCAATGGTCCTGAAGGGGAGGGGAAAATGCTGTCTCACTTAGCCCTGTTTTAGGACCCAGCACGGAAATGGACAGTGTGCTTGTACATTAAGTGCCTATATTCTTGGTTATATCTAAGCCTTTATGTGGGGCCATCAAGGGGGAAAGCTCAGGCTTGGCACAGGAAACCCCACCTGTGTCATACCTACCTAAACCCTATCTACTTGGATAAGAACTAGGAGTCACTTAGTTTTGCTGTCTCCCTTCTGGTTCTCACCAGCTAGTCTGTGAAAGGCAAATCAGTGAAGTCTGGTCCTTCTGTGTCCCCAGGTGGAGAATGTGGAAGGTTATCTTTCTGGGGAAACTATTTCCCACTGGAAAAGTTGGGGCGGGGGGATAGGGCTCAGCCTGTTTTCTCTTCACTTGAATCCCCTCTGAGGTTGGAGGTGATACACTTCAACACTTCCAGGTTACTCACACCCAAGTACAGCTTTGATTCCTATATTCCCAAGCGAGTCTGGGTGCCAGCACCATGGACAGCGGCTGAGACCCCTTTTGGAGAGGGATTGGGGAGGACCATTTCCTGGGCAAGCATATGTGACCTTTAATAGAGAAACATTCCCAAAACACCCCCAGGGAGAAGACAAAGCAGAGCCTTCCCTGAGAGGAGGACCAATAATAGGAGAGGTCTCTGGATCTGACTTAAGCAATGTTATGAAGTAATTATTTTAATTGCTGATGAATAGTTCACGTAAAAGACACCATCCTTCATATAACACATAGCCCCAAGGCCGCAAGAGAAAGGGACCAGGCATCATGCTGGCATCTTCATCAGTCCTTCCCAAACCTTTTTCAGCCCTCTACGTGCCTGCCTCCAAGCACAAGATCTTCCAGTTAATATCAACTAGCTGGGGCACACCAAGATCAGACCTGTGGCCCTGAACAAGGGAGCTTAAACTGGGGCTGGAGACTCATAACCCTGGGAAAGTCTGTCTGTCTCACTCCAAAAGAGTCCAAATTCACTTCACACCACTTCTCCTGGTGAGCACGTTACCTAGTAGGGATTGATAGAACCTGCAAGATTCCCTGAACAAGGACTGCTCCAGCCCCCAATGTTTAGGGGATTGGAGGAGCTCTCATTCTTGCAAATAACCACCATCCTTCACATTTGCAATGTCTATTTCCCCTCAAATTTTCCGTATCTATTATGATACTTAACACAAATTTCCAAGACTCTGTGTAACTCCAGTTGAAAAACATTTTGGAATTTGTAAATCAGCTATTATTTGAAATAAATGCACCATGAACTAGTCTAGAAATCTTTTTATGCCATCACTGATTTTCCCTACAATGGCATTCAACCTGTCCCTCATTTATCCTCAATCCAGCCCTATGAGGTAGACAGGAAAACCACGGTGGGGAGACTTTTTTTCCAAATCACAAAACACCCAGGTGTCAGGTCCACCCCTGAGATGCTTCTGAGCGCTGCCACCTAGCAGCCAATGTGAATTATTCACCACCAAGTGGGAGTTACACCTCCAACTCAGAAACCACTGCTGCATTTGGGATTTGCAACCTCTGCAGAGAAACTTCCCCACACCTCCCAAACCTCCAGAAAACCCCCAGATGAGAAAGGAGTCTCCAAGTGCATATAAATGATTCTTTATGCCCCTCCCCCCATGCAATGGGGGGGTGGAGCACAGGGAAGTACCCCCGCCCTCATGCAGGGAACGGGAGGTCAATGTATACTAGTCTTATTGCCAGCTGCCCTATGGCCATGGGGTAGGGAATGGGGGGGTCTACAGCCCCTTTCTTCTGGCACTGGTCCCCCTTCACCAAGTCACCATAGTGGAGCTGGGGGGCTGGAGGCCCTAGGAGCTGAGGTAAGGACGGTTCTCTAGGGAAGAAATGATGCTCTCCCCACCTACCCACTGGCTGCCCCAGGATGAGTGTGAGGGGCTGTCAGTGGGGGCTGGAATGTATCCAGGTGTCTCTACCCAGTGGGCAGTAGAGGCCAGACAATGTCTCCAGCTTGAAGCTGTCCACAGAGATCCTCATTGGTGGAGGCAGTGTGCCCCAAACACCTTGTCCAGGTGGTACCTCCAGCAGCCATGACAGCTTATCTCTGGCCGATGCACTGACTCAACATCCCCACTCCTGGAGTTCAGCTCAGACCGTGGTGACCCTCATGACAACCTCACGGCCAGAATTGGAACTGGAACGGGCATCTGGTGGCCGCAGCTGTCCAAGGAGATGCAGGATTGTGTAGCCACAGCGCTGAGGCAAGAGCGTCCGCATGCGCTGGGCAGCCGGGGGGCGGCTGGTGGCCCCAGTAGGGGGGCCCGTCCGTGAGGTCCTGGGGCCCGGCTTCCCTGCCGTCCCTCCCCCTGCATCTCCTCCTATGTCCTTGGTCTTGTCATAATTCAGGACCTTCCACTGCTGGTTTACTGCCTGCCAGCGCTTGAAGATACGGTAGACGGAGGAGCCTTCATGGACGATGAGGCCTGAGCAAGAGGATAAGAAGTCCAGAGTCAAAAAAAAAAAAAGAAGTCCAGAGTCAATGCTGCCCAGACCTAGACCAGAGGTACTTAAGCCAACATTTCTCCAGGGGGGCGGAGATAGGGTTGCAAAGGGCCTGGAGAAGCAGGGAAGGGAGAGACACCAGGATTGCCCTAAAGGTTCTCAGTGGTAGAAAACGTGGCCATGAAACTGAGGGAATGGGCAGGGAAAGTGATGTGTGTCAGTTGGAGGAAGATGCTGGGCAGGTGAGAGAGAGGTGCCCTCACCTATGCAGACGACATCCATGAAGCCGTACATGCCATAGCAGATCTGAAAGAGCAGATCTTGCCGTTGCCACTTGGCTGAAGGGCTAAGTGAGGACCAAATGAGCCAGGAGATGCTGGCGACGAGGAAGAGTGAGCCCAGAACTATGGCTGCAATCTGGACCTTCTCGATGACCGTCAGGGAGATGGCCTGCCACTGTATGGGAGAAAAGGCTCCAAAAAGTCACAGAAAGAGATGGAAAGCCAGGTTAGGGTTGCCCTTATTAGGAGGATGCACCAGGAGCCTTCCTGAAATGCTTCAGGTAGGACTAATAATCTGTCTTCTCTGTGCCTTGATCAAGTCTAGAATGTGGCACTTCTTATATTATTTGAGACCATTTCCTGTCTTATTTTAGAAAGGCATGACAGACCACTGCTCTGAAATCAGATCATCTAGGATCTGAATTCCAAATCCTTACTCACTTTCTGGCTGAGTAACTTCGGGCAAGTTTTAAAATTTACTTGTGCATCAATGTCCTCACTGACTTAAAATGTAGATACTAATGGTACATAATTATTAGGATTAAAAGAGTTAATACACACCAAGAACTTGACACATAGATCACTCTACATGTATGATTCTAGCAGTAACAGCAGCGCCACTGCCTTTTCCTCTTTTGTTGTCCCAAGGCCTGGCACACAGGTGGCACCCAATAAATGTCTTTGTGAGTAAACGAAGGAAGGGAGATATTTATAGACAGGAGATTATGATAATGGAGGAGAGGGTGACTTTGAAGCAAGAGTAAATGGATGAAATAAGCTGCCTGGAGGGTCCCTGATTCTAACTGCTGAAAGGCCCTTGCCCCAGTCTCAGAGTGCTCCCCTTATACTTCACCTGCAAGGGGTTCTTGGTGCTGATTGCCAGGACCTGGTACTTGAAGTAGCAGAGCTCACAGCTCCAGGAGCCCCTCTCGCTGATCCAGCGGATGAGGCAGGGCTGGTGAGTGCAGCGCACTGAGCCGTCGCAGCGGCAGGGGCTCAGGAGCTCCCCCTGGTGGAAGAGTAAGGAGAGTCCCTGTCAGCTATCGCCACCCGACCACAGTCCTCTCCACTCGAGAGAGAGAAACCTCTTCTCCAGGTGTCTCCTACCTTAAAAATAAATAAATAAATAAAAATCAGGCCTTTCAACCAAAACAAAGCAAGACGCTAAGGCTACAAGCCCAAAAGAAAAAAAATTTAGAGTTCAAGGTAAACTTCCTGGACCCAATAGAAGAGACCAGAGAAGGGACGGGGAGGGGGTAGTTGGCTGGTAAATACTGGGTCTTCTCTGTTACTAGAGTTTGAGGAGGGTGCTCCTTAAGCCACCCCTTAGGATCTGGAGAAACAGAAGTGCGAGCTTCTGAGCCATGCCTTCCTAACCCATTCCATCACTGTAAAGTGTTTCACAGATGTGGTGCGGACTGGGATAGGTTACAGTCCTCAGGTTCCAAGAATCTGAAAGGAAGATATCCTAAGGTTGGGAGTGGAAGCTGTTCCCCTTTAATCAAAGTAATTTCTCAAGACAGGAAGAGACACCCCCTTGGTACTATCCCGGGACAACTTTGTCCATAACATTTAAACAAAGAATATTCTTTGGAATGAGAAAGAAAGTTGTGGAATGGGAAGTGAAGAAAAGTGCCCCACGGAGAGAACTACTGAGGCAGGTGAGGGCACCGGCTGGGCGCCTCCGTTCAAGGTAGAAACAGAAGCATTCTCCTGTCTGCCCACCTCCCAGCCCTCAGCCTACAGAGACCCTGGGGTGAGAGAAGTGGGGGAGAAAGGCTGTCTCGGTTAAGCCGCGAGAAGGATTTGGGGCCCTCCCAGGAGAAAGCCCCACCCCTTCCTGGAGACCCCTGATCCGCCTCCACCCCAAATCCGCGCCCTGAAGTCTCCAGCCAAGCCCCTCAACCTCACTCCATTTCCACCCCAGGTCCCTGGGTCCCGCCCAGCCTCCTCAGGCCCCGCCCCCTGCTCCCGGTCTCTCCGGGCGCCCCAGGTGCGCGCCCCAACCCCTCCCCGCCCCGCCGGGTGCCCAGGCCTGACCTGCTCAGGGCCTTGGAAGCAGATTCGGCACTGAGGGGTTCGGAGCCCGCTGTCCAGGCTGCTGCTGAGCGACAGGGCGTCCAGAGCGCCCGGGGGCGGCGGCGGCGGCGCGTGCGGCGGCGGGGGTCCGGCCCGCGGCTCCTTGTCGCCGGCCAGGCCCCGGGCTCTCGGCTCTGACCCGTAGTACTCCTCTTCGTCTCCGTCGCCGTCCCGGGCCGAGCAGCCGGCGAAGGGCGCCCAGCCGCAGCCGCCTCCCCCGCCCCCCCGGGGCTGCGGCTCGGCCCGGGGCCGCCCCCCGCCCGTCAGCACCAGCAGCTTCAGCTCGTTCAGGAACATGCGGAGCCGAGACTTGAGCATCGTCCGGGCGCCGGGGGGCGGGGGGCGGGGGGCGGCGTGCAAGGGGGGCTCTCGGGCGGCGGGGGGAAGGGAGAGGACAAGGCCGGGAAGGGGGCGCGCGCTAGAGAGCCAAGCCCGGCTGGGGTCTACGGGGCCTGCGAGAGCCGTTCACTGCTGCCACCGCCGGGACTCCGGGGTTTGCGGGGCCGAGAGGGCTGGCGGCCCGGGGGCGGCGGGGCGGGCAGCCATGGCCGGGGCAGGGGGCGGGGTGGGGGTGGGCTCAGGGTGCCGCGCCCCGCGGGTCCGGGTCCGGAGCGGGCCGGGCCCCCGGGGTTACGAACCCCGGTCTTCCTGCGCCGGGGCCGCCCCCCATCGCCGTCCTCCTGGCCCCAGTCCCGCTCCGGCTCCGGCTCCGGCTCGGCCCGTGCGCTCGGCGGTGGCAAATGGCGGCTCCTTCCGGCGGCGGCGGCGGCGGAGACCCCCCCGGAGCGGCGGGCGGGCGGGGCGGGAGGGGCGGGAGCCGGGGAGCCGGTGAGGGATGGAGGGAGGGGCGGGGCGGGGAGGGGGAGACGAGGAGAAGTGGCCGCGGCTGCGCATCCCCGCCCTGCCCCGCACGAGCAGGTGTCCCCAGAGGCGGGGGCGAGTGTGCGAACCCGGGGGAGGGTGGAGGGAGGGGAGTGGCCAAGGAAGGGGGATGTGCACACGGGTTAGAGATTAGGTGTGTGAATGGGGGTGGGGGGGAGCGGGTGAGGATGGAAGGTGAGTGGTCACAGACGCAGGTGCACCAGGGAGGGAGAGGCTTGTGCAAAAGGGAGTGTGCAAAGAAAGCAAGCTAAACAAGGGTCCGAGGTGAGTGAGCAAGACATGGGCTCAAGCAATAAACACTTTTACACAAAAGACTGAAAAGTGTGCACAGTGTGGGGCTGTGGAAGAGATGAATGTGTAAGGGGTGGAATTGGATTGTATGAAAAACAGAAGTGTGTAATTGTGTGAGGGAGGTGAGTGAGCAAAGGAGCGGAGTGTTAAAGGGGTGAGTCTTTCCTGGTATTCCCCTGACCCACCACCACTGCACTGAAGTGAACCATACCTAACACACACACACACACACACACACACACACACACACACACACGCACACGCGCACGCGCACACACATGCTTAGCTCTTTGTTGTATGGGGGCTCTCGACCCTGAGAACCAGTTGTACCCTCTTATTCCTTATTTCTACCTTACAGTTACATCCTGCTCCTCTCCTTATCAATGCTGTGGGAAAAGGAATTCCAGGGAAGTTCATTGGGTCAAACACACTGGGGGAAAAATTAATTGGTAAAAAAAAGTAACAGGAAAAGGGAGGGTATGTAATCAGGGACAGACTGCCAAACTAAAGATCCTCAATAGAAAGTGATTAAGGAGAGTAATGCTCTTACAAATCATTCAAATATTTTGGATGGATGGATGAATTAATCAGAAAAAGGGTCTGGAACCCAAGCCAAGATGGAGGATGACTTCTATTTTAAAAACAGTGAGCTTATGTGGAGGGTGAGGCTAAAGTGAGACCTTGCTGGGGTAGGATGAAAGTTTAACACACTCAGAGAAACTTAGCCTTCCAGAGGTTTACAAACCCACCAATCCTAGCAAAATAGTCAATGAAACATTCACCTCACAAGCCCCTTAATCAGTTAGCACCTTGGGATTTTTCTTACCAGAATTCCAGTTGCCTTTGCCAGCAAAGGCCCAGGACTACAACTATCAGAATGCAAACAGGGGAAATCTGTACTGACATGTCTTCCATTTCGCCCTGGAGCATGGTTTATATGAATCTCAAGCTTGAACTCATATCCTCAGCCAGATGATTAAGGAGAATAGAAGTTAGGGCACAAGGAGAGCAAATAGAACAATAGAATGGTTTCAGATTTTAGACAGTTTCTCATAAATGAGAAACCGATCCCTTCTTTTCCTTATTCCCATTCTCTCAAAGGGTTGGGAGACAAAGAAGTTGGAGTCAGTAAGACAAGGGAAGTCAGAGAAACTTGCCTGTTGTCTACCTAGATGTCTGTGAGCAGAGGTTGTTTGGGAAAAGTCTCTTAGGACAAGGGCTAGGAAAGCTTGCCATAGGGGAAAAAAGAGAAACGCAACAACCCCATATAAGGAGTCACAAGGTTTGCAGAAGGGAACGCTCACTTTCATGCAGTGTGGTGGTAACTTCCTTGCTCATGCTCACTCCTATGTCTATCTGTATGTGATGTATATAATATCATACACACATGTCATACCATCTTACTGCAGAAAAGAACCTTAAAGGTCAAGTATTCCTCTTTCCGGCTCATCAATAACTTCTCTGTCAGAAGGTATCTGGTCTCTGCTTTGGAAGTTGGGAAGAGGGGACGACATTATCTTGCCACACGTCCTGTTGGATTATTGTACTAACCTGTCTTCCATTAGTCCTTTAATCCCAGTTTTGTCCTCACATGGGCAGTCCCTTGGACTGCAAGGAGACCCAACCAGTCTATCCCAAAGGCAATCAGTCCTGAATATTCATTGGAAGGACTGATGCTGAAGCTGAAACTCCAGTACTTTGGCCACCTGATGCAAAGAACTGACTCACTAGAAAAGACCCTGATGCTGGGAAAGATTGAAGGCGGGAGGAGAAGGGGACGACAGAGGACGAGATGGTTGGATGGCATCACTAACTCGATGGACATGAGTTTGAGTAAGCTCCGGGAGTTGGTGATGGACAGGGAAGCCTGGCGTGCTGTAGTCCATGGGGTCGCAAAGAGTCAGACACGACTGAGCAACTGAACTGAACTGGGCACCGTCTACTCCCTATTTTATATGACCACATATAAAATATGTGACTATCTTTATAGATAACCTTATCACTAGTTGAAAAAAAGGTCAAGTGTCTGAGACTCGAAAAAAAATTAAAAAAAGAAACCCCACATACACACAGGAAGCAAGGACTCAGTAAACATTTGCTGAATGAATGAATGCAACAAAGACACAAATGAAAACATGTTTTCCGCTGGCGATGGACGATGGAGCAGAAAGACCACAGGACCACCTCCCGTCCCTCGACCCACCTCCCCGCTTAGAGAGAGTGAGAGAAGGGTAGTGAGACTCAGGCTCGGCCTGCAGCCGGGAGCTGGGAATCCTGGGTGGCCCAGGTTGCCATGGCACCGCATTGGACTCCACCCTCTCTCTTCTCCCGCCCCTCCGCTCCAGCCAGAGTTAAGGCAGCCAGTCACGTGCCCTTCAGCGTAACCACACCTCTGCTCCTCCAAGCAATGTCAAACGGTCACGTGTGATAGCAACAGATCATGTGGTTGCCATCTCTCCTCCGCCTCTTTCCCCTCCTCGCCCCTTTCTCGTTCAAAGCTGCTTCTCGGCTGCCCCTCTGCGCATGAGTAGTCCGGTCACGTGGTCCGAACGTCCGGCGTTCGCCCCGCCCCTCCAATTTCCGCGCGCCTCTTTGGCAGCTGGTCACATGGTGAGGGTGGGGGTAAAGGGGGCCGCTCTAGCCTGCGGCCTGTGTCTATGGTCGGGCCCATAGCGTCCAGCTGCCCAGGACAGACCTCGAGTGTATGGCGCTGCAGGGACCGGCTCCGGGGTCCGGATAACGGGCCGACCCCGCAGCTCCTGACACGGGGCGAGGTGAGTGTAGCCCTTCTCAGGAATGGGGACCATTCTCGCCCTCCACTGCTTCCTACGCGGGCTGGTTATGGAAGGGTTGCTCGAGGGCGGGAAGTGGGGCAGGATGTGATAATGTTCCTTTGTGGCCGAAGGGAGGTGTAATTTCAGGAACTGGGTGTCGGGTCTTTGATGTAGGGGGTGTGTCGTATGGGATTTCCCTTGTGTGGGGCTTGATGGTCCCCAAGGAAAATGCATCTTTGAAAAAGTTATGGGGCCTCACGTGGCTGAAGGGTTTGGGTTTAGTTATTGTGTTACCTAGGGGGCTGCCCTCAGGGAAGTTTGGGAATGCTGTTGATATTGTCTTTGTGATGTCTTTCGTGGGAGTCACTTTGTTCCTGCAGGCTCATTGAGCCTCTGTGATTGTAGGGTCTTCTCTGGTCTGAGAATGGCTACCTCCCGATATGAGCCAGTGGCTGAGATTGGTGTCGGTGCCTATGGGACAGTGTACAAGGCCCGTGATCCCCACAGTGGCCACTTTGTGGCCCTCAAGAGTGTAAGAGTCCCCAATGGAGGAGGTGCTGGAGGGGGCCTGCCCATCAGCACCGTTCGGGAGGTGGCCTTACTGCGGCGTCTGGAGGCTTTTGAGCATCCCAATGTTGTCAGGTGAGAAGATGGAAGCATGGGAGTGGGTCGTGAAAGGAAAAAGACAGCCTAACCTATAGATGTAGAGTGGTGGTCAGAAGAGGAGTGGGAACCCTGAGGAAATAGGGGAGGCCATGTTGGGTCCAAGACCATTGGTCAGTGAGTGACCACTTGTTCTGGCCAGGCTTATGGACGTCTGTGCAACAGCCCGAACTGACCGGGAGACCAAAGTGACCCTGGTGTTTGAGCATGTGGACCAAGATCTCAGGACATATCTGGACAAGGCACCCCCACCAGGCTTGCCAGTGGAGACCATAAAAGTAAGTAGGGTGGGCAGACACTGAGAGGTAGCTTGAGACCATTGTGGTAGTTTCTGTTGTAATTTCAGGTGTGGCACCTGGTTCTCAGTTTCTCTGTACTTCCCCCTTCCAAACCAGGATCTCATGCGCCAATTTCTAAGAGGCCTGGATTTCCTTCATGCCAACTGCATTGTTCACCGAGACCTGAAGCCAGAGAACATTCTGGTGACAAGTGGTGGGACAGTCAAGCTGGCTGACTTTGGCCTGGCCAGAATCTACAGCTACCAGATGGCACTTACACCTGTGGTCAGTAGAATGATGGTGGCCAAGATGGGATCTGGCTGGGGGAGAAGAGTGATTGCCCATAGCAGTTGAGAAGGAGTGTGTTTTTTCATGTGCTTTGCAGTAACTTGCAGGACTCTCATCTGCACTACTTATTCCCATCAGGTTGTTACACTCTGGTATCGTGCTCCAGAAGTTCTTTTGCAGTCTACGTATGCAACACCCGTGGACATGTGGAGCGTTGGCTGTATCTTTGCAGAGATGTTTCGTCGAAAGTATGGGGCCCAAGTATCCCAAACATTTTGATTTCCCAAGTCTTTTATTCATAAACCACACTCATACCCTGCCCGCTCTTCCACTTACTACTGGCTACCTTGTCCATAGCCAGAAACTCTGAAATGTTCTGGAATTAGGAATTTCGTAGCCCTTTATTCTCCACACCCTAATGTTTTGAGCCACTAAGTAGTTATCTACCACCCTGTCTTTGAAAGACTGCTACTGGAATGAATGTCTCTTTTCACCTTAGGCCTCTCTTCTGTGGAAACTCTGAAGCTGACCAGTTAGGCAAAATCTTTGAGTAAGTGACCTGCAAGGGGAAGAACTTTGCATTCCGAGTCCTTCTGTTTCTG
Organism: Bos mutus; assembly: GCF_027580195.1. Lineage (NCBI taxonomy): Eukaryota > Metazoa > Chordata > Mammalia > Artiodactyla > Bovidae > Bos > Bos mutus. The sequence continues at coordinate 16,623,213 of NC_091621.1, read as the reverse complement.
CTGAGCCCTTGACAGCAGCTGGCTCTGCCCCTGGAGATGGGGGCTGGAAAAGGGCCCTCCTGACCAGAATTCTCCTGTTCCCCATAGCCTGATTGGACTGCCCCCAGAGGATGACTGGCCCCGAGATGTCTCTCTACCCCGAGGAGCCTTTTCCCCCCGAGGGCCCCGCCCAGTGCAGTCGGTGGTCCCTGAGCTGGAGGAATCTGGAGCACAGCTGCTGCTGGTAATAGACTCAGGCATGGGCACAGGGCGAGACTGCAGGGGGATATCCCGTGTTTGTCACTCAGTCGTGTCAGACTCTTTACAACCCCATGGACTGTAGCCCACTGGAGTGGGTTGCCATTTCCTTGTCCAGGGGGTCTTCCCGACCCAGGGATTAAACCCAGGTCTCCTGCATTGCAGGCAGTTTATTTTACCACTTGAGCCACCAGTAGGGGGAAATGGAGCAAGATAAAAGGAACCCAAATGCATTGTTGTTACTGAGACTTGTTAGTGAACGGGCTGGTTTTTATTACTGTTTTGAATGGCTGTCCACAAGAGGGATAGAGAAAATCACCCATTCTAGGTATTGTTGGGGGTAAGCAGGAGTCTTTTTTGTTTCTTCCATGTTTTCTGACATTTGTGTCCCTTCTCAGGAGATGCTGACTTTTAACCCACACAAGCGAATCTCTGCCTTCCGAGCCCTGCAGCACTCTTATCTACACAAGGCAGAAGGTGACGCAGAGTGAACAACAGAATGGCTGGAACAGAACCAAGGCGAGAGACACCAAATTTCCCTTCTTTTGAACACTTGAGTGGAGAGCCCCACCAATGAGAAGGCAACCTCTGCCTTCATCTCTGAAGCTGTGGAGACTCCTCCTCCAACTTTTTACAGACAATATTTTACTGCCTTAACCATATTCCCCTCCCACCCTTCTTTTTGAGGCTTATCTTTATCCTGTGTCCTTACACCAAGGGATATGTCCCTTGTTCTCCCCTTCTTTATACCTTTATATCGGGATCCTTTTTTATACAGGACAAACAAAACAAAGAAATACGGTCTTTTTTTTTTTTTTTAATGTTTCTTCCTCTGATTGGCTTTACTGTTTGGGGATTTGGAAAAAACCATTTGGAAGATGGAACTTCCTTGCAGATTCTCTTTAGGTCACAGGGTCAGTGGAGCCCCTCTACTAACAAGAGAAGAAAAGGCATTTACATGGCTTCTTTGATTATAGAGTTTAAATGGTTTTTATTTTTATATTTACTGAACTTCCCCAAACCAGGTCCTCCTTATTACAAGAGTTCTTGGTAGTTTTCTCTCTGGATCTGTCCCTGATTTACCTTGGAGCAAAGATGTGTTGAGGTGGTCCAGCATATGGAAGGGAGAAGAGGGGAAACAGCCAGGAATGACTCCAACCCCCATCCCATCTCATGTAATCCTGGAAACTTCCCATATCCCTTAGGGAGAGAGGAAGGAAGAAGGGTTTTTCTTTATTCCTTATAATCTTTCTCCCAGCAAAACATATCAAGGCATAAAGCCTAACTGTTCAGTCATCTTTAGGGAACATGGCAAAGGCCCTTTCCTTTTTCTCAAAAAGGGCTACAGACCCCAAGTTTTCCCTAAGGGGAAGAAAAAGCTTAGGGAGAGCAAACAGCAGGAAAGATGTCAGAAGGATCCAAAGTCTCATAGAAAGGCACTGGGGTTGGCTCGAGGATCCTTCTGATTCCGAAATCTCATCGCTAGCCAAACACCAAGGATCTGTAGCAGCAAAGAGAAAAGAGATAAGCACGAACTATGAATTTCTGGGGCTAAGATTTGGAGGTGTACAGAAGGGATATAAGGGAACTAGAGAATGTTACCTCTGTGAAGCTAAAGAAGAGTCCAACACCCCCCAGGATTTTCAGGGCTTCATCTGAATGCTTAAGAAACTTTTCTCCACACATCTGACATGTGGGGCTCCGGCTCTTGCAGACCTGAGCGAAAAACACACATATGCATGTTTGGAGGATGCAGAGTTGCTATGGTGCTCTATCGTAACTATGGCGAATGACCCTAGGAATTATTTTCCAGTTCCTGATTAGTATCCTATAGACTGGACTCTTCACTTGGCTAATTCTCTAGAATCTGTATCCATCCCCCAACTCCTACCAGCACACAGCCCCAATACAAGTGAGCTGCTAGAGACAGGCAATCACATTAAGCTCAAATCTGCCAATTTGAGCATTGGCCTTAGCCAGTTTTCTATCACACAAACCACCGCCACCCCCCAACCCCTCCCATGCCAGCTCACTGCAGTGCAGAAAGCATAATCTTGTTGATCCAGGGTTGTAAGGTTGAACAAGCCACAGCAATCAAAACTTCTTTCCAGTTCATCCCGGGTCTTGTTGCTCATGACCCACCAAGAAGCATTGATGACATCTGTCTGGAGGATATAGGCAGAAGGAAATCATTTGATGCTAATCTTATGAATCCCCTAACATTTTGATCCCAGGTCCAGTTTCAATTTCCCTTTTTAAGCAGAGTTAATGTCCTTGAAAAGCAAAGGTGCAGACACAGTTACCATCCACTTCCTTCTGGATGGTCCTCACGGTCAGTTAGCCAGACATCCCAAAGGAAGCAAATAGCTCTGGAAGTAGTGGGTCTAAGAATGATCTTTGGGGCCAGACTGAGAGTAAAGAGTCAAGAGGTTAGAGGGTGGGGAAAAAAAGTGAGTACTTGAAAGGGCACCTTCTTACCTGTTTGCTTAGGTTAATAGCCAGACATGAGCAAGAGATTCCAAACTGGAAGATGAAGACCAAACCAAGGATGATCATGTACTGAGAGGAAGAGTTATGGAAAAAAAAAAAAGTCCTAGATTCCTTTATGTTCCACCTATAGTAACAATCTGATCTAGTCAAAGAACTTACACAATTATGTCAGTTGAAAACAAAATCATTGGCTTTTGTTTCATAGAGTATGGTATAAGGGAGGGCAAGGAGACATATCCCCCGAACACTGGAGGTCTCCTACCCTCCTTTCTAACTTCCTAGCTAACAGTCCTCCCAAGAGCCCTGGTGCCCCAATCACTTCAGGTCAGGATACAAAGAAAAGCAGTACTTGGTGGTGGTTGACAGCACCTACCAGTCCTGCAACCGCGATGAGAAGAAGGAAGACTCCCACTGCAATGACTCCTCCGATGATATGGATGCTGGACACCAGACCCAGGCCCTTAGCCCATGCAGCCACTCCAATGAGCAATAAGCCTACCAGCTAAGGAAAACAGCAGGATATATCTTAAAAGAATTTCAGTGTGCATCACCGCCAATGGTCAAGGTGAGAGCGGTGGCTGGACAATAAAGAACTGAGTTTTGTGTGAGTGAGAAGTACTACTACCAGGACCAGGACCATCCCTGGGCACTCCTCCCATCAGAGGTCAGAATGGCTGGAATAGGGTTGAGAGGCGGCAGGGAGCGTAAAGTCTATGAATATAAAACGGGACATTTAGCTTCATCCATCACTTCCATTTGGGAGAAGCCTAAATTCAGAAGAGGGAGGGCTGGGCCTTTATCCCCACGATGAGCCTTCACTTCATCACCTCCCCAGCCCTAGATAAACCCTCTGATCACCGGAAGTCTCCTCTCTTCCCACGGAAGTCCCTAGGAATTCCCTCTTCGCCGGAAGTTCCCGGGAATCTTCCCGGAACCCCTAGTACATCCCTCTCCCCATCCGAAGTCCCCTAGACATTATCTACATTGGCCTTTCCGCCCTGGCGCTTCCCCCCACCTCCAAAACCTCACCATGTAGACCACGTTGAGCGCGCAGAGCGCATTCTTGGAGCAGGCAAAGCCTCCGCAAACCATCTCCCCAGCTTTGGGGACCCAAGTGGTCCCAAGGACTTGGGGGGAGGGTCTCGCGGACGGTCTTGGACCCCGACAGCTTCTGTCTCTTTAAATCGAGTCCAGCCAAACCCAGTCCTCTGCGCCTGCACCGTCCCACCCCCGCCTTTGGATTGGCGAAATTTGGGACTAATCTAGGACGTCGGTGTCCTGAATGCCAATCAATCTGCATCGCGTCACTGACCCGCCTGCCGGCCCCTCCTTTAGGTTCTTTATTGGATGAAACTTAAAACTGGGGGCAGGGCTTCGGAAGAGTCTCATAGAGACCGGAGCCTAAATTTCAAAACCCCGGATTGAAAACGGAGATTTCTGTGGTGGCGGCTGCAAGAGGACTTATCCGAGGGAGGAGGCTCTCGGGAAATTCCGGTGAAGAGTAGGTGCTTCAAGGGCCAGGTGAAAGGGCTCCTCCCCTCAAGGGAGGGCCCTCCCGCCCCTTTCCCCTTGTCCCGCAATGACTTCATGATGACGCTCTCGTTTGCTACTATTGCATCACATTCGGGAACACCTAGAGAAGCGAAATACTAAGCTATTTAGCCCGGCCACAGAGGCCCCGGGTTGGGCATAACACCACCTAGCAAATACTCTCGTCTTTGCAAGTGCGTCCACTAGTGCACATAGCCTGATTCATATCCCCCCCCTGATGGGGTGTAAACATGCTAGAAATTCAGTATGAAAATTAGCAGCCTCGGAGCGGCGCGTTCCGGACAAAACCACAAGACACACGAGTGTGCTGGAGTCTTCAGAGCACATGCCTGATCCTGGGCGGTTAAAAAAAAAAGACAAAGGGAGGGGCCTGGAATATGAATAAATATCAGAGGAAGGAGGAGTCTTCACATTTTCACTCCAGGGGCGGGCGTAGTGGTTGATCAATATCTGTTTATTAAGGAATAAGTGCTTTGACGCACCGCCTTTTGCGTGGGGATATGAAAAGACAGAGTTCCTCTTTCCACCAAAACAAAGAGGCAGTCGTAGTAGGAACACAAATGAAAAACCTCCCTTCAGCCCTACAGAATGATTTACATTTGTGTGTACTTAGATTCTATGACTGCCTAAGTGGCACCGTCTTACCGCTCAAGTCAGACCGCAGGGCTTCCAACTTTGCGCTTAACTAGCTGTGTAACTTTTGGCCAGTTACTTAAGCTCCCTGTGCCTGTTTCCTCATCTGTAAAATGGGGATAAATAACCATACACCTACCTCTTGTGAAAATTGAATGAATTAATATATATAGAATGCTTAGGATATATGTAGAATGGTTACCTGGCACATAGTAAACACTCACTGCTAGTTATTATCTTTTGGGCTATTTTACAGTTTCCAGTGGGTAATCCCAAATCTAATTCTCTTATCTCCAACTACACATTCATATATTAAAATCCCCTGTCCATCACAAATTAGTATTCAGTAAGATATACAGGAGAAGAGGCATTTGGCAGGGCCAGAAAGGTTTAAGTCCTGAAACAAAATGATTACATCAAACTACCCACTGTTTTCCTCTTCACTCCCTCCCCCTACCGCATCTCTTTCTGTCCTTCAGTTCCTCACCCACTCTCTTTAAGGGACTAAATCAAGGACAGGACAGTGGTATCAGGCATAAGGGGAGCTGGTTGGCGAGCGTCTTAGTTGGGCGGTGTAGTGAAAAGTGTATCAGAATTATAATCAGAATACCTAAATCCTTATCTTTGTGTCACCTCTTTCTGGCCACTCTGAGCTTCAGTTTCCTTTTCTGCCAAATAGGGAGAGAAATCCTACCCCTTGGGCCTGTTGTGCAGTCAATATATGAAAGTGTGTTGTAAACTATTAAGTGTTATAGACAAATCAATTATTATGAAAGTAACTGAACATGGAGCCTGGTGGTTTTGTCTGGTTACAGATTACTATCCTCCATAACTTGTTCTCCCTGTGCCTACTTGGCCCTTTTAAGCAGGAGGTGGTTGCAGTGGGGTAGCCCACTAAAGAAGGGTTACATTGTAAGATGTAAAGTGTGTGAACCCTTTGTATGTGCAGAGTAGGTGGGGAGTACAGCCGTAAGATGGAATGCAGGGCATTAAAGGTGCCAGACTGAGAGTGTGTGGATTCCTGTGAGGGTTTGAGACTGTACACAAACCTATAGGTCAAGAGTTTGGGATTGGAAAAAAAAAAAGTTTGGGATTGCACCTGGGACCTGACATGCCACACTCTCCCCTCACCAGCACCCATCTTAATTAGCCACCTCCCACAGGAGGCCCTCGGATGCTCATTAAGACCTCTCCATCCACCTGGCTGGGCAATTGTGGCAGGGGCTGGCTGGCAGAGCTGATGGGCCAACGCTAGAGGGGGTGGGTGGTGCAGGAGGTAGTGCTGACCCAGGCTGTGGGTTTGAAACTCACCAGTCAGGAAGTGAAGTCGACAGACGGAAGGGCGGGCAGGGGAGGGGAGTTCTGAGGCTGAACAGAAGGGGCCTTCTGGGGTTTGGGGGCTGTGGGGCCATGGGCTTCAGGGCCAGTGGTTGCTCTTAGCCCAGCAAGACAGGTCTGGGCAACATGCATGCCCAGAGGCAGTTGACTGTAGCTGCAGTGAGAGCAGAAGTCAGACGACATGAGGTGGCCAGGCAGGCTCTAAACCGCCTCAGGAAGCTGGCAGAGAGGGTGAGCAACCCTGAACTTCGGGACAGTATTCAAGCCTCACTGGACAGCGTACGAGGTAAGAGAAGGATTAGCTCCCAACTTGGGTGTCTTGAGGACCAGCAGGGGCATATAAGGGCTTGCCGGGTCATCCATCATTTCCCAATCAGCCACTTTCTGGTTCTCAAGATGGAGCTTGGACTTGGGGAAAGAATACATCTGGAAAGGATGTAAAAAGACAGAGGAGGTGTCATTCTTCTTTTTTCCCCAACTCTGCTCGTCCTCCCAGGGGATCAAAATACAGATCACTGCTGAGCTGACCTTGGCAATGGAGAAGTGGGTGAGCATGAGGAAGACAGGCCGTGACAGACCCGTGGTAGACTTGGACCCTGCTGGGGGAGTCTGGGGCAGGAAGCAGTTTGGGACAGGAGGTTCCAGGACCGGATAATATGGTCATTCCCAGGACCCACGAAGGATCAGTGACCTCTTGTTTTCCAGCTGTAGAGAGAACACACACATACACGCATACCAGAAATACACCACTCAGAGTATCTCAGGCTCCCAGACACACATAACACTCACACAGCATGCTCTGCACAGCTGAAAGTGCAGAGAAGTCCCCAGGACTCTCCTCGGTCCCCTTTCCTCCCCGTGCTCCTGTTCCTGTCTCCCCCCCACACACACACACCTTCCGCTCTACCTCCTTAGTGCCATTAAAGCAATGATGACAACACAGGGAGGAAGTGCTGCCATGGCAACACCATCCGCCACATCCTCCTGCCCACCCCAGCCTTCAATCCTGTGGTGGGGCCCTGGCAGGAGTAGCTTCTCTCTATCCACAAGGCCCCACCACTAAGGAACTAGTGGAGCTGGAGGTCATCTCTGGTCTGGTGTCATTTAATTTGCCTCTGAAGCTGCAAAGAGCCAATAAAAGCTAGCTACTTTGCTCACTAAAGGTGTCTGGGTGAAGTATATCCTCCATTATACCCTGGTCTCTTCCAGGCTCTCCATGCTGCTGCCTACCTGGGGGTTGTGGTGGGGGGTGAGTGGGCAAGAGACTGTTCTTTCCATCAAGGATGATTCTGCCAGACCCCTCTGATAGAGGCCAGCAGGAACTTTTGGTTCACTTGGGGAAGGAACAGTTTGGTTCAGGTTCCTAAGGGAACAGTCTAATTCCTTTTTCATTGCCTTTCTTCCACTGGTACCCCTCTCACCATCTCTCCCCCACCTTTTGCCAAGAATTACAGCTGATAACTTCCCTACAGGGGTTAGAAAAGGAGACCTAACAGGGAGTGGCCCCATGAGGCCTCCTAGGGAGGCCTCCTCCAAGCTCCACCCGCTGCTTAGGGGGGAAAAAAAAGTGGGGGAGGAAAGAGGTTTAGGCCAGGTAGAGGAACACAGCTTATCTTTGGAGAGGAGGGAGAGAGGAAGGGTGGAGGCTGAACTCTGAGAAAACCACTCTTCCTAAGTGATTTGTTCCACTCCACTCTTAAGAGTCAGGATTCTGTTCCCACTGAACATAAACGAAAAGTGAGGCAACCAAAGGAAGGAATATTAAGCCAGAAGCAACACATTTTCACCCTCTTTCAGAAAAGGCTGTTGAAGGGTCTTCTGTTCTGGGGATCGTGTCATCCTTCTGCTGGGGGTGGGAGGGGGGCGCTGGTGGGTGCTGACTGAGGACCGCGGAGGGACTGGGTACAAGTTTCAGGGAGAACAAAGGGCACCCAGCATCCTGGTACCGTTCCCCCCTCATCCCCTACCGGGCCCAGCATGCCGCCGGCTTCTGCCTCCAAGAGCCGCCCACGGCAGCACTTATTATAGTCTCCGCTGCGTCAGGAGGGTGGGACGCCAAATTAGGGGAACGCTGAGACTCCCCGAGTCCCAGGGAGGGGACTTCAAGGCTGGAAGGGAGGCCTCCCTCGACTGGTGCACACCTGCCCATCTCATCCTCTGTCCTCCATCGGCCTAGCCCTTTCAACCTTCTCCCCGGGCTGGAGGACAGTCAGCCTTTAACTCCAGGGTCCCTAAAGGGCTGGAGGACACAGAGCAGGCGTTTTTTATTCTATCTCCTCTTTAACCTTCGGAAAAAAGCCCCACCCCGAAAACCTCAGCAGACTGAATGGAACTCAGAGGAGGCCTGTACCCTCTGCCTCAGCTGACGGGGTCTTTATGTTGGGCCGCTAAATGTTCAGCATGTGTGTAACCAGGTGTGAAGGTAGTGCCTCCACTACCCAGCCTGTCCCCCCACCCACCATACACACCGATCCTCCTCTCTGCTTATCCCCGCTCTTTCTGAGGCGCTCTTGGAGCTACGGTTGCTATGGAGACCGGATGCATTTTGGTATGGGGGGTGGTGTCGATCTGTAGACGTCTTCTTTCTCCTTCCGCCCCGAGCTGGAGCCTTGGGACTCACTTTTCCGCCGGGCTCCTCCACTCCGTAGATCTCTCTCCACTTGAGGCAACCCCTCCTTCCACCCACCCTGCTAAGTTCCATGTTTGTCCCCATCCCCAGGGAACACTTTCCAAGTTCACTTTGGGACAGTTAGGCTCAAGTCATGGCCCAGTCAATGCACTGCGTGTGGAAGGTGGGGGTGGGCGACGGGGCTGGGTCGTGAGAAGAGGAACCTGTGCAAGTACCTGGGGAAAACAAGGGGTCTTGGGAAAGGGATTTCAAGGCTCCCCATTTTCCCACGTCAGCCTCCCCGTAATTGACAGTGAACCCGAATTTGCTCCGTTTTCGCCGGGGATTGCCCACCCATACAACAATTTTTACTCTCTTGCCTAAAGGCCACACCCAACAGTAGCGCTCCCTAACCGAGGTGTACTAGGGGAGGGGGCTCAATGTTGGAGTAGATGAGTCCAAGTTCCAGGAAATCCAGCCCAGGATTTGGGAGGGAAATCCAGTCCTGGATTTTGCACCGCCTTCGCAGACAGCCGTGCTGGTGGAGAGAAGGTGGGGGAGAGATTGGGTGGGGGGGCGGGGGGCCGCCTCCTCCTCACTGTGAGGGGAGCGCCCGGACACAGCGCGCATCCGGACCGAGCCGAGCCCCGGCGAGCCCCCCGGACCCTGCGCCCGGATCTCATGCCCCTCCTCTCCCGGACCCCAGACCTGTGGGTTCCCACCCCCTCCGGCTTCCCTCCTTCCTCCCCCGCCGGCGCCTGTATCTCCATGCCCAGCATCCTCCCCGCGCCCCTGCGAATCCCCCGCACGACCAGCCCCATTAGCTTCCCACCCTCCTAAAGACCCCCCTCGACCCCATCCGCGGCCCCTGTCCCTCGAGTCCCTCGTTCCCCGCCCCTGCCTCCCCCGCACCGGTTCCTCTCCCTCAGCCCCGGGTTCCTCTTTTCTGCCCCGTTTTCCTCCCTCTCCCCTTTTGCCCCCACTACAGTCCTCCCCGCCCTCCCCCGCCCATCTCAGCGCCCCCACCCAGGCCGGGGTGCAGGGTCCGGCGCGCCTCCTTGGAGCAGCACCAAGGTCCCGGGGTTCCAACGGGGTGGGGGCGCAGGGCGGGGAGCATGGGGAGGGGGCGCCCCGTGTGATGGGAGGGGGGCGCAAGCGGAGGCGGCGGCGGCGGCGGCGACAGCGGAGCCGGGCCGGGGGCTCAGCGGGGTCCGGGGGCTGGGGGCAGCGAGCAGGGCGGCCCCATGGCCGGGCCCCCCTGAGGCAGTCCGGGGGAGTCCCCTCCCCTCCCCAGCTCTGGGGTCTCGGGGCCCCATGAGCCGGGGCGCGGGCGCGCTTCAGCGCCGGACAACGACCTACCTCATCTCGCTGACCCTGGTCAAGCTCGAGTCGGTGCCTCCGCCGCCGCCTTCTCCGTCTGCGGCCGCAGCCGGCGCCCCTGGGACCAGAGGTACCGAGACCGCGGATCCCGGCAGCCCCCGAGGCGCTGAGGAGCCGGGCAAGAAGCGGCACGAGCGGCTCTTCCACCGGCAGGATGCGCTATGGATCAGCACGAGCAGCGCGGGCGCCGGGGGCGCCGAGCCCCTCGCCCTGTCCCCGGCTCCGGCCAGCCCGGCCCGCCCCGTCTCCCCAGCTCCCGGCCGCCGCCTCTCCCTCTGGGCCGCCCCTCCCGGACCCTCGCTCTCCGGGGGCCTGAGTCCAGACCCCAAGCCCGGGGGCGCCCCCACCTCCTCCCGGCGCCCCCTGCTCAGCAGCCCGAGCTGGGGGGGCCCGGAACCCGAAGGCCGGGCGGGAGTCGGCGTTCCCGGCTCGTCTTCCCCGCACCCCGGCACCGGCAGCCGGAGGCTCAAGGTGGCGCCTCCTCCGCCGGCTCCCAAACCTTGCAAGACCGTGACCACGAGTGGCGCCAAAGCCGGCGGGGGCAAGGGCGCCGGTAGCCGCCTGTCATGGCCCGAAAGCGAGGGCAAGCCCAGGGTCAAGGGGTCAAAGAGCAGCGCCGGGACTGGAGTTTCTGCCGCCGCCGGCGCCGCCGGGGGAGGGGGAGCGGCAGCCACGACCTCTGGTGGGGTCGGGGCTGGGCCCGGAGTCCGAGGGAAGCTGTCCCCTCGGAAAGGCAAGAGTAAGACCTTGGACAACAGTGACTTGCACCCAGGACCGCCTGCCGGCTCTCCTCCTCCGCTAACCGTCCCAGCCACCCTGACTCCCACCTCTGCTGTCACCGCCGCCTCCGCGCTGCCCACCGGGCCTGCACCTCCAATCACTCTGGAGCCTCCAGCTCCCGGGCTGAAACGGGGCCGGGAGGGGGGCCGAGCATCCACTCGAGATCGCAAGATGCTCAAGTTTATCAGCGGCATCTTTACCAAGAGCACAGGAGGGCCTCCTGGCCCCGGGCCCCCTCCGGGTCCGCCGGTCCTGTCTTCCGGCAGCGGGTCTAGGGAGCTGCTGGGTGCAGAGCTCCGCGCCTCCCCTAGTGAGTAGGCCCAGGGCCTGAGGACAGGGAGGGGAGGGCACCTGGAATGCTCAGCTTGGGGTGGAGGAGTGGTGTGCAGGACTGACTGAGAGAAGCTTCTTGGGTGGATGGATTAACCAGGTTCATTTCTCTGCCAAGAACTGGGGCAAAAAGGATAAGAGGTCCTGGAAGTGGGGTGAGTAGGCATTGTGGGACATGAGAGACGACGATGTCAGAGAGACTCAGAAAGCCTCAGAGCTTTCTGGGATAAATAATGCCCTTGGTCAGCGCGGCTGTAGGAAATTGCTCCCAGAGAAGCCCCAGACTCCACTCCCAGCTTCAGCTGGCCTCTGGGAGCATGGAAACGGCTTTGCGTTGCCCAGAGGGTTACTGAAGGAGAAAGGGGTGGGGAAGCCTCAGTTTCTCCTGAGCACTTGGGGTGGGTGGCATCAGAGTGACCTTGCAGACAGTCCTCGCCAGGGACAGGTCTTTTGCTGGGCTGAGAGCAGGCTGGTGAGGTTTCTAGCAGGAAGGGACAGGGTTCTTTCCATTCAGTGAAGGCGAATTGGGCAGTACGGGAGTGCACGGGGGCTGGAACGTGCTGAACACTTGCCTGTGAAGTGAGAGGGGGCGGATAGGTAGCCTCACTACCCCCCACCGCCCACCCCAGCCCCAGAGCGCATTGAAATTCCTAGGGGGCCTGACCTAGGGGGAGTGACTCAGTGGGGTGGAACTGCTGCAAAGGCAATTCTTACCCCTGGAGACTTGGGAGGGGTACGGAGAAAGTACTGTTTTTTGTTTTGTTGTTGTTGTTTTTTTTCCGGTGGCGGTGGGGGGGTGGTGGTGGTGGTGGTCTTTATTTATTTATTTTCTGGGAAAGAGAGGCGAGGGCGTCTCGGTTCAGCTCACACTCCCTGGAGAGGTGGCGAGTCCGGGAGCGCAGGCGGCCCCCGGGGTTTGGCTCTCGAGCGGGTGGGAGCAGATGGCTCCGGATCCCAGAGTTCCCGCCGCAGCTGCGGCGCCCCGGGAACGTCCGGCTAGTGTCAGGCGCGGGGGCTGGACCCGGCGGGCGGAAGGAGCATCTTTTCCTCTCCCGCCCCCCGCTCTATCCCTCCCCAGGCCGGTGGCTTCTCTCGGCCTGGGAGTGGAGCCCGGTTCCCCATCGTTCTTCTGGAGGGTGCTGGTGAGAAGAGTATGAGAAGGGGGTATAGAAAAATCCAAGCTCCATTCCTTGGGCTGTGGGGAGGAGTCAGAGCCACAGTGCCGTTGACCTTGAAAAGGGGGAATGATATCTTCACTTCAGGTTCGGTCCTATGAAAGGGAGATTGAGGCGGACCCACTCCCTCCTATGTCCCAGTCCCTTTTTCTGGGGATTTACCCTGGGAATCAGTCAGTTTGGTGAGCAGGACACCTTTTCGCCTTCCAGAGGGAAGACCCGTCAACTGTCAGAGCCTTGGTCCCCCAGTCTGGGGCAGGGACTCACGTTTGGGGATGTGTTTTAAGGGAGATGCCCACTGAAGTATTTTTGTCTTGCTGGCTCCGTTGCTAAGCAACCACTGAGCGGCAGCAACAGCTGTGGGGAGAGAGACTAGGATGGGAGGACTGGGGACCACTCTCAACTCAGCTTTTCCACACAGCTCTCCAGCCCAGGCAGGGCAACTACAAAAGGAGAGGGGTAACTGAGGGTTGGGAGCCCTCCTTGGCCTGGAGTATCCCTCTTAAGACTCCTTTTCTGTTACAGAAGCTGTGATCAATAGCCAGGAATGGACTTTGAGCCGCTCCATTCCTGAACTGCGCCTGGTAGGTAACCCAGTCTCCTTGTCTGTATGAAGATTGATCTCCCTGCCACTGGCACTCTCAGCTCTCTCACCTTCACCTCTTCCCTTCCCTCCCTCTATGAGAATGGGGAATAGTTTTCCAGTTCTCCTGAGATTCTACCTTCATAGCACCTTCCTGGGGCTTGATACATCCTCATAACTTTTCCTTCTATAGTTTCCCTTCTTCCTGCTGGTCCATGGTCCTCTTCCAGATTTCTCCTCATTTCTGACTTCTCCCCTTCAGTCCTTCATGTTCTGTTGCCTAGAACTGGGTAAAAATTTCCAACTAGTGCCTAGAGCTGTAACATGTCCCTCACCAGACATGCATCTGGTATGTTTCCTAAACAACAGAACACCTCCCCACCCCCACAAAAAAAAAAAAAAAAAAATGGCACTGAATTGACATTCTTCAGCTTGTGGTCCACTTCTAGCTTGGGATCATTTATTACAACACTCGTGGCCTGATCCTCGCAAATGCCCTCCTGACTGATGTCACCCAGGCCCTGTAGAACCCTGCTTGGAAGACTTAACACTGCCAGTCCCTTTGAGTTCTCTGGAATATTCAGACTCAGTCATCCTACCGCTTCTTAATTCCTTCCATCTCTGCTCTACAACCTTTCCTCAGGGTGTGCTGGGTGATGCCCGGAGTGGGAAGTCATCGCTTATCCACCGATTCCTGACTGGTTCATACCAGGTCCTGGAGAAGACAGAGAGTGAGTTCTCAGGAGCCATAGTAAGCTAAGGGTTGGGGTCAGGGATCTGGGCAATGTGATCAATGACTCTGCAGGTATGGTGACCAGAGGGAAGAATGCAGCCACAACAGCTAAAACACAAGGAGCATGGGGAGATTTGGTGACCTATGACCTCTGACCTCCTATCACTCCAACTCTTCTGGACAGGTGAGCAGCACAAGAAAGAAATGTTGGTGGATGGACAGACTCATCTGGTGTTGATCCGAGAGGAAGCTGGGGCACCCGATGCCAAGGTGAGGGATGAGATGATGGTGTAGGCAGGTGGGCTGGGGTCAGCACTGGCCAAAGGAGAGGCCTCTGGTTTCCCAGGTCTCCTTGGGAATAACATCCAGAGGAGTGGACCTGTCTGACCATCCATTTGCTCCCTCACCCTCCGCAAGTTCTCAGGCTGGGCAGATGCTGTGATTTTCGTCTTCAGCCTGGAGGATGAGAACAGTTTCCAGGCCGTAAGCCGTCTTCACGGGCAGCTGAGCTCCCTTCGGGGTGAGGGACGAGGAGGCCTTGCCCTGGCACTGGTGGGGACACAAGGTAAGGAGGGGCTGGGGAAGCACAGCTTTCAGGGGAGTTGCTACTGGGTATCACCCAACACAAGTGAGAGCTTGGCAAGGTGTGTGGACAGGGCCACTTGGATTTCAGTAACCCTCTGGAAGGAGCCTGGTCTCTAAATGAGTCGTTAAATCAAACACAAACTCCCCAAGGTCTGAGAGAGAAAACAGGACCCTCCAGGAAGGACAGCTGCAGTGGCAACCTCCTTCCTCTGAGGTGTCACCTGCTTGGTATTCTCACACTGCTGTTTCCTGATGCCACCACCAGGCCCTCTTCCCCAGCAGAGCCAGGAAAAGCTTCTCCAGGACCCACCTGTACGAAGCTGGCAGGTCTTTCTGTCTGGATGCCTGTCCTGCAGGTGGCTGTTTCCACCTGTTGCTTGCCTCCTGGCTTCCTGCTGCAGATGAACAGTCCACCTGTTACCATGGACATTCAGCCTCATCCCAGTTCATATGCTGCCAGGTGTCCTCCCACTCAGTTCAGGACTCACTGAATTTGCAGGGCAGGGGGAGTGCCACTCAGAAGCCTCAGCCGTGTCAGACCTTATCAGGACGTTCCAGTCAGCTCTGGAGTATTCTTTGAAGACTCGCACACCGAGCTCACCCAGCCTACTCGTGATGCA
Source organism: Bos mutus (assembly GCF_027580195.1). NCBI lineage: Eukaryota > Metazoa > Chordata > Mammalia > Artiodactyla > Bovidae > Bos > Bos mutus. The sequence continues at coordinate 16,608,170 of NC_091621.1, read as the reverse complement.
GCTGGGCCCAACATTCAGAAAAGACTATACGCTCCCATTGCACCCGGTCATAGGAGGGATATTGTCTCATACCCTATCCCTAGTGGTCCCAGCGGAGAACGTGATGGCACCCCACTCCAGTACTCTTGCCTGGAAAATCCCATGGATGGAGGAGCCTGGTGGGCTGCAGTCGATCACTTTCACTTTTCACTTTCATGCATTGGAGAAGGAAATGGCAACCCACTCCAGTGTTCTTGCCTGGAGAATCCCAGGGGCGGGGGAGCCTGGTGGGCTGCCATCTATGGGGTTGGACAGAGTTGGACACGACTGAAGCGACTCAGCAGCAGCAGCAGCAGCAGTGGTCCCAGACTAGGACTAGAACCCAGAAGAAGGGAAAGCAGCAAAGTGGGCATGGGAGCCCTCATCTACCACTCCTTCTTTCTCGTCCCCTCAGACAGGATCAGCGCTTCCTCCCCCCGCGTGGTGGGCGATGCTCGCGCCAGGGCTCTGTGTGCTGATATGAAGCGCTGCAGCTACTATGAGACTTGTGCAACCTATGGGCTCAATGTGGATCGGGTGTTCCAGGAGGGTGAGCTTGGCCATCCCCTGCATGTGTTGGGCGGCAGGGGGACTTAGATATTCCTCAAGGTCCCACCTCCAGGCCTCCCTCTGTGAGCGACAGGAAATTAGCCTGCGTGGGAGGGAGGAGGGACCAGGGAGGTCAGAGAAGATTTGCTTAATAGCCACAGGTCCTTCTGGGCAGGAGGAGCTGGCAAGGCCACAGATGGCATGAAGGCCACAGTAACAAGGAAGTTGGAGCCTGTTATCTCCTGGGCACTTCTCAAAGTTGGGCATGAAAGGGTGGTCTTGGATATCTGCCCTGCTCATGCCTTCTTCCCCTCCCCTCCTCCAGTGGCCCAGAAAGTGGTGACCTTGCGAAAGCAGCAGCAGCTTCTGGCTGCCTGCAAGTCCCTCCCCAGCTCCCCAAGCCACTCAGCAGCTTCCACTCCTGTAGCTGGGCAGGTGAGTCAGGGTTTCAGGGTCCAAAGAAGGGCTGGTGGGAATTAGAGGAGGGGCTGGTCCAAGGAGAGGCACAAAGAACCCAAGGAAGTTGTGGGGGTGAGGGCAGATGGAAATGGTGGTGATAGTTTGTAGAAAATGCATCAGACTGGAAATCAACCAGGTATGAAACACCATTTGCAGTGTCCTTGAGCAACTCACCTAAACATCCCAAGGTTGTCAGGAAAATTGTATGGCATAATACTTGTGAAGTCAACCTTTGCAAAATATAAAGCACTGTGACAACGCTAGTGAAGAATTTTATTATCAATGATAATACAAATAAATGGTGATGAGATGAGGGACTATCTCAAATTCCTCATCACTTGATGTAACTCTAGCCTGGTGGGCTGGGGGCCCCTCGGTGGTTCTGAGCCCTCTGTTTGCCTGCAGGCTGGTAACGGGGGCCACACTAGCGACTACTCTTCCTCTCTCCCGTCCTCACCCAATGTCGGTCACCGGGAGCTCCGGGCTGAGGCAGCTGCAGTGGCCGGATTGAGCACACCAGGGTCCCTGCACCGGGCAGCCAAGCGTAGGACCAGCCTTTTTGCGGTATTAGACAGTCTAACCCCCTATCTGCCTGTCCCCTGTTACATGCCTATCTTCCCTGGCCGCTAAATCTCTCTGTTGGCCCTTCATCTGTCTCTCATGTCCTTCCATCAGCATATCCATCCTCTAATTGATGCCAATAACCATTCCAGAATCGTCGGGGCAGTGACTCTGAGAAACGGAGCTTGGACAGTCGGGGAGAGACAACAGGAAGTGGGCGAGCCATCCCCATCAAACAGGTGGGTGGTCCAGGGACTGGGGTTGGGCTGGGGGGAGCCGGTCTTCACTGGGTTTTCTCCCACATGTCTCTTTCCATTCTTCAGAGCTTCCTACTAAAGCGAAGTGGCAACTCCTTGAACAAAGAATGGAAGAAAAAATATGTGACCTTGTCCAGTAATGGCTTCCTACTCTACCACCCCAGCATTAATGTGAGTGCCAGAGACTGGCTGGGCTACAGTGGCTGGCCTTGGGTGCACTTCTAGCTCTTCCAGTCTGTGCCTCTAGCAGATATCAACACTGGTTCTGGGAAGTGCTAGTCCTCTTCTTTTTACTTTAGCAAAACATCTGTTAGGCAGCTACCATGTGCCCATGCTGCAGATAGAAATGTAAATCCATCTCCCGAGGACTTGCAATCTAGTGTGAGCAGATGGAGAAAAGACCTCTACCTGGCCTGCCATTCAGGGATGCTTTCTGGGGGAGACAGTGCTGGGCCCAGTCTGTTGGGCTCATCCCAACCCAATCAGCTCCCAGAGCTCTCTCTCCAGTCCCTCTCTGCCCATAATATTGGCTGCCTCCCAGCACTACTGAGGACCCCAACATTCCCTACACTCTCAACCCGTATACTCCTGTAGGATTACATCCACAGTACCCATGGCAAGGAGATGGACTTACTACGAACAACAGTCAAAGTCCCTGGCAAGCGGCCCCCACGGGCCATCTCTGCTTTTGGCCCCTCAGCCAGCATCAACGGGCTGGTCAAGGACATGAGCACTGTCCAGATGGGGGAAGGTCCTGGTGAGTGGGGCTGCTGACAGAGGGGCAGGAGAGGGGCCAGGGCTAGGAAAAAGAGGAGGCGGAAGGAAGAGGGGAATGGGACTGGTTAAGTGGGAAGATGGGTAATGACAAGGGACCACATAAGGAATCACTCAGAGACTGAGTAACTCACTGAGGATTTATTTTCTTCCCCATCTGACAGAAGCCACCACTCCTACCCCAAGCCCAAGCCCCAGCCCTAGCTCCCTGCAGCCACCACCAGACCAGACATCCAAGCACCTGCTGAAGCCAGACCGGAGCCTGGCACGAGCCCTCAGCACCGGTCAGTAAGGAATCACCCTCCATTACTGTCTTCCAGATCCAGAAGGGATGCGGTGGGAACTAAAACTGGGGTGGGAACTTGGAGGCTCGACTCAGTGAATAAGTGGACACCCCAAGCAATGACTGGGTACCCAGGCACCAAGCTCAGTCATAGTATGTTTAGCATAATGGCTAAGACAAGTGGGTTCTAGAGCTAAGCTGCCTGAACTTGAGGATTCAAGTTACTTGACCTCTCTACATCTCAGTTTCCTCATCTGTAAAATGGAGATAATAGTTTCTACCTCAGAGGGTTGCTTTGAGGCTTAAACTGAGAACATTGTCCTGCACATAGCCAGCCATCAACGTTTGGAATGTTTGGAAATATGAATTTTTTAAACAAATAGCAAGTAACATTGTAACAAGTGGTCCTCACAACAACCTTGTTGGGTCAAGATTATTATCCCCATTTTAGGGATGAAGAAACTGAGACTCAGAAGATTAAGTGACTTGCTCAAGGTCTCAAGGCCAGTAAGTGGCAGAGCCAGGATCTGAGTACAGGTCTGACTCTAAACCACTCATCTGCCCTCCTCCCCAGGATTGATCAAAGGGGACCTCCTAGAGAGGGATGGCTGAGGAGGGGGACCCTAAAATGCCAAATCTAGTTCAGGGGAGACAGGCTATGGAGAAATCAGGGAATCTGTGGAGGGGACAGCTGAGGCAGCTGTGTTCCCCTCCCCAAGACTGTACCCCATCTGGAGACCTGAGCCCCCTGAGTCGGGAACCCCCTCCTTCTCCCATGGTGAAGAAACAGAGGAGGAAAAAGTTGACGACACCATCTAAAACTGAAGGCTCGGCTGGGCAGGCTGAAGGTGAGGCCCTGGTGGGCAGTTTCACTCTCACCCTGGACCCTCACCCCCAAACTCCAGGTCACCCCTGCAGGAGGAGGAAAGGAGCCTGAGCGGAGTGCTTGACTATCATCACCACTCTGTACATTATTTAGTGAAAAATGGATGGATGCCCCTCAGCCCCTGTGCTTCCTCCTAGTCCCTAGCCAATGCCTTTTATGGCAATAGGCTCCAGCCCCTGTTCTCAATGACCCCTGTAAGTCTGTAGCTCCTGCTCCCTCTCCTAATGACCCTCTAGTTCATGTTCCAGACCCAACTCTGCTTAACACCCCAGCCCCTGTGCCCAGAAGGCCCCATTATCCCCAAGGACTCAGTCTCTGACTTCAGTGTCCCCCAGTGACTCCTCAGCTCCTGGGGTCTACTCACCCAGCTCCTGTTCCCAATAACTTTCTGTGATTGCCAAGCTCCCACAACAGCCTTTGACTACAGTGATTTCCATTCCTGCCTCCCTGTGACTTCCCACAGACCCATGAGACTCCTCCTGAACCCCAGGGACCCCTCACCCCTGGCCTCTGAACTCCTGTCCGCCTTCCCCATGTTCCCTCAGATCCTGGTCATCCCTTCCCCTCCCAGAGACCCGGCTCCTCATTGGTCATGATACCCAGTCCCTACCGCCCCTGCTCTCTGCCGGGTGCTCAGACCCAGGTTCCAGATCTGCCTACTTTCATGGCTCTTGGCTTCCGCTCTTCTCTGCTCGGGGGCCACTGACTTTAGTTCTGCTTTCTCTCCCCATCTGTCTGTCCTGCTTTGTCTCTGGCACTCTCTGTCACTATCTCTCTCTCCACCTCTCCATCTGCCTCTCTTTTTCTCCTTTCTTGGTCTCTTTCTCTGTTTTGCTCTCCATTCTATCTCTATCTCCTTTGCTTCGGGAAACCAGCCAAGCGCAAAATGTGGAAACTAAAATCCTTTGGTAGTTTAAGAAATATTTATAAAGCAGGTAACAAGTGGGGAGCTGGGTGGGGCGCTGAGCTGGGGTGCAGAGGGGTGGGGGTGCCCCTGCCTTCCCCTGCATGTGCTTGGGCTTCCTGCTCTCCCGCACCCTCTGCTTCCCCAACCACTCTGCTCCATTCCCAGGGGCTTGGGATGGATCTCTGGGAGGAATGGTTTGGGCAAGGCAGCTCCTGTTTGAATTCTGTCCCTAATGACCCCATCCCATCCCCTCACCTAGAAGAAAACTTCGAGTTCCTGATCGTGTCCAGCACTGGTCAGACATGGCACTTTGAGGCAGCCAGTTTTGAGGAGCGGGACGCCTGGGTTCAGGCCATCGAAAGTCAGATCCTAGCCAGTCTCCAGTGCTGTGAGAGCAGCAAGGTCAAGGTAAAGGGTCGGGTGTTGGGCGGAAAGCAGAGGTGAGTGTCTGAGGCGTCCGGAGAAGGGCTCAGAGGAGAGTCTGACTAATTCCAACCCTTTCTGCAGCTGCGCACAGACAGCCAAAGCGAAGCCGTGGCCATCCAGGCGATCCGGAATGCCAAGGGGAACTCCATCTGCGTGGACTGCGGGGCCCCCAGTGAGCACAAGGGGGCAGTGGAGAGACCCGGGAGGGAGTGTGGTTCGCTGGAACTGATGAATGCTGCTGGGTGGCCCGTCCAGCTGCTCGGCCAGGCAGCTGACCCTGCATTCCATCCCCAGACCCCACGTGGGCCAGCTTGAACCTGGGCGCACTCATCTGCATCGAGTGTTCTGGCATTCACCGGAACCTGGGCACACACCTGTCCCGCGTTCGCTCGCTCGACTTGGACGACTGGCCGCGGGAGCTGACCCTGGTGCTGACAGCCATTGGCAACGATATGGCCAACCGCGTGTGGGAGAGTGACACGCGGGGCCGCGTCAAACCCACGCGGGACTCTTCGCGGTACGCGCGCAGAAGAGGGGTGGGGGCAACTTAGTGTGTGCAGCTCCCAGGAGGGTCACCTGGGTAGGGAGCAGAGGTCTTGGGGTGGGAGGTCCCTAGAGCCTTTCCTGTTGATCTCTGGTGTCGCAGGGAGGAGCGTGAGTCATGGATTCGCGCCAAATACGAACAGCTGCTGTTCCTGGCGCCACTGGGCACTTCTGAGGAACCGCTGGGCCGCCAGCTGTGGGCCGCGGTGCAGGCCCAGGACGTGGCCGCCGTTCTCCTGCTTCTGGCCCACGCGCGACACGGGCCGCTCGACACCAGCGTAGAGGACCCGCAGCTTCGCTCTCCACTTCACCTGGCGGCCGAGCTCTCCCACGTAGTCATCACGCAACTGCTGCTGTGGGTAAGTGAACCGGGGATGTTGTAAAGGGGGCTTTGAGGGTTCCGTCTGGGAAACAGGCAGGCGCGCGATGGGCGGCGCGAGATCCCCAAACGCACCCTGTGAAAGTGGGCCTGGCGATCCCGGGGAGCCGGCGGGAGGGGATTGGCCCCGGGGACGCACCGTAACGCGGCCGTCTCCGCCCCCTTTAGTACGGCGCCGACGTGTCCGCCCGCGACGCTCAGGGCCGCACCGCGCTCTTCTACGCTCGCCAGGCTGGGAGTCAACTGTGCGCCGACATCCTTCTCCAGCACGGTTGCCCGTGTGAGGGCGGCAGCACGGCCACCACTCCCAGTGCGGCCACCACCCCCAGCATTACCGCCACGCCCAGCCCCCGCCGCCGGAGCAGCGCCGCCAGCGTGGGCCGAGCCGACGCTCCAGTCGCGCTGGTATAGTTGCGCCGCCGGAGAGACACCCCCACCCCCACACGGGCCGGGCACGACCACACCGGGTGGACCGCTGGACAGATGCACCCACTCACCTCTCCGATCCGCACCTCGTTCCCGTGGGAGCACTTCTTCCCCCACCCCATCCCCGCAAGAGGGCACAGCCCCCGCGCCTCCCAGAAGACACAAACTCACTTCCCTCTCCCCAACGAGGCATGGAGACCCCAGCTTGACACGCCCCCTCTCCACTGTTTCCACACTCGGATTGCTCTGGGTCTACCCGCTGGAGGGACTCCCCCGCCGAGGTTCCTGCTCCTGGCCGTTTGAATGTGCCCCCTAGGGGTGGGGGAAAGGACTAAGTCCTGCCTGTATTCGATTATCCCACGGCGGGAGCATTTACCCAGGCTGGCTCCTGGGGCGACGCCACGCCACAGGGAGGGGTTAGTACGTGGGAAGGCTTAGCCCTGGGACTTGGGGCCAATAAGGGGGACCCTACCCCTCCATGCTAATCTCACTGCCCAGTGAAGGGGGAAGGGCAGCGAGGGGCAGGACCCCTGCTGCCCATGGGGGTAGGGGGTCCCCAACCCTTTCCGTGAAAGGGACCAAGAGGAGTGGAAATCAGGACGTTCCCCCCACATCCACCCATGGATGGAAGCTAAAGGGTCGGGGGAGCCAAAAACCTGGGTCCCTCCTCACTACTCTCTTGGGAGGGAGAAGGGACAGAGCAAGAGCGTGCTAAGGGGGACTGGGGAGGGGCCTTGTAATTTATTGCTTTGTTCCCCAACCAAGGGGCGGGGGCGGGCAGGGCTTGGGGAGGGCGTTTCAGGGTAGGGGAAGCCAAGGGTGGGCAGAGGGTGGGGTGGGGTGGGGGTGCTCTCGGGTTGTGAGTGTCTGTGACCGTGACTGCGTCCCTGTGACTGTGCAGCGCCCGTGGTGATCTGGGGTAGGGGGCACCCCTACAGTGGGACCCCTCCCCCACTATTCTTCCTGTCCAGCCCCTCCCTCCCACTGGAGCAGCTCCAGACCCATCTCTCAACTCCATGATCCCTCCCAGCCAGGGTTAAGATGGTGTGAGGCGGCTGGGAGGGTTTCCAGACCTCCCTGTCCCATCCCCAGAAAGGGGGTGGTGGGGTGAATTTACCTGGCCCAGCCCCGCCTCCCTCAATCAACCCAGCCCTTGGGCCGTCTGTGTCAGTGGTTTCCGGTCTTTTTTTTTTTTTTTCCTGGCTAAAATATTTTGCAGAGGACCAGGTAATTGGGGAGAGAAGAGGGGCGGGAGCAGCAGGGGATACTACCCCCTCATCATCTCCAAGGCAAGTGGTGTGAATCTTCATCAACAGCAATTAAAGAGGAAGTGATTTTGTCTAGGGGGTGAGCTGCTGGTCTGTTCTTGAAGAGCTGGGTCAGGGAATGGCCTTGGTCAGGCTGGGGAACTGGAGGTGGGAGAGGGCTAGGGCGGGTGCCTCCTGCTGGGGCTGGTGGCAGGGCAGTATCCAGGGGCACGAGGTGGTAGGTCAGGTACTCCATCATGTGCAGCAGTTCCTGGAGTGGAAGGAGACAGGCAAGTCAGAGCAACAGTGGGGACCCAGGGAGTAGAGGAGTCACTAACTCCCAAGATGACTCCTGTTCTGGGTGGGAGTTGGGGTGTGAAGTTTAGAGAAGACGGGAGGGGGCTGCTTGGAGGAATGAGAAGATAAGGTCACTTTGGTTAAAAGCAAGAACTTTGGAGTCAAATCTGTTTTTGACACCAGTACCTCCGCTTCATAGTTAAGTGATCTTGGATAAGTTATCTTGGTGGCATCTGTTTATTTGTAATCTGAACAATATTTGTTCAGAGGGCACCTGGTCAGGGCTCCAGCATCAGCCCTGGAGGACCACCCCAGGCCAGACTACTCACTTTGAGCATCTGGTACCAGAAGTAGAGCTTTACAGTAGAGTCCCTCTCCTGGCAGGGAGGGAAGAGCTGGGAGATCTCCCAACCACAGATGTCACTGGTGTCACAAACTCCAGCTCCACTGAGGCAGACATCTGCCCACCCCCATGACATGCACAAGACTGCAAGGACATGGCAGCCTGAGGCCAGCACTGCGCCAGGAGCTGCAGCATCTTGTGGTTCAGCATGTAGCCAGTCCTGCTGTTCCTTGTCTGCAGCTGAAAGCATTCAACCTGGTAGAGGGGCCAGATGGGGGTGCTGTTGGGCCAGCAACCTGGGCACAGCCACACACATGTTGTCAGCCACTTTGATAAACCAGTCTATGGCCCATTGTCTTCCAGTGGAGTTGGTTCTGGCCCCCCAGGCACACTCAGCCTCACGAGGGCCATTCAGCTACAGGTGCGCCGGTGAGCTGATTGCACGAAGGAGCCCAGATCCCACTCACATGGGAGGTCCTGCTTCTGCAGGGTCCTAGGCTGGGTGGCCTCCTAGCACAGCAGTCTGACCCAGGAGAAGGTGGAGTCAGGGTTGCAGATGTAGTTGCAGGTGTGTGGTCTGGGAAGGCAAAGCAAGAGGAAGAGAGGCAAGTAGCAAAGAAGACTCAACTGGGAGACCCAGCCACCATGCCCGCCTTCATCAGAGCCCCTAGATGCCCCCACTCCATCCTCACTTTCTTTTTTGGTAGCAAAAACTCACTCCCTTCCTCAGAAGCTTGAATGTGAGAGACTGTGGGAAGGAAACAAGGACCCTGGAGAGAATGAATGACCACAGGGAACCAGAGGGCGAGTGGGATGTTCCTTTCAGTTCCTAGCAGTGAAAGGTGGTCAAGGTGTCAGCAGTCCCACATCAGATCCCCACACTAAGGACTCCACTGGCTTCTTTTTGTCATGGGCTGCATCTTGGCCTGTGGGAAATGTAAAAGGTGGTCCTCCAGACTGTGGCAGAACAGGACTCTACAAGTGAATTCCCTGCGGGCTGGAGGGGCGCTGCTACCCCTAACGTCCACGCCAACTTCCCAGTTCCCCTTGGGGTCCTCACCTGGATTCCTGCTGCTATCTGCTCTTCCCTCTTCCAGTTACCATCTGCCACACATCCTGCTCCCCTCCTCTTGTTTGCCTTAGCACAGCTGGGAGTTTCACCAGAAGCCAAAGGAAAGTAAAAAGGAATTTATTATTGAAAGTACAAAATGATTAAATCTAGCAAAGTGTCTAGAACTCTATTTTCTTTCTTATTTATTTTTATTTTCTATTGAATTATATAGTTGATTTACAATGTTGTATTAGTTTCTGGTGAACAGCAAAGTGATTCAGTTACATATACATATATATGTGTATATATACACACACATGTATATACATTTTTTGGGGTATTCTTTCCCATTATGATTTATTACAGGATATTTAATATAGTTTGTTCCCTGTGCTATACAGTAGGACATTGTTGTTTATTTTATATATAACAGTTTGTGTCTGCTAATCCCACACTCCTAATTTATCCCTCTCTCACCCACTTTCCCCTTTGGTAACTATAAGTTTGTTTTCAGTATCTATGAGTCTGTTTTTGTTTTATAAATAAGTTCATTTGTATCAAATCTTAGACTCCATATATAGGTGATACCATGTGATATTTATCTTTCTGACTTATGTAGTATAATTTCTAGGTCTATCCATGTTGCTACAAATGGCACTATTTCATTCTTTTTTTATGGCCAAGTAGTATTCCTCTGTGTGTGTGTGTGTGTGTGTGTGCCACATCTTCTTTATCTGTTTATCTGTCCCTGGACATTTAGGTTGCTTCCATGTCTTGGCTATTATAAATAGTGCTGCAATGAATACTGAGCTACATGCATCTCTTGGAATTAGTTTTTTCTGGATATATATACCCAGGAATGGGATTGCTGGATCATATGGCAACTCTTTTTTTTTTTTTGAAAGGAACCTCCATACTGTTTTCCATACTTGTTATACCAATATACATTCCCACCAACACTGTAGGAGAGTTCCCTTTTCTCCACACCCCCTCCAGCATTTATTATTTGTACACATTTTTACTGAAGGCCATTCTGACCAGTGTGAGGTGATGCCTCATGATTTGCATTTCTCTAATAATTAGCAATGTTGAGCATCTTTGCATGTGCCTATTGATCATTTGTGTCTCCTTTGGAGAAATGTTTAAGGCTTCTACCCGTTTTTTTATTCAGTTGGTTTCTATTGTTGTTATTGAGTAGTATGAGCTGTTTGTATATTTTTGGAAATTAAGCCCTTGTCAGTTGCATCATTTGCAAATATGTTCTCCCAGTCCATAGGTTGTCCTTTCATTTCATTTATGGTTTCCTTTGCTGTGCAAAAGCTTATGTTTGATTAGGTCCCATTTGCATATTTTTGCTTTTATTTCTATTGCCTTGGGATACTAACCTATGAAAATAATACAATTTGTCAGAAAATGTTTTGCTTATGTTCTAGGAATTTTATGGTGTCATATCTTATATTTAAGTCTTTAAGCCATTTTGAATTTATTTTTGTGTGTGGTGTAAGGGAATGTTCTAACTGCATTGATATACATTCAGCTGTCCAACTTTCCCAACACCATTTGCTGAAGAGACTGCCTTTTTTTTTCATTGAATATTCTTGCCTCCTTTGTCAAAGATTAATTGACCATAGGTGTATGAGCTTGTTTCTGGGCTCTCTATTCTGTTGCATTAATCCATATGTCTGTTTTTTTGTTTGTTCATTTTTCTGGTTTGCCAGTGCCATGCTGTTTTGATTACTGTAGCTTTGTAGTATGGTCTGAGGTCTGGTAGGGTTATGTCTCTAAATTTGTCTTTTCCTCAGTATTGTTTTGGGAATTCTGGATCTTTTATGGTTCTATATACATTTTAGGAGTATTCGTTTCAGGTCTGTGAAAACTGTCATGGGTGTTTTGATAGGAATTGTATTAAATCTGTAGATTGCTTTGGTGGTGTGGCCATTTTAATAATATTAATTCTTCCAATCCAAGGTCTTAGGCTATATTTCCATTTCTTTGAATCATCTTCAATTTCCTTTATCAATGTTTTATAGTTGCATGTAAGTCTTTCACCTTCTTGGTCAGGTTTATTCCTAAGTTTTTTTTTTAATAATGTTATTTTAAAAGGGATTTTTTTTTTTTTTTTTACTTTCCCTTTCTGACATTTCATTGTTAGTGTAAAGAAATGCAACAGATTTCTGTATGTTTATCTTGTATCCTGTATCTTGCTGAATTTATCAGTTCTAGTAGTTTTTGTGTAGTGTCTTTAGAATTTTTTGACCTAGTATAATGTTATCTGCATAAATGACAGTTTTACCTCTTTCTTTTCAATCTGGATACATTTTATTTCTTTTCTTTGTCTGATTGCTATGGCTGGGACTTCCAATACTATGGTGAGAGTGGGCATCCTTGTCTTCTTCCAGATTTTAGCAGGGAGGCTTTCCACTTTTCACCATTGAGTATTATATAATCTGTGGGTTTGTCATAAATATGGCTTTTATTATGTTGAGATATGTTCCTTCTGTACCCACTGTGGTAAGAGTTTTCTTTAAAATGGATAGATGTTGAATTTTATTAGATGCTTTTTTTCATCTATTGAGATGATCATGTGGTTTTTATCTTTTGTTGATGTGGTATATCACAATGATCTTTGTATCCTTGTCCCAAGGACGAATCCAACTTGACTGTGGTACATGATCTATGTTGGATTCAGCTTGTTAATATTTTGTTGAGAATTTCTGTGTCTATATTCTTCCAAGATATTGGCCTGTAACTTTCTTTTTTTGTAGTGTTTTTGTCTGGCTTTGGTATCAGAATGATGGAGGCTTCATAGAATGACTTTGGGACTGTTCCCTCCTCTTTAGTCTCTTGGAAGAGTTTGAAAACAATCAGTATAATTTCTTCTTTTATAAGTTTGGTAGAATTCCCCAGTGAAGCCATCTGGTCATGGGCTTTTGTTTGCAGGGAGTTGTATTTTATTGTTGTTTTTTAATTACAAATTCTATTTCACTTCTAATGATTGGGTTATTCAAATTAATTCTTTTTGATTCAGTTTTTGTGGGATATATTTCTAGAAACTTGTCCATTTCATCTAGGTTGTCCAATTTTCGGCACTGTTTATAGTATTTTTTACATTTTGAAAATTTCTACAGTATTGGTTATTTCTCCTCTTTCATTTCTTATTTGATTTGGGTCCTTTCTCTTTTCTTTTTGATGAGCCTGGCCAGAGGTTTGCTGATTTTGTTTACCCTTTCAAAGACTCAGCTCTTGGTTTCATTGACTTTTTCTATTTTTTTTTTTATCTCTATTTTATTTACTTTCTGATCTTTATTTTCTTCCTTCTGCTTGTTTTAGATTGTTTGTTCTTTTTCTTTCTCCAGGTTGATTATTTGAGATTTTCCTTGTTTTCTGAGCAAGGTCTGTATGGTTATGAACTTCCTTCTAAAGACTGCTTTTAATGCATCTCCTAGATTTTGTATGGTTATGTTTTCATTGTCATTCATCTCAAGGTATTTTTAAATTTTCTCTTTGAGCTCATCATTGACCCATTGCTTTTTTTAGTACCATATTGTTTAATCTCTGTGTAATTGTTTTTTTTTTTTCATTTCTCTTTTTTTGTGATTTCCAGTTTCATGCTTTTATAATCAAAAAAGATACTTGAAATAATTTCTATCCAATTAAATGTTTTGAGGCTTGTTTTGTGTCCTAGTATATGGTCTATCCTAGAGAATATTCCATGTGCACTTATATGCACTGTTTTTTCTGATGATTTTAAGACTTTATGCCTATCAAATCAAAGATAAGCCTCCTGCCCCAGCCTATCCCCATGCTCCCATTCTACAAAATTCTGCTATAGCTTCTGATCAGCTTCTGATGGTATTCCTTCTATGACTCTTGTCTCCAAGTACCTTCCAGTCTCTTCAGAACTCAGCAGGTGGTTATGTCATTGAGTACTTCCTATGGGCCAGGTACTGTGCTAAGAGCACAACACACACACTATCTCATTCAATTCTCATAACCACCCAAGGCCAGTATAGTTGTCCACAGTTTACCCAGGAGGAAACAGCACTGCAAAAATTAAACAGCTTGTTCAAGGCCCTACTAATAGTAAGTGGAGGGGTGAGAATTTGAATCCACCATTCTGCCTGTAGCTGCACTTGTGTTAGTGTCTTAGATCCCTCTCCTTAAGATGCACAAGTGGATCTGGGGTTGCAGGGTTCTCGAAGCCTACCCATTTGTAATTTTAAATAAAACAATTTAAGCATAACTTGCTCAGCAAGTATAAGACCACTTTCAGCAAGAAGAGGGTCAGCCTCATACAGCTTCCTTCCCCAGCTGAATCTTTTTGTCCACTTTTGGAGACCTGGGAGTTTCATGCCCTCTATTTCTTATCTCATGAGTCAGTGAAGTTGTCAGCAGAAATGCTGCACACCTGAGAGATGCAGAGAAAGAAAGTAGGGGAAGCAGGGGGCCTAGATTTGCACTTTGTAGTGAGGAAGAGATGGAGACACCTAACCAGGCCACCAACCACTGGCATACTATGGAGCTGGCCTGTGTGAGTGGCAGCCCTCTCTCTGGGCATGACCAAAGCTAGTCTTTTCTAAGAAATGAAGTGGTATGGCTGGCAGGTATGGGGATGGAGTCTGCAGCACACTGTAGGGAGAGTGCAGCAGGAGGATCCCCATGGTGGGGTAACTCTGTATGTACCCTGTGGCTTTTGGAGTATAAAGGGGGAGAAGGAGCAGAAATGGACAGATGAGGAAAAGGAGGGCGACTAGCACTGCAATTGCTTCAGTCCTGGCCAGGCCAGCAGGCTCTGCTTCACTGTCCTGGTCTCTCCTGCATACTCCAGATCCACTGCCACTGCCCTGACTGTGAAGCACAGAAAGGGATCAGGGAACATGCCCTCCGTCCTAGGAGAACACCAAGCCTCCTCTACTGAGCCCCCCACCCCCAAAGAAAAAAAAATTGATGGTTTGATGGTCCAGTTCTTTATTTAGAAACCTGATTGTTCTAGAACATGGTAGGTGGGTCTGTAGCCTACCCTTTTCATGGGATTGTGTCAGAGGTGGTGGGCAACTTTCTTCCCATTTTCTCAGCAACAGAGAGAAGGTGCTTCCACTTAGAAGCACAGATTTGTAGGGAACAGTGTGGAAAGGGAAAGGGGCAGGACATCTCAAGCTGATCTGGGGGAAGCAGGGAGGTGACTCTCAACAGGAGTGGGGCAGGGGGTGGGGGGCCTACCTCTTAGGGCCTGCTGACTGGCCCCATTCTTCTCACTCTGCCTGCTCTACTCGAAAGATTTCAAAAATGCTCGTTAGGGAGGGGAAAGGAACCCACAAGCTGGGGGATGACAGCAGGGGAAGCCAGGAGGGAAGGAAGAGGGTGTGGGGAGAACCAGGGACAGCAGATCACATAGGCCTGGGAGGTCTCCAGGTCTCAGCAGTAGCAGCAGCACTTGCCCCACAGCCCCTCCACACCCCAGGAGGGTCTCAGGATCCACAGCTCACAGCTCAGCTCTCTGCTGTTTTGCCTTCAGGGCCCTGGGGGTTGTGGGGGCAGAGGCAGGGCCAGTCTAGAAGACTCTGGACTCTTTGGCAAGCTGATGGTGGTGGTCTCAGAAGTCAAATTCATCCAGGTCCCCAGTGCCCTCCCCACCTGGGGAGCCCCACACCCGGCGGTAATTGCTCTCCAGCTCTTTCTGCCGCTGCCGCTCTTTCTGCGCCTCTTCAGCTCCCTGCACCTGGGGAAGGCCACACGGTGGGGTGGGGAGGTGGGATAAGCAGAGGCTGTAGCAGACACTGGAGGGTGGGGGTAGGGGGCGGATGGGCAGTTGTAGGTGGGGAGGCAGGAGCCAGCACTCACACAGGTGACTTGTAGGGCTCTTGCTGAGGGCTCAACACCCAGAACTGATAGCCTCGTCTTATAGATGAGGAAACTGAGGCTCCAATAGAGGTGAGGCTTGGGGGTGCCTTGAGGACTCTGAACCTCACCCTCAACCCCTCAGCCTGCTGGGGGACAGGGAAGGCGGGAAGTCCAGGACTCAGGGGCGGGGTGCCTCTCACCAAGATATTGAAGAAAATCTCCTTGAGGTTTTTTGTGTCCTCATCAGTCAGCCAACGTGCATCCTCCTCAGTCCCTTCTGTCCCTGGTCGGACAATTTTGATCTCAATTTTCCCTGGAAAGGGGTGGGATGGGCAGTGAGAGGAGAGGCCAGGTGGCAGCTCCAGTGCAGGTCTTCTGCCCCCTGGGTCCCCAGCCGAAGTCCCCAGCCCCTCCACTTCCAGCAGCAAGCCCTTCCAACAGCTCTGAATCCAGCCCGCCCCCCAGGGCCCACCTTCGGCTGTGAGTCCCTCCCTCTCCAGCAGGTCTTTCACCAGCCCCTCGATTTGTTTCAGCTGTGGGTTTTCCCGTTTCATCTCGAGGACAGTCAGATCCTGATTGGGGCCTCCGTGACGGAGCTTGGTGACCCGGACCCGGACTCTGTGCTCAGGATCCTCCTCTTAGAGGGGGAGACACACAGGGAGACACAAAGCAGAGCCGTGACTCCAGGGTTAGGGGCTGGGGTGCTTGCCTCTCCCTAAGCCATCAGTTGGTTTTGGCAAGTTATTCCCTCTCAAACAGGTATGTGAGTCAGGGTTCAGAATAAATTAGGACCCATCACCCCCTACCCCATTCCAACCTATAAATCTCCCTCTACTGACTGCAGTTTCCTTTCTTCCCTCTGGACCCAGTAATTCTGCCCGTCACCTACAGGAAAACAACTGTTTTCTGAAGCAAAAATCAGAGAAGTTGGGGCCTGCAGAGAAGTTTAAGAAGAAGGTTGGAAAACTTTGGTTTGGCACCCTACAATGTTGGGACTTGAAAGACATTTCAGTGTTTATAACAGAGAAAGTAGGATGGAAGGATTGAAACTAGGACATTAGACCTGGAATGCCTGGTCTCCACACACACAGGACCCGTGGGACAGACACAAGGGACACAGCAGGGAGGGAATGAGTCTGTCTAGGCAATTGGCTTATGAGTAGCTGGGCTGCCCGTTCCTCTCTGCCAGCTGAGGGCACTCCCTGTGCAGTCCTAGGTGACAGGAGCATCTGTCACAGGTGTGTGGTCTTTGGCCTGCACACTCACGGTCACTCATTTAATATCTACTCATCAATCACAAGGTGTCGGCAAAGTGCTAGACACTGGATGTATAGAAGCAAGCCAGTAAACAGCCATGCCAGCGAGCCACACAGGCTCTGAAAGCTGCTTCTCAAATGGTTCACTAGGAAGTAACCAGGCAAAGGGCTAGAGGTGTTGGAAGCCCAAGAATGGTGTTCCAGAAAGAGTGAGAGGGTGAGCGTTCTCAGAAGGGATAAAGGTGACGGACCTGGCCGTTTGTTCCTGTCTGACAGCCCTCACCTGTTGATTGAGGGGGTGGGGGAGGCTTTTTGGGGACAACCCTCCTTTTTCGGTGCTTCTTCATCAGCTCTGGGCTCTGTTTTTCCTCCAGCCTTTTGATGAGTTTGTTGAGAGTGGATGTCAGGGCCAGGATAGCCCGATCGCGCTCTGACTCCTTCTTCAGCCCGTCTGGGTCTAGCTCTTTCTCTGTCTGGGAGGCCCAAGGTGGGGGTGGAGAGTCAGGGATCTGGGGAGTGAGGGGCCGTCCAAGCTCTACAAAGGAGTAATGGCTAAGTCTCATGCTTCTCACAGATCCCCTTCCCCACTGTCCCAGTTTTAATTAAGCAACTAGCAGTTCAGGGCTCCTGGCTGAATGCCCCAGGCAGGCGAGGTGTGGCCCGGGTTCTCTCCCCGCCCCTCAACTGGTCCTGCCTACCGGCGCAGGCAGCCGAGGAAGCTGGAAGCTGCAGGCGGGAGAGCAGAGCTCACCTCCTGGATGATGTTCTCCAGCTCCCGCTCCATGCCAGCCTTCACCTCTGCCCGGAGCCGCTCTCGGTCTGATGGGAGCAGTATACCTTCCAGTTCCTTCTCAAATTCTCCCAGCAACTGCCGTTCATCCTCATCTTCGTCTTCATCCTCATCATCCTCTTCTTCTTCCACCTCGTTCTGCTGTTCTGGGTCGCCCTTTTCCTTCACCTCTGGTTCCCTGGAAGGGACTTCTGTAGCACTGTCTCCAGGCTGCTCCTGGCCTGTGTTTGGCTTCCCCTGCATGGGTGAGGATCAGGAGAAAGAAAGAGATGGCAGATGGTTGGGGTTTCCATAGAGACAGACAGTGGGGGTGGGTAGGGGCAGACAGCAGGGATGTGGTTTAGTTGGGGACTCATGAGGAGTAAAGGAAGTTGAGGTAGCTCTTTGGGCCCAGTTCAGGGGTGGTGTTCCGGGTGCCCCCAGCAGGGAGAAAGGTTCCATCCTTCCTGGGAGCAGGGCTCATACCTTTCTTGTTCCACCCTTCAGCTCCTCTATCAATCGAATCAAGTCTGCAGGACTCCGAATGACTTTGACCTGTACGTTGTTCTGAAAATCTGAGATGAAGGAATAGGAATAGATCGTAAATTAATTCTACTTTTACTTCCTAAGAAGAGGAGTTGAGGAAGTCAAGGAAGGACGTGGTGGGACTACCTGTCTGGTCTGAGAGACAGCGGCCAGCACACCCCTCCAAAGAGCACTTAGGGGGCCTAAGGGAGCCTCACAGGTGAGAGAGAGAAGGATGCTAACAGGCTGCCGAGTCACCTGCTCTTTCACGCGCCACTGAGGCCTTCCTGGCAATCAACCTGGCTTTTAGGTCAACAGAAGAGATTCTGGGGCCAAGGGCTCCCCCTCCCTGAATCCTGTTCTCCCCACAAATACAAACCCTTTTTTGTCTACTCAGTTCCAGGGATTGTACTGTAAACTAGATTCATTCTCATTTAATCCTGTAACAGCCCTCTAAGTTAGGGGTTATTGCCCACATGTTATGGGTGAGGAAATTGAGCTTGAGTGAAATTATCCAGGACTATAAAGTCAGGCAAGCAGTGGAACCACTATGTTCTGCTACCCCCCTAGAGAAGCACTTCTGTCTCTAAAAAGGAATCTGCTGCTGGCCTGGCTGCCCAGCCTCCCTCCTAGAGTCTAGGTCTAAACCCACGCCATGCTTGCCAACCTGAAAACACATGCAAGCAGTATAGGAGACGTGGAGAGTTCACTCACCATCGGGAGAGGTTGGCGGTGGGTCTGTGGCCTCAAGGTTTGGTTCCTGCTCCTGATGGGGAGAAAAGGGCAGAGTCAAGTACACGGGCTTCTGCATGCCAATCACACTCTTAAGGCACTGCCTCTGGGTATGGCCTTGCATCCCTAGATAAAAAGAGGTCATCTCATAATGAACCTCAGCTTGAGTGGCCCTCCAACCCAAAGCCCACGTTCAGCCTCCTCAGAGAAGTGGCTAGGAAGCTGGCTCTCACCTCGGCCTGTGTCTCCTCCCTTTCTGGGGGCTGTTCCTCTGGCTCGTGAAGCATCTTCCAGAAATCTGATTCCTTACTGTTCTCCTTGGCTGGGCTTGCACCTAGAATACAGAAAACAAGGAGAAACCTGAAAGGAGAGATGGGATATGTTTTCCTCTTCTATCGTAAGGTGTTAGGGCCTGTAGTACTCCTTCCCCCACCCCAAAAGTCAGGGCTGTTGGGCCGTTGAGGACAACACATCCCTGGGTGCACAGGACAGTAACACTGAAGAAAGGAAGAAGTGGAGACATGTGTCATGGAACAGGTGACTCAAGGACCTACCTGCTTTCTTTGGTGGCACCACGCCAGGCTTGGTCTCACTCCACACTGGAGGGTCCGGGTCTTGCCGCCCCTCTATGGCCCTGTCTCCGTACTGCTTTGAGTCTACAGGAAGATAGCGTGTCAGCAGGACGGGGATACATTCTCAGCTCTTTGATACTTGATCTTCTGCCTGTCCCTCCCTATGTGTCTCCTTCCTCCCTGTCCTCTTTTAATTACTCACCAGCTTGCCTCTGAACGTAGGCCATGTACTCCTCAGGCTGCAGGGCGGGGTGGCAGAGAATGGCCTGGGGAGCAGCGCTGGGTGGGGGCCGAAGGAGTGGGTGAGGGCAGAGCCGAGGAGTTCGAATGGTCAGCACGTAAGAACAGGACAAGGGCTCATCTACTCGATCAATGTAGTCCCCAGAGATACCAGCACCCTCATCACAGAGGAACTGCCAGGACAGGAGGATGAATAAATAGTAATCACCACCAGCCATTACCGTTATTTCTTAAAACAGCTGTCTGCTATTAAGGACTGACTGACTGTCAGGCACTGTGCTCTGTGCATTGTGTATATGGTGCTATATATGCATTGTTAGTGTTCAGTTGCTACGTTGTATCTGACTTTTTTGCAACCCTATGGACTGTAGCCTGACAGGCTCCTCCGTCCATGGGATTTCCCAGGCAAGAATACTGGAGTGGGTTGCCATTTCCTTCTCCAGGGGATCTTTCTGACCCAGGGATGGAACCCCCATCTCCTGCATTGGCAGGTGGATTCTTTACCACTGAGCCACCAAGGGAGCCCTTTACATGCATTAGCTCATTTAATTATCACGACAACCCAGGGAGGGAGGTAATAGTATCTCAACTCTGTGGCTTAAGATACTGGGGTTTGATATAGTTGAGGGACTTGTTCAGGCTGACCAGCTGGTAAGTGGTAAAAATACGAATTGAACTTGGGCAACTTAACTGTAGGTAACCAGCTGATTTGTTTCATGTTCTTGCTTTATATAAATACAGTATGTACATACTTATACATATTTGATATATATTTTTATATGTATTTGAAATACGTATATTCTCTGTGTGTGTGCATATGTGTATGATTTAAAAAAACTTTAAACAGTTCTAAGGTCTTTGTATTAATCAGAAAGAGAGTAAAGATATCAATTAATGTTAGCCTTTCATTAGTTAGGATTCACCACTGTAATTTCTGGGGCTTCCCTGGTGGATCAGCAGTAAAGAATCCACCTGCCAATGCAAGAGATGTGGGTTTGATTTTTGGGGTCAGGAAGATCCCTGGAAGAGGAAATGGCAACCCACTCCAGTATTCTTGCATGGGAAATTTCATGGACAGAGGAGCCTGGCAGGGCTGCATGGAGTTGCAAAGAGTTGGACATGACTGAGCACGCACACACACACACTCTGTAATTTCTAAAGTAACTGTTACAAGTAGAAGAGGTCCCACTTCTGAGTGGCAGCCCGAGGAGCTCTGCAGATCCACTCCCTAGTGAAATTCCATAACTGGTGAACACTTTTTTTTTTTAACTCAGGCATTTAAAATCTCTGGAAATTTTCCTAAGGACATACAACAAATTAAGAAACATCTATTCAAGAAAATCCACTAAATCTTGAATAGTGAAAATTTATAGTACTTGGACCATGACCCTCCTTTTTCTCCAACCCTGACTTCACAGCTCAGACAGATGCTCCATTCCAGGTGAGTAAGGTCCAAAAAATGGGGCCTCTATCCCCTCAGCATCCAGTCAAGAGATATGGTATGTCACCAGAGGGGCAGGCCACCAATATTCCTCAATCCTCTCTAGTTACAAGTTGCAGAGAATACCTGCTGAATACGGTCAAGAGACGGAGGACTCCCTTCCTCCACTCAGCCCCACTCAGGACAGTGGCTGCACCTCAGGTGCAGAAGGATAGGAATACTGGGCCTTGATCACCCTCACCATAGATCACTGAAAGGGCAGAGATTTCACAACAGAGATGAGAACTGAGAGGACCAGAGGCTATCACCCCTGCCCAGGTCTCTGCTCATGAAACAGGAGTGTCACTCTGACAGAACTGGGTCAGTGTCTCTGACATCAGCTCCAGAGCAGGGGCTTAAAGATTCTGCCAGGGGGAGAGGCAATCCATTAGAATAGAAAGCCCCAAAGCTCTTTCCAAATGAACTGAATTCTTGTGAAACAGTATGAGGAAGTTTAAGCCTAAGGGCACTTTCCAAAAAATGAAAAAAATTGGTGGTAAGCACTAAAGAAGAGGCTGGTATCATCAAAAGCAACCCTGGTACAGAAGCCCAAATTTAACTGGATCAGATTATGGAGCAACTTACGCCCCACATGTCAAAAACTACAGAGCAACTGGCTAGCAATTAATGAGTATGAACAGCTGGGTATGATATCAGCAGAGGCAGACAGATTAACACATCAGCAAGAGAGACAGTCAAAGGGAGCCCTGCTGACACACCATCATCCACTGTGGCTGTGAGCATGCCCACGGCTATGCCCTCAGAGGAGCGACATCAGTGGCTTCATACTGCAAGAGGAGGAGGCCTCATTAAAATAGCTCAGCCAAGTCACGAAAGAAGCAAATGACCAAAACAAGTCTCATGGTGGAGGCCAAGAATCAGTATCCAGACTTGCTCCAATATATTACCTAAAATATATTTTAGGTAAATTTTAATATATTTTTGTTCACTTTTCAACAAAAAATTATGATATATGCAAAGAAACAAAGTGTGACCCACACTTTGTCACAGGCAACAGAAAATGCCTGTGAGAGGACACAGATGTTAGATTTCAGAGAGAAACATTTTAAAGTAGTCATTATGATAAATTCAAAGAGCTAAAAATTTAAATCATATAAAGTATGTTCTCCTATAATTAAAAAAGATACATGCACCCCGTATGTTCACAGCAACACTATTTACAAAAACCAAAACATGGAAACAACCTAAATGTCCATTGACAGATCAATGGATAAAGATGTGGTGCATATGCACACTGGAATACTACTCAGCTGTGAACAAGAATAAAATAATGGCATTTGCAGCAACATGGATGGACCTCTAGAGATCATAGTAAGTGAAGTAATTCAGAAAGAGAAAGACAATACCTTATTACAGCACTTACATGAATCTAAAATATGATGCAAATGAACTTATCTATGAAACAGAAATCTACTCACAGACATAGAGAACAGACTTGTGATTGCCAAGGGGGAGGGGAGGTGGAGAAGAGAAGGATTGGAAGTTTGAAGTTAGCAGATGTGAAAGTGAAAATCGATCAGTCATGTCCAACTCTTCATGACCCCATGGACTATAGCCTGCCAGGCTCCTCTGCCAATGGAATTCTCCAGCCAGAATACTGGAGTGGGTAGCCATTCCCTTCTCCAGGGGATCTTCCCAATGCAGGGATCGAACCCAGGTTTCCCACATTTCAGGCGGATTCTTTACTATCTGAGCCACCAGGGAAGCCCAAGCAGATGCAAACTATTATATACAGAATGGATAAACAAGGTCCTACTGTACAGCACAGGGAACTATATTCAATATCCTGTGATAAACCATAATGGAAAAGAATTATGAAAAAGAATGTATATACATGTATAACTGAATCACTTTGCTGCATAGCATAAATTAATACAACATTGTGAATCAATTATATTTCAATAAAATACATTTTTTAAAAAAACAGGGACAAAGTATGTTCTCTAACCACAGTGTAATGATATAAGAAATTAATAACAAATAAAAGCAAAAATAAATGGGACCTAATTAAAATTAAAAGCTTATGCACAACAAAGGAAACTATAAGCAAGGTGAAAAGACAGGCTTCAGAATGGGAGAAAATAGCAAATGAAGCAACTGACAAAGAATTAATCTCAAAAGTATACAAGCAACTTCTGCAGCTCAATTCCAGAAAAATAAACAACCCAATCAAAAAATGGGCCAAAGAACTAAACAGACATTTCTCCAAAGAAGACATACAGATGGCTAACAAACACATGAAAAGATGCTCAACATCACTCATTATCAGAGAAGTGCAAATCAAAACCACAATGAGGTACCATTTCACGCCAGTCAGAATGGCTGCTATCCAAAAGTCTACAAGCAATAAATGCTGGAAAGGCGTGGAGAAAAGGGAACCCTCTTACACTGTTGGTGGGAATGCAAACTAGTACAGCCACTATGGAAAACTGTGGAAATTCCTTAAAAAACTGGAAATAGAACGGCCATATGACTCAGCAATCCCAATTCTGGGCATACACACCAAGGAAACCAGAATTGAAAGAGACATGTGTACCCCAGTGTTCATCGCAGCACTGTTTACAATAGCCAGGACATGGAAGCAACCTAGATGCCCATCAGCAGATGAATGGATAAGAAAGCTGTGGTACATATACACAATGGAGTATTACTCAGCCATTAAAGAGAATACGTTTGAATCAGTTCTAATGAGGTGGATGAAACTAGAGCCTATTATACAGAGTGAAGTAAGCCAGAAAGAAAAACACCAATACAGTATACTAACGCATATATATGGAATTTAGAAAGATGGTAACAATAACCCTGTATGAGAGACAGCAAAAGAGACACAGATGTATAGAACAGTCTTTTGGACTCTGGGAGAGGGAGGGGGGGATGATTTGGGAGAATGGCATTAAAACATGTATAATATCATATAAGAAACGAATCGCCAGTCCAGGTTCGATGCAGGATACAGGATGCCCGGGGCTGGTGCACTGGGATGACCCAGAGGGATGGGATGGGGAGGGAGGTGGGAGGGGGTTCAGGATGGGGAACACATGTACACCCGTGGCAGATTCATGTCAATGTATGGCAAAACCAATACACTATTGTAAAGTAATTAGCCTCCAATTAAATTTATATTTAAAAAAGAAATTAATAACAAAGAAATCTGGGGAATTCATAAATGTATAGAAATCAATACACTCCTAAGTAACCAATGGCTCAAAGAAATAACAAGAAAATTAGAAAATACTGAGATGAATGAAAACACAATGAAGACATAATATATCAGAACTTATGGATGCAGCTAAAGCAGTGCTTTTAGAAGAACATTTTTACCTGTAAAGTATAAAAAAGAAGAAACAGATCAAATCCATAACCTGAACTTCCACTTTGAAACTAGAAAAGGAAAAGCAAACTAAACCCAAAGTAAGCAGAGGGAAATAAATAATACAGATTAGAACAGAAATGAATGAAATAGAGAACAGAAAAATAATAGAGAAAATAGACTAAAAGTTGATTTTTAAAAAGATCGATAAAAGTGACAAAACTTTAGTTAGACTGATCAAGGGAAAAAGAGAAGACTCAAGTTGGTACAATTCAAAATGAAACAAGGAACATTACTACCAACCTTACAGATGTAAAAAGGATTGTAAAGGAATACTATGGTCACCTATATGCCAACCAATCAGATAACTCAGATGAAATCAGGACAGATTTCTAGAAGGACACAAAATACCAAAACTGACTCAAGAAGAAAAAATCTATTCAAATAGACCAGTAACAATTAAAGAGGTTAGTAATTAAAAACAACTACCCACACAGGGAAGCTTGGGTCAAGTGGGTCTACTGATGAATTTTACCAAACATTTAAAACATAAAAATTCCAACTGGTCTCAAACTCTTCAAAAAAAAATAGAAGAGGAGGGGCTTCCCTGGTGATCCAGTGACTTGTTCTTCCAATGCAGGGGGCACAGGCTTGATCTCTGGTCAAGGAAATAGACCCCACATGCCACAAGTAAGAGTCCGCTTGCCACAACTAAACATCCTGTATGCTGCAACTAGAAGATCCTGCATGCCTGGCACAGACAGACAAACAGATAAATAATGCCTTCCCTGGTGGTCCACTGGTTAAGAATCTGCCTGCAAATGGGGACATGGGTTCGATTCCTGGTCCAGGAAAATTCCACATGCCATGGGGCAACTAAGCCTGTGTGACTCAACTCCTGAGACTGAGCTCTAGAGCTGATGTTCTGCAACAAGAGAAGTCCGGGCACTGAAACTAGAGGGGAGCTCCTGCTCTCCGCAACTAGAGAAAGTCCATGCACAGCAACAAAGACTCAGTGCAGCCAAAGATAAATAATTTTTTAAAATAAATAAATATTTTAAAAAACCCAAAACACAAAAAATAGAAGAGGGAACACCTCCCAACTCATTCTATGAGACCAGGGAATTCCATAAACCAACAATGCTTCCATTTAAAAAATAAATTTAAAATGTAATATAAAAACAATAGCTAACTATTCTTTAACATCCATTATTTCAAAGGCAAAAAAAACAAAACAAAAAACCCCAAAACTACAAAACATTGCTGAAAGAAATTAAAGACTTAAATGGAAAGATATCCAAGTTCACAGATTATAAGACTTAATATTGTGAAGATGGCAATAGATTTAATTGCAATCACCATCAAAATTTCAGGTGCCTTCTTTGCAGAAGTTATGTTCCTAAAATTCACATGGAAATTCAAGGAACTACACAAAGCGAAAACAATCTTGAAGAACAGGACTGGATTTCAAATCGTACTTCTAGATTTCAAAGCTTCTACAGAGCTGCAGTACCAAGACACTGTAGCACTAACATAAGTGTACAGACCAATGAAACAGGGTTGAGTCCAGAAGTTAACCTTACTATTATCATCTTTCAATAAGGTTACCAAGATCAGCCAACGGGAAGTGTCTTTTCAACAAATGACGCTAAGTTGAAAGGATATCTACAAGCAAAACAACGAAGTTTGATTCCTACTTCATACCATACATAAAAATTAACTCCCATTGGATCAAAGACCTAAAGGTAAAATTATAAAACTCTTAGAAGGAAACATAAGTGTAAGTCTTCTTGGCCTTAAATGAGGCAATGATTTGTTAGGTACAATATCAAGAGCACAAGTAACAAGGAAAAAAAAGATTAATTGGAATCCATCAAAATTAAAGGCCTTTGTGTTGTAAAGGACACCATCAAGAATGTGAAATGACAATTCACAGAATGGGAGAAAATATTTGCAAATCATATATCTGAAAAGGAACTTGTATCTAGAATATATAAAGAAATTTTACAACTCAATAATAAAATGACAATGCAATTTTCAAATGGGCAAAAGATCTGAATAGACATTTCTCTAAAGAAAAAAGACAAATTGCTAATACACCTATGAAAAGTTGCTCCACATTGTAACCATCAGGAAATGCAAATCAAAACTACAATGAGATGCCACTTATACTCACTAGGAAGGCTACAGTCAAAAAGATGAAAAACAGGGCTTCACTGGTGGTCTAGTGGTTAAGAATCCACCTGCCAATGCAGAGGACATAGGTTCAGTCCCTGGTCTGGGAAGATCCCACATGCCGAGGAGCAACTAAGCCACAACTACTGACCCAGCAATCTAGAATCCAACAGCCACAATAACTGAGCCCACGTCCTGCAACTCCTGAAGCCTGCTACAAGATAAGCCACCTCAATGAGGAGACCGCACACTGCTATGAAGACCCGGGGTGGCCCAAAATAAAACAAAATTAATTAATTAATTTTTAAAAAGATGAAAAACAAGCGCTGATGAGGATGTGGAGAAATTCAAACTCTCACCCACCACTTGTGGGATTATATAATAAAACAATGGGACTGTTTCAGAAAAAGTCTGGCAATTAAATATAGAATTTAATGAAAGTCTGGCAATCTAAAAATATTAAAGTCTGGCAATTTAATATAGAATTGCCATATGATCCAGCAATTCTATTCCTTGGTATATACCAAAAGAAAAAAAAACACACAAAAACCTGTTCACATATGTTAAAAGCACCATTCTTCATAATAGCCAAAAAGTGCAAACAACCCAAGTGTTCACCAACTGATGAAAGAATAGATAGAATGTGGAATATTATTTGGTAATAAAATGTAAAGCAGTACTGGTACATGCTACACGCAGATGGCTCTTGAACACATGATAAATGAACAAAGCCAGACACAAAAGGTCACACATTATACACATTACATCCACAGGGTGAAGATGAGAGGTTGTCTGGAGAGGTGGATGGGGTGGGGAGTGGAGGTAGAATAGAAAGTAACTGCTCAAGGGTAGAGGATTTCTTTCAGGGTGATGACAATGGTCTACAATTGATTGTGCTGATGGCTGCACACCTCTGAATATATGAAAAAACCACTGAAATACACCCTGAATTGTGTGCTATGTGACTTATATCTCCATAAATGTGTTATTTTAAAAAATAAAGAGATAGAGCAAAACTTCCCACTGAGATGAGAGAAAAATGGCATCATTAAGATAAAACAAACCAAAAGCAAGGAAGGAGAGAAAAAGTGGAACAAAGGAAAGCATAAAATAAAATGTTAGACATAAGTCCAAATATACACACACACATATAAATGGCTAAAAATGTTTTAAATACAAGTACGTACTATTTGGAGACACACTTAAAACATAAGAATATAGAAAAGGTAAAAGGATGAAAAAAATCAGTAAACATAACTCAGTGAAAGCCGTTACAGCTGTATTAGCATCACACCAGAGACTTAAAGTCAAAAAATTACTAAGATAAAGGTCAATTCATAATGTTAAAACATTCAATTTATGAGGAATAATAATTTAAATTGTATGTAATTCTTTATCTTCCTTGTCTGTCTCTCCCAGTGAGATGAGGCATTTTTGTCTCGTGTTCTCTTGAAATATCTCTAGCAACTAGAACAGTTCCTGGCACACAGAAGCACTTAATAAACATTTGCTGAATACATTGATACGTAGCCCCAAGATACAAAAAGCAACAGCTGACAGTATAATGACAAACAAATTGAAAGAATAATAAGTAAAAACAGACAAATCCATAATCATAGTGGGAGACAGATCAGTAAGGATACAAAAGATTTGAACAGCATGACCTAAAAGACATACAGAAAACATCGTGCCTCACAGTAGAGGACATGTTCTTTTCAAACACAAAGAATCATTCATAGACTCTGACATACACTGTACTGTACCAGCCTAACCAGATTTGAAAGGACTCAAATTTAATGGTATAACCAGGAAAGTCTATGTAACTATGAGATATATATATATATATAAAAGATAATCAGGGAAACTTGAAATGGTTGAATATTTGGTGATAAGAAATTGTGGTTAATTTTTCTAGTGTGATATAGTACTGTGGTTATATTTTTAAAAGAGCTCTAGTCTTTTAGGGATAACACAGAAATATTTAAGGATGAAATGAGATGAAATGCTTGTAGTCTGCTTCCAAATAAGCTGGGAGTGGAAGTACAGTGCATGGAGGTGGGCAAGGGGATAGATGAAATGAGACTGGCCATATTGGTTGAAGCCAAATGATACACAGGGAGGTCACTGGATAATTCTGTTTTTATGTTTTTCATTTTCTGTAACAGAAAGTTTTTACAGACAATCTTTAAATATATATCACCTGCACCCAGCAATTATACTTTCAAGATATAGTTACACGTATACATATGTATAATAGAATTATCTTCTGTAATGACAAAAGGTAGGAGGGAAATGATTTTAAGCATACAGTAATGCTGACAAAGTGATAGAACATTCATACAATGGAATAGTACGTAAACATGAAAACAGAGAATAAAGTTCTAGATGTACTGCCCCTGAAAGATCGCTAAGAATTATTGTCAAGATATATAAAAATAAGGTGGTACAAAGTATGTTTAATGTACTGTGCATTGTATGTTTAAAAAGAAAGGGGGAACAGGAAATAAGAATCTCTAATCACAACTGCTTTTAAACACACAAAGGCTGGAAGGCGACAGAATAATAAGAGCAGGGTTACTGGGCAGTTGGGGAGGGCATGATGGGAAATAAGCAGGTGGGAGATAAGTTTGGGAGGGAAAATTTTTATCACACACCTTTATACTTTCTGGGTTTTGAGTTATGGAAGAGTATTATCAATTTGAAAATTAGATTAAAAAAAAATAGTCTCAGAAAACCGTGACATATTTGTAGTAGTAACTGGAGAGAAATTTATCAGAGATGTAAAAGAGGAAAAGCTGGAAATGAGTTAAATACTCAAGAAATTAGGGGGGAAAAAAGCAAATTAAAGCTGAAAAAAGTGGAAGGAAAAGAACGATTAGCCTGGAAATAAATACAATGGAAAACAAATATAATACAGAAGCTCAACAGAGCTGAAATTAGTTCTTGGAAAATAAAACTAATAAAACTGACCAGCCTCTCGAGACTGACCAGTAACAAAACCTGTGGGTGCTGTTTAGTCACTTAGTCATGTCCAACTCTTTGAGACCCTATGGACTGTTGCCTGCCAGGCTCCTCTGTCCATGGGATTCTGCCACTTACTTTTCCAGGGGCTCTTCCCCACCTAGGGACTGAATCTGCATCTCCTGCTTAGCAGGTGGATTCTTTACCACTGAGCCACTTGGGAAGCCCCATACTTCCTTTAGCATTTTCCAAACTCATTACACCCTAGGGTTTTCCCTATGTTTTATGCATTGTGGTGTGATATACTCTAATATAGCTGTTTTATGGACAAAGGTTTTCCACATTCATGCATTCATGAGGTTTCTTCTATGTGTGAATTCTCAGGTGTACTCCAAGAGCTGAATTTTGAGTAAAAGCCTTCCCACATTCACCATACTCATAGGGTTTCTCTCCTGTGTGAACTCTCTGGTGTGCACTAAGATGTGACTTCTGGGGAGAAGGTCTTCCCACCCTCACTGCATTTTTAGGATTTTACACCTGTGTGAATTCTCTGATGTACTCTGAGGACGGAATTACATGCAAGAGGAATAACCTGAAAAGAGGAATCTAATTACAGATGCTACAACAGTTAGAACTGGACATGGAACAACAGACTGGTTCCAAATAGGAAAAGGAGTACATCAAGGCTGTATATTGTCACCCTACTTATTTAACTGATATGCAGAGTACATCATGAGAAATGCTGGGCTGAAGGAAGCACAAATTGGAATCAAGATTGCCAGGAGAAATATCAATCACCTCAGATATGCAGATGACACCACCCTTATGGCAGAAAGTGAAGAACTAAAGAGCCTCTTGATGAAAGTGAAAGAGGAGAGTGAAAAAGTTGGCTTAAAGCTCAACATTCAGAAAACTAAGATCATGGCATCAGGTCCTGTCACTTCATGGCAAATAGATGGGGAAACAGTGGAAACAGTGGCTGACTTTATTTTTGGGGGCTCCAAACTCACTGCAGATGGTGACTGCAGCCATGTAATTCAAAGACGCTTGCTCCTTGGAAGGAAAGTTATGACAAACCTAGATAGCATATTAAAACGCAGAGACATTACTTTGTCAACAAAGGCCCATCTAGTCAAGGCTATGGTTTTTCCAGTGGTTAT
This sequence comes from Bos mutus, assembly GCF_027580195.1. Lineage (NCBI taxonomy): Eukaryota > Metazoa > Chordata > Mammalia > Artiodactyla > Bovidae > Bos > Bos mutus. The sequence continues at coordinate 16,577,722 of NC_091621.1, read as the reverse complement.
GTATGGATGTGAGAGTTGGACTATAAAGAAAGCTGAGTGCCGAAGAATTGATGCTTTTGAACTGTGGTGTTGGAGAAAACTCTTGAAGAGTCCCTTGGACTGCAAGGAGATCCAACCAGTCCATCCTAAAAGAGATCAGTCCTGGGTGTTCATTGGAAGGACTGATGCTGAGGCTGAAACTCCAATACTTTGGCCACCTGATGCGAAGAGCTGACTTATTTGAAAAGACCCTAATGCTGGGAAAGATTGAGGGCAAGAGGAGAAGGGGACAATGGAGGATGAGATAGTTGGATGGCATCACCAACTCAGTGGACATGGGTTTGGGTGGACTCTGGGAGTTGGTGATAGACAGGGAGGCCTGGCGTGCTGCGGTTCATGGGGTCACAAAGAGTTGGACACAACTGAGTGACTGAACTGAACTGACAGAGATTAGAAGGAAATAGGCACCTTTATACCAAGAAATGGGAAAAATGAGACAAACTAGACAGATTCCTAGAAAATATACTAAAACTGACCCAAGTAGAAATAAAAAAACTTTGAATATTCCTAAAACTACTAAAATAAATAAGTAAAAATCTTCCTACAAAGAAAACCTAGACCAAGATGGTTTTCCAGGGGAATTTAAGCAAACATGTAAGAATAAAATATTACAATCTTACACAATCTTCAGAATATAAAAAAAGTGAACATTTTTTAACTGATTTTTTGAAGCTAGCATAACCTTATCTAAAGCATAAGGACAGTACTAGAAGGAAAAACTAAGGTCAGTCTCTCTCAGGAGATATATACAAGATCCTTAAAAACATCACAAACTGAGTCTAACAAGATAAAAAAAGGATACTCAAAGATAATACATATGAACTTCCCCGGTGGGCCAGTGGTGGAGAATCCACCTACCAACACAGGACAGGGGTTTGATTCTGGTCCGGGAAGATTCCAGCTGCCTTGGGGCCATGGGGCCTGTACCACAACTAGAGCGTAGCCCCAGCTCGTTGAAACTAGAAAAAAGCCAGCATGCAGCAATGAAGACCCAGTGCACCCAAAAATAAATAACTAATAGTATTTTTAAAAAGACATTTTAAAAACTAGATGCATCTCAGGAAAGCAAAATTGGTTTAACATTAGAAAATCGATACATAATGTCAAATCACAGGTACAGAGAACAAACCGGTGGTTATCAGCAAGGAGATGAAAGGGTGAGCAATACAGGGGCAGAGGATTAAGAGGTACAAACTATAATGTATAAAATAAAGCACAAGGATATACTGAACAACACAGGGAAGAGAGCCAATATTTTATAATAACCATAAATGGAGTATAACCTTTAAAAATTGTGAATCATTATACTGTTCATTATAATTTACATAATTCATCATCAACTATATTTTAATTAAAAAATTTGGGGGGGTTGCGAGGGAGGCTTAAGAGGGAGGGGATGTATATGCACATATAGCTGATTCACTTTGTTTCACAGCAGAACTAACACAACATTATAAAGCAATTATACTCCAATTAAAATTTTAATTTTTTAAAAATAAGAGCAAAAAAAATATCTCTGAGTGTAAAAAAAGAAGCTAACCATGGTTACCTTTCTACAGGGATAGAAATAGAGTGATGAGGGGAAAGTGTGTTAAGACTTTTCTCTGTATACTTTGTAAAGCATTTCTATATTAGAGCTATGAAAATTCATACCTATTCAAAAATTAAATATAAAATTTTCTAAGTGTGAAAAAAATCCAAGAAGTCAGAAAGAGAACAGAAGGAAATAAATGGTAAAATAATGATGTTCCCCTTCACAGATCACTGCCTTGTCATAGCGAAGGGGCCTGTGTAATTTGGAGACGCCATGAGCCAATCCATGCAGGGCCACCCAAGGGCACAGGTCATAGTGAAGAGTTCTGACAAAATGTGGTCCACTAGAGAAGGAAATGGCAACTCATTCCAGTATTCTTGCCTGGAGAACCTCTTGGACAGTATGAAAATGCAGAAAGATATAACATCGGAAGAAGAGCCCTCCCTTAGGTTGGAAGGTATCCAATACGCTACTGGGGAAGAGCAGAGGGCAATTACCAATAGCTCCAGAAAGAATGAAGCAGCTGGACCAAAGTGGAAATGACATTCAGCTGTGGATGTGTCTGGTGGTGAGAGTCAAATCTGATGCTGTAAATAACAATAGTGCATAGGAATCTGGAATGTTAGGTTCGTGAATCAAGGTAAACTGGAAGTGGTCTAGCAGGAGATAGCAAAATTGAGCATTGATGTCTTAGGTATCAGTGAACTAAAATGGACAGGAATGGGAGAATTTAATTCTGATGATACAGAGGACCACTGTATCTACTAACTACTGTGGGGAGGAATTCCTTAGAAGAACTGGAGTAGTCCTCATAATCAACAAGAGTCCGAAATGCAGTACTTGGGTGTGGTCTTAAAAACAACAGAATAATCTCGGTTCATTTCCAAGGCAAACCATTCAACATCACAGTAATTCAAGCCTATGCACCAACCACTGATGCAAAAGAAACTGAAGATGACTGGTTCTAAGACCTACCACACCTTCTAGAACCAACACCAAAAAAGGTCTTTTTCATCATAGGGGATTGGAATGCAAAAGGAAGTTAAGAGATACCCAAAATAACAGGCAAGTTTGGCCTTGGAGTACAAAGTGAATCAGGGTTAAAGCTAACAGCGTTTTGTCAAGAGAACATGCTGGTCACAGCAAATACCCTTTTCCAACAACACAAAAGAAGACTTGACACATGGACATCACCAGATAGTCAATACTGAAATCAGACTGATTATGTTCTTTGCAGCCAAAGACGGAGAAGCTCTATACGGTCAGCAAAAACAAAACCTGGAGCTGACTGTGGCTCAGATCATGAGCTCCTTATTGCAAAATTCAGGCTTAAATTAAAGAAAATAGGGAAAACCACTAGGCCATTGAGGTATGACCTAAATCAAATCCCTTATGATTTTACAGTGGAAGTGACAAATAGATTCAAGGGATTACACCTGATAGAGTGCCTGAAGAACTATGGACAGAGGTTTGCAACATTGTACAGGAGGTGGTGACCAAAACCATCCCAAAGAAAAAGAAATGCAAGAAAGCAAAGTGGTTGTCTGAGGAGGCTTTACAAACAGCTGAGGAAAGAAGAAAAGCAAAAGGTAAGGGAGAAAGGGAAATTTATACCCAACTGAATGCAGATAAATAGCTGTGAAAAGAAGAGAAGCAAAAAACAAAACAGAAAAGGAAAGATATACCCATTTGAATGTAGAGTTCCAAAGACTGACCAATACAATATTGTAAAGAAATTAGCCTCCAATTAAAACAAATAAATTTATATTAAAAAAAAAAACAAAGACTATCAAGGTGAGATGACAGTCTCAACGATCAGTGCAAAGAATAGATGAAAACAATAGAATGGGAAAGACTAGAGATCTCTCCGAGAAAATTAGAGAGATACCAAGGGAGCATTTCATGCAAAGATGGGCACAATAAAGGACAGAAATGGTATGGACCTAACAGAAGCAGAAGATATTAAGAAGAGGTGGCAAGAATACACAGAAGAACTGTACAAAAAATATCTTAATGACCCAGATAACCACAATGCTGTGATCACTCACCTAGAGCCAGACATCCTAGAATGTGAAGTCAAGAGGGCATTAGGAAACATCACTATGAACAAAGCTAGTGGAGGTGATGCAATTCCAGTTGAGCTATTTGAAATCCTGAAAGATGATGCTGTGAAAGTGCTGCACTCAATATGTCAGCAAATTTGGAAAACTCAGCAGTGGCCACAGGACTGGAAAAGGTCAGTTTTCATTCCAGTCCCAAAGAAAGGCAATGCCAAAGAATGTTCAAACTACCACACAGTTGTACTCATCTCACACACTAGTAAAGTAATGGTCAAAATCCTCCAAGCCAGGCTTCAGCAATACGTGAACTGTGAACTTCCAGATGTTCAAGAAAAGTTTTAGAAAAGGCAGAGGAATGAGAGATCAAATTGCCAACATCCGTTGGATCATTGAAAAAGCAAGAGTTCCAGAAAAACATCTATTTCTGCTTTATTGACTATGGCAAAGCCTTTGACTGTGTGGATCACAATAAACTGTGGAAAATTCTTCAAGAGAAGGGAATACCAGATCACCTGACCAGCCTCTTGAGAAATCTGTATGCAGGTCAGGAAACAACACTTAGAACTGGACATGGAACAACAGACTGGTTCCAAATAGGAAAAGGAGTACCTCAAGGCTGTATATTGTCATCCTGCTTATTTAACTTATATGCAGAGTATATCATGAGAAATGCTGGGCTGGATGAAGCACAAGCTGGAATCAAGATTGCTGGGGGAAATATCAATAATCTCAGATACGCAGATGACACCACCCTTAGGGCAGAAAGTAAAGAAGAACTAAAGAGCCTCATGATGAAAGTGAAAGAGGGAGAGTGAAAAAGTTGGCTTAAAGCTCAACATTCAGAAAACAAAGATCACGGCATCCGGTCCCATCACTTCATGGAAAATAGATGGGGAAACAGTGGAAACAGTGGCTGACTTTATTTTTTGGGGCTCCAAAATCACTGCAGATGGTGACTGCAGCCATGAAATTAAAAGACGCTTACTCCTCGGAAGGACAGTTATGACCAATCTAGAGAGGATATTCAAAAGCAGAGACATTACTTTGCCAACAAAAGTCCATCTAGTCAAGGCTATGGTTTTTCCAGTAGTCATGTATGGATGTGAGAGTTGGACTGTGAAGAAGGCTGAGCGCTGAAGAATTGATGCTTTTGAACTGTGGTGTTGGAGAAGACTCTTGAGAGTCCCTTGGAAAGCAAGGAGATTCAATCAGTACATCCTAAAGGAGATCAGTCCTGAGTGTTCATTAGAAGAACTGATGCTGAAGCTGAAACTCCAATACTTTGGCCACTTGATGCAAAGAACTGACTCATTTGAAAAGACCCTGATGCTGGGAAAGATTGAGGGCAGGAGGAGAAGGGGTCGACAGAGGATGAGATGGTTAGATGGCATCACCAACTCGATGGACATGAGTTTGGGTAAACTCTAGGAGCTGGTGATGGACAGGGAAGCCTGGGGTGCTGCAGTCCATGGGGTTGCAAAGAGTTGGACATGACTGAGTGACTGAACTGAAATGAACTGAATGCAGACTTCCAGAGAATAGCAAGGAGACATAAGAAGGCCTTCTTAAATGAACAGTTGAAAGAAACAGAGGAAAAATATAGAAATAGAAATAGAATGGGAATAACTAGAGATCTCTTCAAGAAAATTGTAGATATCAAGGGAACATTTTATGCAAGGACAGGCACAATAAAAGACAGAAATGGTAAGGACCTAATAGAAGCAGAAGAGATTAAGAAGATGTGGCAAGAATACACAGAAGAACTATATGAAAAAGATATTAATGACCCACAGTTAACCATGATGGTATGGTCACTTACCTAAAGCCAGACATCCCAGACTGCAAAGTCAAGAGGGCCTTAGGAAGCATGACTATGAACAAAGCTAGTGGAGGTGACAGCATTTCAGTTGAGCTATTTCAAATCCTAAAAGATGATGCTGTTGAAGTGCTGCACTCAGTATGTCAGCAAATTTGGAAAACTCAGCAGTGGCCACAGGACTGGAAAAGGTCAGTTTTCATTCCAATCCTAAAGAAGGGCAATGCCAAAGAATGTTCTAACTACCATACAATTGTGCTCATTTCATATGCTGGCATATGCTCAAAATCCTTCAATCTAGGCTTCAGCAGTATGTGAACCAAGAGTTTACAAAAGTAGAAGCTGGGTTTTGAAGAGGCAGGGGAACCAGAGATCAAATCACCAACATTTGCTGGGTCATGGAGAAAACAAGGGAGTTCCATAAAAATATCTGCTCTGCTTCAATGACTACACTAAAGCCTTTCACTGCATGGATCACAACAAAGTGTGGAAAACTCTTAAAGAGATGGGAATACCAGACCCCCTTGCCTGTCTCCTGAGAAACCTGTATGTGGGTCAAGAAGCAAGAGTTAGAACCAGACATAGAACAACTGACTGGGTCTTAACTGGGAAAGGAGTACAAGGCTGTATATTGTCACCTTGCTTATTTAACTTATATGCAGAGTACATCATGCAAAATGCTGGGTTGGATGAATCATAAGCTAGAATCAAGATTGCTGGGAGAAATATCAACAATGTCAGACGCAGATGACACCATTCTAACAGCAGAAAGTGAACAGCAACCAAGGGTGAAATAGGACAGTGAAAAAGCTGGCTTGAAACTCAACATTAAAAAAAACTAAGACCATGGCATCCAGTCCCATCGCTTCATGGCAAACAGATGGGGGAGAAAATGGAAGCAGTGACAGATTTTACTTTCCTGGGCTCCAAAATCACCGCAGACAAGTGACTGCAGCCATGAAATTAAAAGACATTTGCTCCTTGGAAGAAAAGCTATGACAAACCTAGACAGTGTCTTAAAAAGCAGAGACATCACTTTGCCAACAAAGGCCTGGATAGTCAAAGCTATGGTTTTTTCCAGCAGTCATGTATGGATGTGAGAGTTGGACCATAAAGAAGGCTCAACGCCAAAGAATCGATGCTTCCAAATTGTGGTGCTGGAGAAGACTCTTGAGAATCTCTTGGACTGCAAGGAGATCAAACCAGTCAGTCCTAAAGGAAATCAACCCTGAATATTCATTGGGATGACTGTTGCTGAAAGTGAAGCTCCAATTCTTTGGCCACCTGATGAGGAGAGCTGACTCACTGGAAAAGACCCTAATGCTGGTAAAGATTGAGGGCAGGAGAAGTGGGCGACAGAGAATGAAGTGGTTGGATGGCAACACTGACTCAATGGACATGAATTTGAGCAAATTCTGGGAGATAGTGGAAGACAGAGAAGCTTGGCGTGCTACAGTCCATGGGGTCTCAAAGAGTCAGACACGACTTAGTGAAGAAAAACAACAACAAAATGAAGGTGTTAATGAAATAGTAATTAGTGGTAACAGTTATTCAACATTGTTAATGTGCTTACTGCTACTGCATTGTACACTTAAAATAGTTAAAATGGCAACTTTTAATGTCTGTTTTACTATAACTTAAAAAACAATAATTAAAAATAAATGAAGAATGACTTTATGTTAAAAAGACATTGAAAAAATGGGCAATGCACCAAATTCACCAATAACATCTGCATTCGCTATAACCCGGTGATTCTACTAGGTATTTCCCTGGAGGAACTCTTCCCCATTCACAATGTGGTCTACATAGCAGCACTGTGTGTAAGGGCAGTAGAGTTGAAATCCAACTGTTCCTCAATAGAGGAATGGATAAGTAAACAATGAAACACAATGCAGCCATTAAAATCACTGAACTGGATCTCCACGTCATGCCACAGAATGATAAATACCTCCATTAGTGAAAAAGCAGAACTATGCTGATGCATAATTTTAAAACACAAAACTATACATGTTGCCTGGGATGTGTATAGCACTAATAAAAGTACAAAGCAACCACAGAGATGGTTCTGGTTGTTTCTGGAGACAAGACAAAGAAATGAGATGGTGGGCTTTAACTATATCATTAGCATTTTATTCCTTTTATTTAAAAAACAAAGAACAGATCCGAAGCAAATATGGCAAAATGTTAAACATCTGTTTAACTTGTCTATGACATTATTTCCTGTATGTCTGAAATGTTTCATAATTAAACATTTTAGTGGAAAAAAATCTTAGGTCTCTCTGAAATCCTATTTAATATAAGAATTGAGATAGGGATCCAAATTTATTTAATTCCAGATGGCTAACCCACTGTTTCTAAACTCCATGGAAAATGCACTTTTACCAAATTCTGTGCACACTGCTCCCACCAAGGAGGCACCTGGAAGATGGAACATCACCAGGCCAGCCCTGGAGTGGGGGATTCACTCAGTCACTAAAGCTATTAACTTGGGGGCCCATCAAAAGCTGAAAATGAGAAGCAGGCAGATAGGAATACCATCAATTTTCTGCCACCAAAACCTCCAGACTCCCCAGAAAATATGCTTTTTGTTCTAGTTACAGTAACAGCTCCCTACTCAGATCCCAGCCCTGCCCACGTTCTGCTCTCATTCCTTCTCCTATACCTCAACCTACTCTCCTTTCTACTAAGTCCACCCAGCATGTAAACCTGCTCCTACCTTAACACGTGAAACAACAAGCACAAAGTCCCACCTTCCCAAGCCCACACCCGTCCCCTTCAAGTCCAGACTTCTTCAAAGACTTCCACTTCCTCACCACGGTGCTCAACACCTCAGCTTCACCAGCCCCCTGAAACTGCTCTGCAGGAAACCGCCAACGACCTCTGGCATGGAGTCCAACCAAGGACTGGCCAGGGGAGGCTGCGAACAGAGCACTTACCAATCTTCATCTGGCTCCCCTCCCTACCATCTGAATTTTTATTTCCATGTTTGTGTGTTGCTTTATTAAAATAACAATTCCTATGATTGCTCACAAGCAGTTTTTAATTCTCCACTTCCTTGAAGGTTCAGACGCAAGCAACACCACAGGCCAGTTCCTTCTCAAGACATGTCCTTTCTATGTTCTATGTCACCACAGTCTCCTTTCTGGCCCCTTCTTGGCAGAGACCCCTTCTGCCCAGGCCTTCAATGATGGCTTCCTTGAGCTCTGTTCCACTTTTCTGACTATATTCTGTCTCTTTGGGCGGGATTTCATCCATACCACAGCTTCAATTATAACCAGTAGGTTGATGGCTCCGAACACTCTGGGTTCAATTTAGATCTTTCTCCTGAGCTGTGAACCCAGAGATCCCAGAGCCTCCTCATATATATACATGGATGCCTATAGCCACTACAATCATCCTATTCAAAACCCAAACCAACATTTTCCTTTACCAAACCTACTGTTCTTCCCACTATACCCATCTTGGGAACGGAAACCACCATCTATCTAGTTGCTCAAGCCAGAGACCTGGGAATCTCACTCTGTTAATTTTGCCCCTTGAATCTCTCCAATAATTCAAATGTCTTCATCCCTGGGCCACCTTGTTTTCTCACCTGGATCACCGTGACCACCTCCTCACTGGTCTCCCAATCATTTGATTCGCTCCAGCCAGAGAACATCGATATTCTAGGAATCAGCAAACTAAGATGGACTGGAATGGGTGAATTTAACTCAGATGACCATTATATCTACTACTGTGGACAGGAATCCCTTAGAAAAAATGGAGTAGCCATCGTAGTTAACAAAAGAGTCCGAAATTCAGTACTTGGATGTAATCTCAAAAACAACAGAATGATCTCTGTTCGTTTCCAAGACAAACCATTCAATATCACAGTAATCCAAGTCTATGCTACAACCAGTAATGCTGAAGTCGAATGGTTCTATGAAGAACTACAAGACCTTCTAGAACTAACACCCCAAAAAGAATGTCCTTTTCATATAGGGGACTGGAATGCAAAAGTAGGAAGTCAAGAAAGGAGTAACAGGCAAATTTGTCCTTGGAGTACAGAATGAAGAAGGGGAAAGGCTAGTAGAGTTCTGCCAAGAGAACGCACGGGTCATAGCAAACACCCTCTTCCAACAACACAAGAGAAGACTCTACACATGGACATCACCAGATGGTCAACACCGAAATCATACTGATTATATTCTTTGTAGCCAAAGATGGAGAAGCTCTATACAGTTAGCAAAAACAAGACTGGGAGCAGACTGTGGCTCAGATCAAGAACTCCTTATTGCCAAATTCAGACTTAAATTGAAGAAAGTAGGGAAAACCACTAGACCATTCAGGTATGACCTAAATCAAATCCCTTATGACTACACAGTGGAAGTGAGAAATAGATTTAAAGGTCTAGATCTGATAGACAGAGTGTCTGATGAACTATGGATGGAGGTTCATGACATTGTACAGGAGACAGGGATCAAGACCATCCCAAGAAAATGAAATGCAAAAAAGCAAAATGGCTGTCTGAAGAAGCCTTACAAATAGCTGTGAAAAGAAAAGAAGCCAAAAGCAAAGGAGAAAAGGAAAGATATACCCATTTGAATGCAGAGTTCCAAAGAATAGCAAGGAGAGATAAGAAAGCCTTCCTCAGCAATCAATACAAAGAAATAGAGGAAAACAATAGAATGGGAAAGACTAGAGAACTCAAGAAAATTAGAGATACCAAGGGAACATTTCATGCAAAGGTAGGCACAGAAATGGTATGGACCTAACAGAAGCAGAAGATATTAAGAAGAGGTGGCAAGAATACACAGAAGAACTGTACAAAAAAGATCTTCATGACTGAGATAATCATGATGGTGTGATCACTCACACTCACCTAGAGCCAGACATCCTGGAATGTGAAGTCAAGTGGGTCTTAGGAAGCATCACCACGAACAAAGCTAGTGGAGGTGATGGAATTCCAGTTAAGCTATTTCAAATCCTAAAAGATGATGCTGTGAACATGCTGCATTCAGTATGTCAGCAAATTTGGAAAACTCAGCAGTGGCCACAGGACTGGAAAAGGTCAGTTTTCATTCCAATCCCAAAGAAAGGCAATGCCAAAGAATGTTTAAACTACCACACAATTGCACTCATCTCACACGCTAGTAAAGTAATGCTCAAAATTCTCCAACCCAGGCTTTAGCAATATGTGAACCGTGAACTTCCAGATGTTCAAGCTGGTTTTAGAAAAGGCAGAGGAGCCAGAGATCAAATTGTCAAAATCCGCTGGATCATCGAAAAAGCAAGAGAGTTCTAGAAAAACATCTACTTCTGCTTTATTGATTATGCCAAAGCCTTTGACTGTTTGGATCACAATAAACTGGAAAATTCTGAAAGAGATGGGAATACCAGACACCTGACCTGCCTCTTGAGAAACCTATATGCAGGTTCAGGAAGCAACAGTTAGAACTGGACATGGAACAACAGACTGGTTCCAAATAGGAAAAGGAGTACATCAAGGCTGTATATTGTCATCCTGCTTATTTAACTTATATGCAGAGTACATCATGAGAAACGCTGGGCTGGATGAAGCACAAGATGGAATCAAGACTGCCAGGAGAAATATCAATAACCTCAGATATGCAGATGACACCACCCTTATGGTAGAAAGCAAAGAAGAACTAAAGAGCCTCTTGATGAAAATGAAAGAGGAAAGTGAAAAAGTTGGCTTAAAGCTCAACGTTCAGAAAACTCTGATCATGGCATCCAGTCCCATCACTTGATGGCAAATAGATGGGGAAACAGTGGCTGACTTTATTTTTTGGGGCTCCAAAATCACTGCAGATGGTGACTGCAGCCATGAAATTAAGACACTTGCTCCTTGGAAGGAAAGTTATGACCAACCTAGACAGCATATTAAAAAGCAGAGACATCACTTTGTCAACAAAGGTCCGTCTAGTCAAGGTTATGGTTTTTCCAGTGGTCATGTATGGATGTGAGAGTTGGACTATAAAGAAAGCTGAGCGTCGAAGAATTAATGCTTTTGAACTATGGTGTTAGAGAAAACTCTTGAGAGTCCCTTGGACTGCAAGGAGATCCAACCAATCCATTCTAAAGAAGATCAGTCCTGGGTGTTCATTGGAGGGACTGATGTTGAAGCTGAAACTCCACTACTTTGGCCACCTCATGTGAAGAGCTGACTCATTTGAAAAGACCCTGATGTTGGGAAAGATTGAGGGCAGGAGGAGAAGGGGACGACAGAGGATGAGATGGTTGGATGGCATCACTGAGTCAGTGGACATGGGTTTGGGTAGACTCCAGGAGTTGGTGATGGACAGGGAGGCCTGGCATGCTGCGGTTCATGGGGTTGCAAACAGTCTGACATGACTGAGCGACTGAAGTGAACTGTGCCAGAGCGAGCCTTCAAAACCAACACTGAATTTGTCAGCATCTGCTCAAAAGATCGGGCTGGCAAAAAGTTCATTTGGGTTTTCCCTAGGACAGCTTATGGGAAAACCTGAATGAACTTTTTGGCCAACCCAATACTTCATTGGTTTCCCCTCATTTCTCAGATTGTCCAAACTCCTCAACACAGCTGCAGAGCTTAGCGTGATGTGTGACTTGTCCCCTAGCGACTGCCCAGCCTCACCTCTCGTAGTTCCCTCCAGTCAGTGCACAGCTATCAATCCCTCCCATCTCCAGGCCTTTTGAATTCCATGTGCCTTCCACCTGGAACACCCTCTCCTTCCCACTCCTCTACAGTGGCTGGACTAAGTCCTCATCCTTCTACTGCCAGTTCAAAGGTCACCTTCCCCAGAGGTCTCCCCTTGACCTGGGTTAGTTCTCTCATTGTATGTTCCCCTATGAAAAATACCTCACCCATCGCAGAGTCTGCCTATGTGCTGTGGCTGTTTGTATGTCTGTCTCCTGACAGCAGGACTAGGCCTCTCAGTCAGCATTTCCTCTCCAGCTGTCTATCATAGTGCTTGGCACAGGGCACATTGTCAGTAGCTATGAGGAAAATGAAGTCTTTGCCTTCAGTTCTCAGTGTTACTGAACATACAAACAAGTAAAGAAATATACAGAATACAATGAAGTAAGTGCTATAATAGATTAGATGTGTGTGTGGGTGCTGTGGATTGCTGTCGTCTGAATGTCTGTGTCTCCCTAAAATTTGTAGGTTGAAATCCTCATGCCCACTGTGACGGTATCAGGAGAGGGTCCTGTCAGAGATGCTTAGCTCATGAGGTTGGAGCCCTCATAAATGGGATTAATACTCTTATGAAAGAGACCCCACAGAGCTCCTTTGTGAGGATACAAGAAGTCTGTAACTGGAAGAGGGTCCTCACCCAACCTCACTGGCACCCCAGTCTCAGACTTCCAGCTTCCAGTACTTGAGAAATAAATTTCTGTTGTTTATAAGCTACCTAGCCTGTGGTAGTTTGTTATAGCAGCCCAAACAGGCTAAGATGTGGATATATGTGGACACGGATGTACTGATATATGGAGCACTGAAAGAACACAATGAACTTTCTGGGCTAGCCAAGAAAGGTCACAGAAAATACAGTGACATTTGAAATGGTTCATCATTCATTCCATTCATTCAGTGAATAATCTCTGGGCATCTACTTGGTGCCAGGCACTGTGGAAGACACTGAGGATACAGCAGAAAATAAGACAGTCAGATATTGTCCCTGACTTCCTGGAGCTTATTTTAGTGGGGATAGACAAAGAAATTAAACCCCCAAAATAAGCTAATTTCAGGAAATGACACATGCTTTGAAGAATGTAAAACACCATAGGAGTTTATCAGGATGAAGGCAGAAGGGTGTGTGTGTCTGTGTGCCTATGTCAGATCTCCCTGTGGAGGTGTCACAGGGATATATAATCTGAATGAGAGGATGGAGACAGCCATTCAGAGATCTCTAGGCAGAGGAAATAGACCCAATGGTTCAAAAGACAGGAAGAGGGACTTCCCTGGTGGTCCAGTGACAAGACTCTGTGCTCCCAATGCTGGGGGCCTGGGTTCAGTCCCTGGTTGGGAAAACTAGATCCCACATGTCAACTAAGATCCAGTGCAGCCAAATAAAAAAAAGTTTTTAAAAAACAAACAACAACAAAAAATCAAAGGGCAGGAAGAACAGCAATGGGACAGAAACACAGTAAGATTTTATATCTCTAACCCAGACCCTGTCCTGGAATTCCAGAATTAAGAGAGCAAACTACCAACTGCCCATCACCACTGGGATATCTACTAGACATTTTGACCTTCATATGTCCAACACCAGCCTACTTTCCTCCTCCACACCCGTTCCCTCCCACTTAACTAAATGACAATTCCATTTTTCCAGCTGCTCAAGCTAAAGGCCCTGGAATCATCATAGACTCCCTGTCACATCCAATCCTTCAACAACTTTTATTGGCTCTATCTTCAAAATCTATCCAGAATCTGGCTGCTTCCCCCTTCTCTGCTGCTACCACCCCAGTCTACTCTGAAGTATTTGGGTCTTATCCTTTGTGTCAGGCAGAATTATTGAAGGCTTGCCAGAACTCGGTAGAGAAGTGACACCTGCTCAGAGCGGTGTGTTAGAGCCAACTCAGGCCAGTTCACAAAAGCCAACTGGTAAGTTTTCAGAAATGTTGCACGATGACTGACGTCACAGTGATAGCATGAATTTGGCCATGGTGGGGATATTTATACCATGGATATTGGCAGACATTACACCTGGGCTTCCCCCTCCACCACCCCACCCTACCCGGGCGATCCTAGTGTCCCACACTTACCAGCACACAACTGCATGTGCAAATCTGTATTGCAGAAAGAGAACTCTTGTGTCCTGGCTCTCTACAGGTGTATATGTTTGTGAATACACATTAGAATCACCTGAGGAACTTGGCCTACCAGACAGCTGCCTGCCTGAATTCCTTTAAGTACCACAACATAAGGAAACTTTGTTAAGAGGCTGTTGGAGATGATGCAGGTGAGAAATGAAGGTATGAAGCATAGGAGAGGACAGCTGTGAGAGAAATACAGAAGTAGAATGAAGGAGCTTCGTTATCAGCTCTGATTCCTTTCCTCTACATCACTTCTCAGCTTGTAATCACAGGCTCATTTTTGTGATCCTTTAACCTCTGCCTTCCTCTCCCGCCTGCAGTCCAGGAGGGTAGGGGCTGCATGTCTGCCCCACTGCATCTCCAGAGCGGAGCCCCATACCGACACCAGCATGACCTCACTGCAGAGTCAGTAAGTGAAGAAAGGAGGACAAAGTGAAGAGTAAGAGTTAGTAATGAAACTCGTTCAGCTTAGGTGACAGAAAAGAGAAACACAGATAAAAGTGTGGTTGGTTGGTGGGAATGGAAATTGATATAACCACTCTGGAGAACAGTGTACGTGTGTGTTAAATCGCTTCAGTCATGTCCGACTCTGTGACCCCATGGACTGTAGCCCGCCAGGCTCCTCTATCTATGGAATTCTCCAGGCAAGAATACTGGACTGGGTTGCCATGTCCTCCTCCAGGGGATCTTCCCAACCCAGGGATGGAATCCAAGTCTCTTACATCTCCTTCATCGGCAGACAGGTTCTTTACCACTAGTGCCACCTGGGAAGCCCGGAGAACAGTACAGAGCTTCCTTAAAAAACTCAAACTACCATATGATGCAGCAATCCCACCACTGGGTATACACCCTGAGAAAACCACAATTCAAAAAGACATATGTACCCCAGTGTTCAGTGCAGCACTATTTACAACAGCCAGGACATGGAAGCAACCTAAACGTTCATCAACAGAAGAAGAGATAAAGAAAATGCGGTACATATACACAATGGAACATTAGCCATAAAGAGGAACAAAACTGGGTCATTTGTAGTGATGTGGATGAACCTAGATTCTGTTATATAGAGTGAAGTCAGAAAGAGAAAAACAATTATCATATATTAATGTGTATATATGGAATCTAGAAAAATGGTACTGATGAACCTATTTGCAAGGCAGGAATAGAGATGCAGACACAGAGAGTGCACTTCCGGGCACAGTGGGGTAAGCAGTAGGTGGGATGAGTTAACCGAGTAGCACTGACAGGTATACACTTCCATGTGTCAAACAGGTAGCTAGTAGGAAGCTCCTGTATAGCACAGGGAGCTCAGTTCAGGGCTGTGATCATCTAGAGGAGTGGGATGTGGGGCGGGACACAGGAGGTTCAAGAGTGGGGGCATGTATGTACACATATAGCTGATTCATGCTGTTGTAGAGCAGAACCTAATACAACATTGTAAAGCAATTATACACCTATTAAAAAAAAAAAAAAGAAGTGCCTGTGAAAATTGAGGCAGTGACACAAAGCTGGAAATATGAGTCTTAAACTTAGGGTCTAGGGCCTGGTAGAGACACTCTTGACGATACCACACAATCCTGCCCTCTTCCCTTAGACTCTGAGTTGCCACTGTCGGAGTGTCAACTTCCCTCTCCCAAGACTCACCCGAACTTCAGCCTCCCGGGGCCTCCCATTGAGGTCGCACTTGGACCCATTGCCATAGGTCTGGCTGTGGTAGCGTTTCAGGCGATGCTGCTTGGAGGCCTGGGGAGGACATCAGGCATGAGGGAGGGGTGTGAGAAAGACAGCAAGGAGGAAAAAAAAGAGCACTCTCTCCTAAGACGAAGCCCAGAGAAACACGCCAGTTAATCCTGACCCTCCCCTTCTCGACAGGGCTCTCAGTCTGCAGCCCAGACCCCTTTCTCTCCTGGTCCCACACTCCTGCCACCTTTGCTGTTTCATCATCCCAGTCGAAGGCCGATTGGTAGTAGCCGAGATAGAGGACTTCACCTTTGATCTCCGAATCTGCAAGAAAGAGAACAGTGAAGCATGGTTACCCTGTTCTCAGAGGACTGGGAGGGAAGGGAACTGGGGAGGCAGGTCACCTTCCATGACAGGTTTCTGAGGGCTTAGGGAAAACATAGGTGGAACTCACCTTCCATATGGTACTGCTGGATGTGGCGTCCATAACAGAATTCATATGTCCACCAGTCCTTGGTCTGACAATAAAAGAAAAAAGAACTGTCAGGGGGATGGAATGCAGACATCTCTTCTTGGAACCAAAATCTCTCCTGGCCCCAAAACACATAACCACTGATTTACTTCTCATCTCCTCCTTATTCTTAATCCTCCAGATTCTTGGTGAGGAGGGCTGTTTTTCTTCTATAAATTGGAGAGAGACCTCTACAGCCTAGAAAGAGAAAGCCTTCTCTTTCTAAATATTTTAAAAAATTTTTTTCTTTGTAAATATTTTTTTAATCCTTCTTTGTTGTCCATAAAGATAAAAAATCATGATATCCTGAAGCACTCAGACCAGGGAAACATGGAATATCAAAGTATTAATTGAACTTCCTTGTACTGTTTTAGCTACTGTGGATACAGCTGTGAACAAGATAAATTCTCTGATTTCACAGACTTACGTTCTAGTACTAGGATTCAGACCAAAAATCAACTGATAATTCAGTTAATAATTTCAGGTCATGAAAAGTGCCATGATGAAAAAAAAAACAGGACACTGGGCAGAGAGCGACAGGGAAAGGAGTGACTTAACCAGGAAAGTTTCTCTAGGGGAGTACCCCTACTGCCCCAGCCTGACCCTCTTTAAGCACCTCAATATTGGTTTAATCTTTATTCTGAGATTTTCTATCCTAACACTCCTCTATAATCAGCAAAGCATCATCATTGGTTACAGGATTCTTTGCTTCTTTCCTGTCTGTGCAATATGCCTGCTCCTTCAGTGGCCTTCTTAACTCCTACAGATACTCTGATCACTCCTCATTCACAGACACATTGTGAATAGATAACTAGTTCCCAAATAGATAACTAGTTTCCATGCCCTCCTTCCCTCTATCCCAGTTCCTTTCACCTTCAGCAGGCAGGGAGCATCTTTCATCGGGCTCAACAACTCAGGGATCCCAGGCCCTTGGTAAGCAGGTGTCTCCTCCTCCCTTTCACGCTGGAAGTGAATAGCTCCAGCTGGCAGGCGACATTCATAGCGCTGCTTGTACTTAGAGGAGACAATCACCACGTCCGAACCTTGGCTCTGGGAAAGAAGTGAGGGTCGGGGGACAGGGAGGCAAAGAGAGGTTTGGGATCAGGGAGAACAACGAGATCCCTCTTCACATAATGGGGAAGAGTCCAGTCAAGACAGAGTGAGCCACAAGTCCTCCAGCGGTGTTCAGCGGGTGAGGGGAGAGGGCACTCCCACTTTTTCACAGGGGAGGAGTCTGGGTGTTTCAATAGGGAACTGGGACCTGAAGTTGACAGAGGGAAGCCCCACCCCTCCCAGTCCCTGGCCCCAAGGGAATGGGTCTTTGACTACGATCCTCAGGAGTCCTCATAAAACCACTGCTTACTCTTCCCGATTCTCCTTAGGCTTCCGCCACAGACTCCACAGCTGCCCTTCTTCCTCTACCTTCTTCTCCTTCCCTTTCTGCCCAGGACCCTCGCCCCTCTACGCCTCCTCACCTGGCCTCCCATGACAGGCAACGGCAGTATCTCGATCCCATAACGCATCTCACTCAGCTCCTCCAGGTTCAGGCTCCCGACCCCGCCGGTCAGGGTTGCGGGTAACAGGAGCCCCAGAAGTAGCAGCCCCAACAGACTGGACAGCAGCGTTTCCGCCGCCATCTTTCGTTCCCCTTCTAATCCAGATCAATTCCTTCCGCCCTAAACCTGGCGGCGGCCTCATCCCGCCCATAACGTCCCAAGGTCTTATTGGCGAAACTTTCTGTCCCTCTCACGTGCCCTATTCCCATTTGTCAACGTAGCTCTAAAGCCCACGAGGAGGTGTATCACGACAATTAGCAAAATCACTCACTACGCGTGATTGGTTGAAGAGGCCAACCAATCACCAATGATATCGGATCCCCTCCTCCCCTCTCCCAGTTTCAGGGAGGCGCGGTCTACACGCCGGGCCCAGTTAAGCAGTTGTTTTGTTTTGTTTTTCTCTGTTTTAGCCCAGCTGTTGTACGCATTTCTGATTGCTTTTTAAGTCATTTTTTATATTGTGTCTGGCCGCCGCCAAGCGGATGTTTGAGGTGGATGGGTGCGTGCACACAATACTCTTGAAAGCTACTTAATACTTGTTACAAAACAAACAATTATTGTATAGTAGCATTCCTCTTTTCATAGATACATACAACTTTAGGGTGATCTGGTAATTTGTGTCAAAACCTTTCTGGACGATCCTGCAGTTGTCTTCCAATAAAAATTATCCTAAAGAAATAATGGGAACTTCCAGTTGAAAACTGGGAGCTGGAGAGCTGCGAGTGACAAACGTAGGTATTGTCTTCCAGGCCACGTAGGAACAAAGGGAAAGGAGACAGCAGCATTTCAGAAGCTAGAAAGCAAATGGAGGAATGGGAACTGATGAAGCAATCCTGAGAAATTGATTCCTAAACAAACATAAACAAGAGCATGACTATATCTTTGGAAAAACTTATCTGGAGACTCTGTCCCGCCCAACAGAGAAATCCCAAAGATATTTTCATCAGGGTTCTCTTAAAGAAATAAGATGAGGGAATCCTACATTTAAGTCCTTGGCCGAGAATCCTGCATTGCAGGGAGATTCTTCTCTATCTGAGCCGGCACACAATCTTTCCAAACAGTTTTTTGATAGCCTCACTCCAAAATATAAGCCGACGGTCAAGGATCATAAAACATTTAAGGAATGTCTTTAATATAAAAAGAAGAAAACAAAACAAGCAAGAAGAAGAAGAAGAGCAGCAACTCAGAGGAAACAAATTGCAAGGGAGAAAAAGGAACCGAAAATTAAACAAAAAAAAAACCATCAGTAAGAGCCTCAGAGAAATAATATATTGTGTGCATAAAATTATAGCAGGAGCAGGGCGGAGCGAGCATCGCAGACCTGGGACCAGCCTTTGATCGCGCAGTTCTCACCGCCTAGTTTGGGCGGGCCGAGGAGGGGACCTCCAACCGCGATCCCCGTGGGAGTGTGTTTTCCCTGTCCCATGGAGACCGCGCCTCCCTCGCCGGACCTGAGAGAGAAAAGAGCAAAGCTTGCAGAGGCTGCAGAGAGAAGACAGAAGGAGGCTGCATCTCGGAGTATTCTAAATGTTCAGTCTGTAGAAGAAAAGAGAAAGAAAAAGGAAAAAATAGAAAAAGAAATGGCTACATCTGAACCCCCACCAGAAGGTGGACTTAGATGGACAGTTTTATAAAGCATGAGTGTAAGAGTCTACTGCCAATTACTATACCTGCAATCAAGTGGACATCCTCAATTTAACTTCTTCTCTGGACAAATGAAGATTCAGACTTTGTAATTTTAGTGCTCTTAAGTGCAGTGCTTTTTCAAAACTGAATATTGAAAATTCTTTTGATTGTCAGACTTAGAAAATGGCCAGAACTTTCATTAAATACCTATTTTCCCTACATGTGCTCTTCTGCAGACAGTGGGTGATTTGCCATTTTTCAGTAGTTAGAACATGGACCTAAATTGTGAATATATATTTATATTGCATGGAAAAATTTTGCATACATCTCAAATATTCAAATTTTCACTTGTATTTCCCCTCCTTTATAAAGTGATCTAGCTATTTTTAATTTGCCACTTAACCTTATATCTCATTATTTCATTATATGTGAAGATTTTTGCTTAAACTTCCAGATGTTCAAGCTGGTTTTAGAAAAGGCAGAGAAACCAGAGATCAAATTGCCAACATCCGCTGGATCATCGAAAAAGCAAGAGAGTTCCAGAAAAACATCTATTTCTGCTTTATTGACTATGCCAAAGCCTTTGACTGTGTGGATCACACTAAACTGTGGAAAATTCTGAAAGAGATGGGAATACCAGACCACCTGACCTACCTCTTAAGAAACCTATATGCAGGTCAGGAAGCAACAGTTAGAACTGGACATGGAACAACAGACTGATTCCAAATAGGAAAGGAGTACGTCAAGGCTGTATATTGTCACCCTGCTTATTTAACTTCTATGCAGAGTACATCATGAGAAACGCTGGGCTGGAAGAAGCACAACTTGGAATCAAGATTGCTGGGAGAAATATCAGTAACCTCAGATATGCCGATGACACCACCCTTATGGCAGAAAGTGAAGAGGAACTAAAGAGCCTCTTGATGAAAGTAAAAGTGGAGAGTGAAAAGTTGGCTTAAAGCTCAACATTCAGAAAACGAAGATCATGGCATCTGGTCCCATCACTACATGGGAAATAGATGGGGAAACAGTGGAAACAGTGTCAGACTTTATATTTTTGGGCTCCAAAATCACTGCAGATGGTGATTGCAGCCATGAAATTAAAAGATGCTTACTTCTTGGAAGGACAGTTATGACCAACCTAGATAGCACATTGAAAAGCAGAGACATTACTTTGTCAACAAAGGTCCATCTAGTCAAGGCTATGGTTTTTCCAGTGGTCATGTATGGATGTGAGACTTGGACTGTGAAGAAGGCTGAGCGCCTAAGAATTGATGCGTTTGAACTGTGGTGTTAGAGAAGACTCTTGAGAGTCCCTTGGACTGCAAGGAGATCCAACCAGTCCATTCTGAAGGAGATCAGTCCTGGGTGTTCTTTGGAAGGACTGATGCTAAAGCTGAAACTCCAGTACTTTGGCCACCTCATGCGAAGAGTTGACTCACTGGAAAAGACCCTGATGCTGGGAGGGATTGGGGGCAGGAGGAGAAGGGGACGACAGAGGATGAGACGGCTGGATGGCATCACCGACTCGATGGACATGAGTCTGAGTGAACTCCGGGAGTTGGTGATGGACAGGGAGGCCTGGCGTGCTGCGATTCAAGGGGTTGCAAAGAGTCGGACACGACTGAGAGACTGAACTGACTGACTGAGAGACTCAGTGCCTTTTGAACTGATCATCAGGGGAAATCTTGAAAAATTATTTGAAGGGCTTATATGAAGGAACACTGTAAATTTTTAAACTTACTAAGAAATTAATATTTCTGGAAAACATTAAACTTCTTATAATTTATTTTCTACCTCTGTAGCTTATAAAATTGACACACTCTGTTTTACATTATAATAAAGTTTTTCTTTAGCTTGCTTAATTTAAAATTATATATTGGTGATGCCATCAGAGGGCAGTGATGTACAATATACAGTATTAGATTAAACTCTATAAAGATCTTTGTAGTAATTGAATGAGTTAACCTAAGAATCTGGATGGGTTATACTTAGTGCTAATGTTGTTTGTCCAAATTTCATAGGTGTTTTTATTCTTTTGTATTTATTAAAGAATGATTATAAGATTTTTATAGATGTGAAATTGCCAAGTATGAATGTATGAAAGAAATATGTAAGTACTCTATTTAAAAAGTCTACTTTAAACAAAAATATTGCAAGGTAATTCTATGTGATGCATTGCCATAAACTTTTTAGATTTTTGTTCATTGGTAATATGTATTATAGAATTTTTTGTCTTTTGAGTTTTTAATATATAGTAAGCTCAAGTAGAAGAATTACTGCATTTTAATTTGGTTGCTATTTTGGATGATAAGGCCAAAGTCTGAGCCCTAAATTAGAATTTTCAGGTATAAGTGCAATAAGGATTATAAATTAAATAGACCAACTCACCTTATTTACAAAAAGGAAACTGGACTACTATCTTGCTTATCCCTCCTACAAATCTTGTTTTATATTGCAGTATATTATGTATTTTAATTTTAAAGAGTTTGAACTGTAATATAGATCTCTTGACTCCTCATTGGAAAAATCACTTTCTTTGATTATTGAATGAAATATTCTGTGACTATCCAGGCAAGATATGTAGTTAAAGACAGGTTCAATTTTCTTTATCCTTTAGAGAATTGGTAGTATGTTTGTTCATGAAAGATTGTGAAGTCATTGGATTATATTTTAGAAATAAAATTTTTTACTTAAAAAATTTACAACAGAAAGCTATTTTTTTTAAGGAAGCAATTTTTAAAAGCAGCTACTATTCAGATAAGAAAAAAGAGCTCTTGGAAATCAAAACCAATAAAAATAAAAATTCAATAGAAAGACTAGAGGATACAGTTGAACATTAATGGTTGGGAATCTGTCTGCCGATGCAGGAGACATGGCTTCAATCCCTGATCCGGGAAGATCCCACAAGCCTCAGAGCAACTAAGCCTGTGCACCACAACTCCTGATCCAGTGCTCTAGACCCTGGGGTCTGCAACAGGAGAAGGCACTCCAGTGAGAAGCCTGAGCATCACAGGCTACATCCCTCTCTTCACAGCTAGAGAAAGGTCATGCATGCAAAAGTGAAGACCCAGTGCAGCCATAAATAAACAAGTAAGTCTTTGAAAGAAAGATAGAAAATGAAATGTGGCCTACTTTAGGAGAAAATTAATAAAAAGTAAAGGATCAGTCCAGCAGGTCCAGCATCTGAATAGCGCATACATGCGTGCTCAGTTGCTTCAGTTGTATCCAACTCTTTGCGACTCCCATGGACCACAGCCCAATCAGCTCCTCTGTCCAAGGAATTCTCCAGGCAAGAATACTAGAGCGGGTTGCCATTCCCTTGTCCAGGGGATCTTCCCAACCCAGAGATTGAATCTGGGTCTCCTGCGTCACAGGTGGATTCTTTTCCATCGAACCGCCAGGGAAGCCTCTCTGAATAGCGAGGGTTTCACAAAAAGAACAGAGACTCAGAAGGGAAGAAACAATCACCAAAATTATTTTAAAGTATTGTGTTATCCTAAAATGAAGAAAGTCTCTAAATTGGAAGGGCACACTGATAGCAAACCCACACCAAATCCTTCATCAAAGAATTTCAGAACACTGGACACAGACAAACAATTCTAAGAGCTTCCAGAGAAAAGGACAAGTTGCATACAAAGCTCAAGAATCAGAATAGCATTTGGCTTATCAAAACTCTGTAAGATAGAAGACAGTAGAGAATGGCTTCAAAATTTTGAAGGAAACTGTTTCCAACCTAGAATTCTATTAATACACACAGCCAAACTATAATCTAACTATGAGTCCAGAATAAAGACAATTTCAGACATGCAATTCAAAATACAGATATTCCATGCATTGTTCTTCAGAAAGTTAGGAGAGGGTTTATTACATCAAGACAAATAAATTAGTCAAAAGAGAGAAAGGTATGAAATCCATGAAACAGTATCCAGCACAAAAGAGAAAAAGGAATCCCCAAGGTGATGTTAAAGGGAGATTTCAAGTTGTAGGGCAAGACCAGAGATCAATTCATCAAGATTAGAGAAAATTCAGGATTCAGGAGTGATTTTTTTAAGAAATAAAGTTGATAGACTACCTAAGACATTGGAACTTACTGAAGAGACATTTGCTTAACCAGAGGAGAACCTGGGGATATATTAATGATAGGTACATAGAGGAGCCTAGTGGGACTACAATTCGTGGCACGTCAAAGAGTCAGACATTACTGAATGAACCCACGCACACACGTGTAGAAAGTTAAGGGGAAAAAAACACATTAATCCTTATGAAGATAAAAAGTTGTGCTAGAAAAGCTAACCAGACTTCTGTTTTCTTCAACACAGTTTGTTAACCTTACACTAAAGATGATTTAAAATGCTGAGCGAAATATAATTATCTTCCTTCTTAAAGCATGGATAAAGCCAACAAAACAGTAAAGAATTAACAGGCTAAAACCTAAATTAAGTCAGAAACCTAGAGAGGTATTCAAAACCCTGTAGTCACATTTGCTTGGAGGGCATTTGCCAAATTTGCAGAATTAAGCTTTGTTTTTTTAATGTATGTTTTGAACTCTTTTTTAAATTGAAGTATAGGTGATATACTTCACCTATATTGGAGGAGGAGCCTGGTAGGCTACAGTCCACGGGGTCACAAAGAGTCAGACATGGCTGAGCCACTTCACTTCACTTCATAGGTGATACACTAAATTATGTAAGTTACAGGCGTACAGTGTATTGACTCATAATTTTTAAAGGTTATACTCCATTTATAGTTATTATAAAGTATTGGTCATCTGCCCTGTGCTGTACAATATATCCCTGTAGCTTATTTTATGCCTAACAGTTTGTACTTCTTAATCCACTACTCTCTATTGCCTCTCCTCCCTTCTCTCTCTGTGCAGGTAATCACTAGCTTTTTTCTCTATATCTGTGAGTTTGCCCTTCTTTTTGTTGTTATATTCTCTAGCTTGTTGTATTTTTTAGATCTGATATACGTGATATTATACAGTATTTGTCTTTCTTTGTCTGACATTTTACTTAGCATGATATCTTCCAAGTCCATCCATTTGCTGCAAAGGCAGGTTTTCGTTATTTTTTATGGCCAAGTAGTATTCCACTGTATGTATATACATATTGCTGGATCATATTGTAGCTCTAGTTTTAGTTTTTTGAGAAACCATATTGTTTTCCACAGTGATTGCACCAATTTACATTCCCACCAACAGTGTGCAGATGTGAGCTTTGCTCTCTAGAGAAAGGGAAAGAAGATCCATCGGGGGTGGAGAGTTTGAGGAAAGATTCTCCTGCTGGTGGACCTGCCCCCAGCTCTGCAGCTCCAGAGACCTGCAAGGAAGGTAGCCTCAGTGCCAAACAAAGATGAAGAATGTGTGATTACAAGTAGGACTTTAAAAAATTTTACAGAACAATTTCACAATGTTTAAATGTTTTTTTTTTTTTTTTTAATTCAAGCTGTAAATTTAGATTTAAGTGGTTCCAAGGACGAGAAAATAATGCTGTAGGCACTTAGCTGAAGTAAACACAAATTCACTCTGGAAAAATGTCCCCTTCATCCCAGGCCCCAAAGAACGCCTACAGATCATTTTCCTAGGGAAGTTAGTGACTCGTAATGAAAAATAACTAAACCCAAAAGGAGGTAAGACATTGTGAATGAGAACCAGAAGAAACAACAGCAGAAACTGAGCTTCAAAGACTTCAGATATTGTAATTATCTGACATAGATTATAAAGTAATTATGCTTACTATACTTAAAGAAATATAAGACAAAATTGAAAATATATCAGAAAACAGGAAGCTATAAAAATGATCTAACATTTAAAGTAGAGATTCTAGAAATAAAATTATAAAGTTTTAAACTAAAAACTGAATAAAGTAACTAAGTAGTCTAAGAAGCAATTAGTCTTCATGGAAAAATTCTAGCTAATAAGAGCAGAAGGAATTATATACCATCATCATTTTACAATCCCAATGAAATGATCTAGGCAATAGTCATCAATGACTATCAGAAATATTAAGTAAGAGGCTGACACATGAATCAAACTGACACCACGTGCATATACCGATAAAACTTAACATTACGAAAAGAGGAGAATCCGGATAGTATGTGCTTCTTGATGGCATACAGTAGGAAGCACAGAGCGTTTTCTACAAAGGATTCTTGCCAAAAAAAACACACAAGACTATAAATATAATACTGGTTTTACAGGAAATATTAGAAATGGGACAATATGTTAAACACCATCAGAATGTAATCAAGAATAAAACAGGATTAGTGCTCAAGTTTCTTCAACAAATACATTGCAAGGAAAAAGCGGGGGGAAATAATTGTTATAGTTTAAAAGAGGTTTGAGAAACCTGTCAAATGCAACATATAACTCTTGTTTGGATCTTGAATCAAACTATTATAAAAAGACCTTTATGAGTCAGTTAGGGAGATTCAGACCCTGAGTAGATATTATACGATATTAAAATACCATTGTTAATTTTGCTGATATAATAATGGCATTATGGTTATGTTGAAAAGATAGTTCTTATCTCTTAGGGATTGCATACTCAAGTATTCACCAATGAAAGAGTGTAATGACTGCCATTTGCCTTAAAATAATTCTGTGGGAGTCTAGGAGAAGTGGTGAGAGCATAGATGAAACAAAATTGATCATATTTTTAGTTGAAGCAGCGCGTAATACATACAGATTCATTATTCTTAACTTTGAATTGTATTTGAAAATTTTTCATTTAAATTTTCTTTTTAAACTCTCAAAGAGCAGTTTAAACTTAGCTGAAGATACAGTTCAGTTCAGTTCAGTCGCTCAGTCGTGTCCGACTCTTTGTGATCCCATGAATCACAGCACGCCAGGTCTCCCTGTCCATCACCAACTCCCGGAGTTCACTCAGACTCATGTCCATCGAGTCGGTGATGCCATCCAACCATCTCATCTTCTGCCGTCCCCTTCTCCTCCTGCCCCCAATCCCTCCCAGCATCAGAGTCTTTTCAAATGAGTCAGTTCTTTGCATCAGGTGGCCAAAGTACTGGAGTTTCAGCTTCAGCATCAGTCCTTCCAAAGAACACCCAGGGCTGATCTCCTTTAGGATGGACTGGGTGGATCTCCTTGCAGTCCAAGGGACTCTCAAGAGTCTTCTCCAACACCACACTTCAAAAGCATCGATTCTTCGGCGCTCAGCTTTCTTCACAGTCCAAGTCTCACATCCATACATGACCACTGGAAAAACCATAGCCCTGACTAGACGGACCTTTGTTGGCAAAGTAACGTCTCTGCTGAAGATACAATTAGTGAAGTAGAAAATACACTGGAAGATGTTACCCAGAATGAAACACAGAACAACAAAGGGAGAAATATGAAAGAGAAAATAGGATATATAAAGAGTAAAGTGAGAAAACCGATTAAAGTTCAGGAAAGAATGAAGCAAAGATAATGGTTTAGCATATTCTAGAACTAATGAAAGATACAAAATCCACTGATTCAAGATGTCCCCCACCAAAATTTTAAAGCAGAATGGATGAAAAGAAGTCTGTTCATAGGTATATCACTATAAAACTGAGTGACACTGAAGAAAAACAGATACTAAAAGCACCCAGAGTGTGAGTTGGATGAATGGACACATTCTTCAGAACTCATTGACCTACAACATGTAAGTCCTGTGCATTTCACTACATGTACATTTAACCACAACAAAAGTGGTTAAAAGCAGCCAGAGGGACTTCCCTGGTGGTCCAGTGGTTAAGAATCCTCCTGCCAATGCAGTCGACACGGTTTCCATCCCTGGTTTGGGAAGATCCTACATGCTGCGGAGCAACTAAGCTTGTGCACCACAGCTACTGAGCCCACACGCCCTAGAGTCTGTGCTCTGCAACAAGAGAACCCACAGCAACAGGAAGAGTACACACCACAACGAAAGTAGCCCCACTCCCCGCCAACGAGAGAAAGCCCAGGCGAGCACCAAAGACCCAGTGCAGACAAATATCAAAAAAAAAAAAAAAATGTAAAGCAGCCAGAAAACCAGATTATCTTCAAAGGAGTAGCAGTTAAACTGAGAGCTGACTTCTTGAATGACAGCAATGGAAGCCAGAAGACAATAGATGATATCTTCAATGTGATGAAACAAAGTAATCTCCACTGGTAATTTTATGGCTACTGAAAATATCTTTCAATAATGAGGGCAAAATTTCAGACCACACAAAAACAACTCCCCAGGAGGGTTTGCAACCAGAAGGCTGTCACTAAGGAAAGTCTAAAAGATATACTTCAGGGGAAAGGCAGGGATACTAAATGAAAGGTCTGAGGTATAAGAAGGAATGAAGTGGAGAAATAGGTAAAAATCCTACGTGACTATTGACAGTTGAAAAAAAACTTTTTCTAGGGTTTAACTTTTAAGAGGGAGGAATTAAAACACACCAAAGCAATAACATACATTGGGAACTTGATGAACCAAATTAAAATTTTCAAGGTTTCTTATATTATCTGCAAGGAGAGTGTGCTGATTATCAAATATGTCTTTCCACTTCATTTTTTTTTCTTGCATTTGCCATGATAATAGTCATTTTTTTAATTTTTTTTAAATTTTATTTTATTTTTAAACTTTACAATATTGTATTAGTTTTGCCAAATATCGAAATGAATCCGCCACAGGTATACCCGCGTTCCCCATCCTGAACCCTCCTCCCTCCTCCCTCCCCATACCATCCCTCTGGGTCGTCCCAGTGCACCAGCCCCAAGCATCCAGTACCGTGCATCGAACCTGGACTGGCGACTCGTTTCATACATGATATTATACATGTTTCAACGCTATTCTCCCAAATCTCCCCACCCTCTCCCTCTCCCACAGAGTCCGTAAGACTGATCTATACATCAGTGTCTCTTTTGCTGTCTTTTGCTGTCTTGTACACAGGGTTATTGTTACCATCTTTCTAAATTCCATATATATGCATTAGTATACTGTATTGGTGTTTTTCTTTCTGGCTTACTTCACTCTGTATAATAGGTTCCAGTTTCATCCATCTCATTAGAACTGGTTCAAATGTATTCTTTTTAATGGCTGAGTAATACTCCATTGTGTATATGTACCACAGCTTTCTTATCCATTCATCTGCTGATGGGCATCTAAAAAACTGGAAATAGAACTGCCTTATGATCCAGCAATCCCACTGCTGGGCATACACACTGAGGAAACCAGAAGGGAAAGAGACACGTGTACCCCAATGTTCATCGCAGCACTGTTTATAATAGCCAGGACATGGAAGCAACCTAGATGCCCATCAGCAGATGAATGTCTTTCCACTTCAAATTCACCCTTCTATATACCACTGTGGTCCTGCGGCTTGTATTTTGAAAATCTACGTTTCATTTTTTTCCCTTGTAAACAGACTCTATTTTTTACAGCAATTTCAGGTTCACAGAAAAATTGAGTATCAAGTACAGAGAGTTCCCATGTATCCCCTGTCTTCGCACGCACAGAGTCTCCCCTGCTCTCAACATCCCACACAAGAGTGACCCATCCCTTATAATTAATGAGCCTACAATGACACATCATCCAAGCTCACAGATTACACTAGGGTTCATTCACTCTTGGTGCTATAGTGATACATTCTACGCGGGTTTTTTCTTTCTTTTTTTCTTCTGGCTATATTTGGTGTGCACCCATCTCACCAAGAAGCCCTGGCTGCACTAAGTGCACAGGAAGGGCCTTTCACCCATGTCAGTGGGTACTTGGCCAGTGTGGGAGGCCAGCGAGGGTGTGGCTGCAGGTCAGCCCAAGTGTGAACCTGCCATGTTGGCCAATCGCGCTGGCACCTTGCTGGAGACCTCCTTGTGGTCCATGGGGATCTTGAGTGCCACCACATCATACTTCTCACCCTCATCCTCCTCCCTCTTCACTGGCAGCACCATCTCGTCTTGCATCTCTTCCTCCTCCTCCTTTCCCCACACTCCTCAATCTGCTGTTCACCAGGCATCTTGGTGTCCTTCAACGTTCCTCTCCTGTGATTGGCTGGGAGGTCTCTACTGTGGCCAACTGCTCCTGCTCCTCCTGAAACCAGCTGCCTGTGCTCCCTTCCCAGCCCGGGCCTCTGGATCCCAGGCATGCATGCCCAGTCACTTAGGTTGTGTCTGGCTCTTTGCAATCCCAGGGTCTGTAGCCCGCCAGGCTCCTCTGTCCAAGCAAAAATACTAGAGTGAGTTGCCATGTCCTCCTCTAAGGGATCTTCCCAGCCCAGGGATCGAACCCCTGTCTCCTGTGTCTCCTGCATTGCTGGTGGATTCTTTACCACCGAGCCACCAGGGAAGCCCTTGTTTCCCTTGAGTTTTAACAAATGTTGTAATAACATCTACCATTAATGGTATCATCAGAATAGATTCAGTGCCCTCAAGATCTTCTGTGACCTGTTTATTCACCCCTTCTCCACTAAGTCCTGGAAAACACTGATCGTTTTGTTTCCATAGCTTTACCTTTTCCACAGTGTCATATAGTCGGAATCATCCAGTCTGCAGCCTTTTCAGATTGGCTTCTTTCATCTAGTAATAAGCACTTAAGTTTCCTCCATGTCTCTTCATGGCTTAGATAGCTTTTTTTTTTTTTTTTTTAACTGCTCAATAATATTCTATTGTCTGAATGTACCCCAGTTTATTTATCCATTCTGTTACTTAAGGACATCTTTGTCCTTCATCCAGGTATTAGCACTATTACAAATAAAGCCACTACTACATTCATGTGCAAGTTTTTGTGTGCATGTAAGTTTCTGATTCATCTGCATAAATACCAAGGCCCACTTTGCTAGATTGTATACTAAGAGTATGTTCAGCTTTGTTAGAATCTTCCAAACTGTCTTTTGAAGTGGCTGTGCCATTTTGTATTCCCTCCAGCCATGAATGAGAGTTTCTTCTGACCCACATTGCCCTTTGGTTGTCAGGGTTCTAGATTTTGGCCATTCTAATAGGTGTGTGCTACAGTTCAGTTGCTCAGTCATGTCCAACTCTTTGAGACCCCACGGACTGCAGCACGCCAGGTCTCTCTGTCCATCGCCAATTTCCGGAGTTCACTCAGACTCGTGTCCATTGAGTCGGTGATGCCATCCAACCATCTCATCCTCTGTTGTCCCCTTCTCCTCCTGCCTTCAATCTTTCCCAGCATCAGGGTCTTTTCAAATGAGTCAGTTCTTTGCATCAGGTGGCCAAAGTACTGGAGTTTCAGCTTCAGCATCAGTCCTTCCAATGAATATTGGAATATACTGATTTCCTTTAGGATGGACTAGTTGGATCTCTCAAGAGTCTCCTCCAACACAACAGTTTAAAAGCATCAATTCTTCAGTGCTCAGCTTTCTTTATAGTCCAACTGTCATATCCATACATGACTCCTGGAGAAACTATAGCTTTGACTAGACAGACCTTTGTTGGCAAAGTAATGTCTCTGCTTTTTAATATGCTGTCTAGGTTGGTCATAGCTTTTCTTCCAAGGGGCAAGCATCTTTTAATTTCATGGCTACAGTCACCATCTGCAGTGATTTTGGAGCCCAAGAAAGTAAAGTCTCTCACTGTTTCTATTGTTTCCCCATCTATTAGCCATGAAGTGATGGGACCAGATGCCATGATCTTCATTTTCTGAATGTTGAGTTTTAAGCCAACTTTTTCACTCTCCTCTTTCACTTTCATCAAGAGGCTCTTTGGTTCTTCTTTGCTTTCTGCCAAAGGGTGGTGTCATCTGCATATCTGAGGTTATTGATATTTCTCCCGGCAATCTTGATTCCAGTTTGTGCTTCATCCAGTCCAGCATTTCTCATGATGTACTCTGCATATAAGTTAAATAAGCAGGGTGACAATATACAACCTTGACGTACTCCTTTTCCTGTTTGGAACCAGTCTGTTGTTCCATGTCTAGTTCTAACTGTTGCTTCCTGACCTGCATACAGATTTCTCAGGAGGCAGGTCAAGTAATTTGGTATTCCTGTCTCTTGAAGAATTTCCCACAGTTTGTTGTGATCCACACAGCAATGTGCTAGTGCTATCTTATTGTTGTTTTCATTTATAGTTCCCTAGTGACATAGTGTGGAGAAGGTGATGGCACCCCACTCCAGTACTCTTGCCTGGAAAATCCCATGGACGGAGGAGCCTGTTAGGCTGCAGTCCATGGTGTCGCTAAGAGTCGGACACGACTGAGCAACTTCCCTTTCACTTTTCACTTTCATGCATTGGAGAAGGAAATGGCAACCCATTCCAGTGTTCTTGCCTGGAGAATCCCAGGGACTGGGGAGCCTGGTGGGCTGCGGTCTATGGGGTCGCACAGAGTCGGACATGACTGAAGCGACTTAGCAGTGACATAGTGACATAGGTTGTGGAACATTTTTCATATGCTTATTTGCCATCTGTATATCTTCTTTGGTAAGGTTTCTGTTCAGGTGTTTTCCCCTATTTTTAATTGGCTTGTTTGTTTTCTTACTGTTGAAATTGAGAGTTTCAGGGTATATCTTAGATAACATTCCTTTATCAGATATGTATTTTGAAAAATTTTCTCCCAATCTGTGGCTTGCTTCTCAGCCTCTTGACAGCATATCTCACAGAGCAGAAATTTTTAATTTTAAGGAAGTTCAGCTTATCAGTAATTTCTTTCATAGATGGTATCTTTGGTGTTGTATCTAAAATGTTATTGCCATACCCAGGATCATTTAGATTTCCACTAATTTTTTAGAAGTTTTATAGTTTTGCATTTTATACCTAGGCCTATGGTCCATTTGAATTTGTATAATTTTCATATTTGTGAAAGGTGTAAGGTCCATGTCTGGATTCTCTCTCTCTCTCTCGGTGTATGGATGTCCAGTTGTTCCAGAACCATTTGTGGAAAGACTGCGATTTCTCCATTATATTGCCTTTGCTTCTTTCTTTCTCTCTCTCTCTCTTTTTGGCCATGCCATGATGCTTCTGGGACCTTAATTCTCCCATGAGGAATTGAACTCAAGCCTTCATCAGTGAAAGCACAGAGTCCTAATCACTGGACCACCAGGAAATTCTCAGACTTCGCTCCTTTCTCAAAGATCAGTTGACTATATTTATGTGGGTCTATCTTTGAGATTTCTATTCTGCTTCATTGATTTGTCTCTTCTTTCATCAGTACCACTGTATTTTGATTACTGTGGCTTTATAGAAAGTCAAGAAGTCAAGCAGTGTCAATCTCCAATTTAGTTATTTTCCTCTGATATTGTGTTGACTCTTCTGGGTCTTTTGCCATCTCCATATAAACTTTAGTTACCAGTTTGTCAATAACCACAAAATAACTTGCTGGTGTTTTGATTAGAATTGTGTTGAATCTATAGATCAAGTTGGGAAGACCTGACATCTTGACAATATTGAGGCCTTTTATCCATGAACATGAATACTCTCTATTTATTTAATTTTTCATTGATTCCCTTCATCAGAATTTTAGTTTTCCTCATAAAGATACAATACACATTTTGTTAAATTTATATCTAATTATTTCATTTGGAGAAATGCTAAAGTAAATGATATTGTGAGTTTAATTTCAAATTTCCCTTGTTCATTACTGGTATATAGGCAAACAATTGTTTTAAAAGATTTTTTTTTATTGTGTTGAAATATACGTAACATAAAATATGCCATCATAGCCATTTTTTTTGTATTTTTTTTAATTTTTAATTAATTTTATATCATAGCCATTTTTAAGTGTACAGTTCTGTGATATAAAGTACATTCACATTGTGCAGCCATCATCACCATCCATCTTATAAACACTTTTCATCTTGTAAAATTGAAACTCTGTGGCTATTACACTGGAATCAAGATTGCTGGGAGAAATATCAATAACCTCAGATATGCAGATGACACCACCCTTTGGCAGAAAGCAAAGAAGAACTAAAGAGCCTCTTGATGAAAGTGAAAGAGGAGAGTGAAAAAGTTGGCTTAAAGCTCAACATTCAGAAAATGAAGATCATGGCATCTGGTCCCATCACTTCATGGCAAGTAGATGGGGAAACAATGGAAACAGTGAGAAACTTTACTTTCTTGGGCTCCAAAATCACTGCAGATGGTGACTGCGGCCATGAAATTAAAAGATGATTGCTCCTTGGAAGAAAAGCTATGACCAACCTAGACAGCATATTATAAAGCAGAGACATTACTTTACCAACAAAGATCCATCTAGCCAAAGCTATGGTTTTCCTAGTAGTCAAGTATAGATGTGTGAGTTGGATCATAAAGAAAGCTGCTGCTAAGTCACTTCAGTTGTGTCCAACTCTGTGCAACCCCAAGACGGGAGCCTACCAGACTTCCCCGTCCCTGGGATTCTCCAAGCAAGAACACTGGAGTGGGTTGCCATTTCCTTCTACAATGCAGGAAAGTGAAAAGTGAAAGTGAAGTCGCTCAGTTGTGTCCAACCCTCAGCGACCCCATGGACTGCAGTCTACCAGCCTCTTCCATCCATGGGATTTTCCAAGTAAGAGTACTGGAGTGAGGTGCCATTGCCTTCTCCGAAAAGAAAGCTGAGTGCCGAAGAATTGATGCTTTTGAACTGTGGTGTTGGAGAAGACTCTTGAGAGTCCCTTGGACTGCAAGGAGATCCAACCAGTCCATTCTAAAGATCAGTCCTGGGTGTTCTTTGGAAGGACTGATGCTAAAGCTGAAACTCCAATACTTTGGCCACCTCATGCAAAGAGTTGACTCATTGGAAAAGACCCTGATGCTGGGAGGGGTTGGGGGCAGGAGGAGAAGGGGACGACAGAGGATGAGATGGCTTGATGGCATCACCAACTCGATGGACATGAGTGTGAGTGAACTCCGGGAGTTGGTGATGGACAGGGAGGCCTGGCGTGCTGCGATTCATGGGGTCACAAAGAGTTGGACACGACTGAGAAACTGAACTGAATTGAACTGATCCCCTACCCCAGCCCCTGGCAACCACCAAGTATTTTTTGTCTTTACCATTTAGATTACACTAAGTACCTCATAAAAGCAAAGTCATATAGTATTTGTACTTTGGTGACTGACATTTCACTCAGTATAAAGGCCTCAAGTTTCATCTACATGGAAGCATATTACATATTACAGAATAATAGTTCATTGCATATATATGCCACATTTTGCTTATCCAGTCTTGTCTTGATGAACACTTGGGTTGGTTACATATTTTAGCTATTGGGAATAATGCTGCTATGAACATGAGTGTACAAATATCTCTTTTTTGTTGGTCCAGTGGCTAAGACTCTGCATGTCCAACGCAGGGGGCCTGGATAAATCCCTTGTTAGGAAGCTACATTCCACGTGCTGCCACTGAGCCTTCGCATGCTGCAACTCAAGATCCTGCATGTGGTAACACAGATCGAGGATTCCGTGGGCTACAACTAAGACCTGGCACAGCCAAATAAATGAATAAAGATAAATATTAAAAAATCTCTTTGAGACTCTGCTTTTTTTTAAGATATTCTTTTTCCTTATGGTTTATCATAGAATATTGAATATAGTTCCCTGTGCTATACAGTAGGACCTTGTTGTGTATTCATTATATATATAATAGTTCACATCTGCTAATCCCAAACTCCCCCTCATCCCTTCCCCAAACCCCTCCCCCTTGGCAACCACCGGTCTGTTCTCTCTGTCCATGATTCTATTGTTTCACAGATACATATTGTTTCACAGATTCATTTGTCATAGTTTAGACTCCACAGATAAGTGACCATATATTACTTGTCTTTTTCTTTCTGACTTAGTTCACTTACTATGATAATCTCTAGTTGCATCCATGTTGCTGCAAATGGCATTATTTTGTTCTTTTCATGGCGGAGTAGTATTACATTGCGTACATGTACCACGTCTTCTTTATCCATTCATCTGTTGATGGACATTTAGTTTCCTTCCATGTCTTGGCTATTGTAATTAGTACTGCTATAAACACAGGGGTGCAGGTATCATTTTGAACTACAGTTTTGTCTGGGTATATGCCCAGAAGTGGGATTGCTGGGTCATATGATCGTCTATTTTCAGTTTTCTGAGGAACTTCCATAGAACCTCCATTCTACAGTGGCTTAACCAACTTATATTCCCATCAGTGTAGGAGGGTTCCCTTTTCTCCATACCCTGTCCAGCAATCAGATGCTTACTCTATATCAACTGAGATGATTATGTGATCCCTTCCCTTCATTTTGTTAATGTGGGATATTACATTGATCAATCTTTTTATACTTAATCATTCTTACATTCCAGGAATGAATCCCACTTAGTCATAGTGTATGATCCTTTTAATAAGCTGCTGAATTATTTTCTTTTTTTAATCCAACTTTGCTTTTGGGTATGTGACTGCTTTTATTTTTTCCTTTTTGGCTGCACTGAACTAAGATGTGGGATCTTAGTTCCCTGACCAGGGGTAGAACTCATGCCCCCTGCCATGGAAGAGTGGAGTCTTAACCACTGGACCACCAGGGAAATCCCTTCTGTTCTTGCTGAATTCTATTTGCTAGAATAGAAAGAATATAAATCTTTATTGAAGATTTTTGCATTATGTTCATTCATAAAGGATACTTGTCTGTAGTTTTATTGTAGTTCTTTGTCTGGGTTAAGTACCAGGGTTACAGTAGTGGAAGTGAAGTGATGCTATAATTAAAACCAAAATATATGAAACTAACATAGCAACCAGGTGGCTGCCAATGAGAAAATTATACTGGAGGCTCAAAGGATGGAGATTTATTTGTGTTAGCAAGCAAGATGGTAAACACCGTTCAGTTAAGAAAACAGAAACAATTCTGGGTATCAAATAGAGAGAATTTAATACAGAAAATTGTTTACAAACTGTCACAAGGGATGGCGTAGCAAAAAAGGGGAAGATAAAACTATTCCATCATTAGTAAGTGCAGGAAGTCACGAACTCCCAGAGGAGCAAAAGGGGAAATGGCATTCCCTAAAAGCTACCATTGCTGAGCACTGAGGCTGCTGCTCTTGAAATCCAGCTGCCTGAACAGGAACTCAGGATCCCATTGCCTCCACTGTCATCACTGCAGTGCGGTGGATGTCATCATCCCTTCACTGCTGTCAGAAACAGGAAACCACATGATGAGGAAAGTAGTCTTACTTGACGTTAGAAAAGATGTTCTAAAAGGATAAGTATGAAGCTGAGAGACCAAAGACACTATCTGGAACATCACGTTACATGGTGACAAAGTCCTTGGTAAAATGATGCCTGAAATAATCGGGAAAACATACTACATGCTACTGAGCTCAAAAGAAAGCATTAAGAAGAATCAAATGGCCAGCGTGTACTGGAAAATTTTGGATGCATTACCAAAAAAAGAGATGAGTTCAGGGGAGAACTGGCCTTTTTTTGCAAGCAAATATTAAAGGGAATTACATGTTCAGAAACATTAGGTCTTAAAGTGTTGGAAAAATCTATTGCTTCCAGACTTAAAACAGTGGGAAACAAAATTGAGAAGCCCTTGACCAAAAAGTCTCATGAGTATCCTGCCTTGTGGCAAAACACAAATTGAAAATGTGTTCTGTCTTGAATTAAGAGGGCATAAAAATCTCCTCTAAGTTTTTGCCTCATTGTACTGCATAGAAACTACAAACTGTCTCTGATGGTGCAAATGTAAAACCACTATAAGGCATCCAAATTTCTACATATAGGAAGTTGGATATAAAACTTCTATAGCCTCAAGGAGAAAGTATTCTCCAAAGCACTTGAGATGCAATCATGAGGATAGGGAAATAAGGTAAGCTCCCACCCATGCCAAAGGCGGATCCATGAGTCATGGAGAATAAAAGATGACAACATTTATTCAAATTACAGAACCAGAATATAATCAGAGAAATTGTCGGCCTGCCCTGCCAGATGCCCAGGTCACTAAGCACCATTGACCACAGCTGGTCTTCCTTCCATTCTTTCCTTTTCTGAGTGTGAGTGTTTCAGTTCAGTTCAGTTCAGTCACTCAGTCATGTCCAACTCTTTGTGACCCCAAGGAATATAGCACGCCAGGCCTCCCTGTGCATTGCTAACTTCCAGAGTTTACTCAGACTCATGTCCATTGACTAGGTGATGCCATCTAACCATCTCATCCTCTGTTGTCCCTTTTTCCTCCTACCTTCAATCTTCCCCAGGATTAGGGTCTTTTCAAATGAGTCAATTCTTCGCATCAGGTGGCCGAAGTATTAGAGTTTTAGCTTCAGCATCAGTCTTTCCAATGAAGATTCAGGACTGATTTCCTTTAGGATGGACTGGTTGGATTTCCTTGCAGTCAAAGAGACTCTCAAGAGTCCAGGATCCAGGTTCGATGCAGGAGACAGAGTGCTCAGGGCTGGTGCACTGGGATGACCCTGAGGGATGGGATGGGGAGGGAGGTAGGAGGGGGGTTCAGGATGGGGGGCACATGTACACCCATGGCTGATTCATGTCAGTGTATGGCAAAAACCACTACAACATTGTAAAGTAAATAGCCTCCAATTAAAATAAATTAATTAATTCTTTTAAAAAAGTGTTCTCCAACACTGCAGTTCAAAAGCATCAATTCCTCGGTGCTCAGCTTTCTTTATAGTCCAACTCTCACATCCATACATGACCACTGGAAAAACTACAGCTTTGACAAGACAGACCTTTGACAGCAAAGTAATGTCTCTGCTTTTAATATGCTGTCTAGGTTGGTCATAACTTTTCTTCCAAGGAGCAAGTGTCTTTTAATTTCATGGCCACAGTCACCATCTGCAGTGAGTTTGGAGCCCAAAAAAATAAAGTCTCTCACTGTCTGCATTGCTTCCCCATCTATTTGCCATGAAGTGATGGGACCAGATGCCATGATCTTCATTTTCTGAATGTTGAGTTTTAAGCCAACTTTTTCACTCTCCTCTTTCACTTTCATCAAGAGGCTCTTTAGTTCTTCTTCACTTTCTGCCATAAGGGTGGCTTCATCTGCATATCTGAGATAGTATCTGAGAAATATCAGATAATATTATCAGAAATATCAGATAATATCTGAGAAATATCTTACTGATATTTCTCCCGGCAATCTTGATTCCAAGTTGTGCTTCATCCAGCCCAGTGTTTCTCATGATGTACTCTGCATATAAGTTAAATAAGCAGCGTGACAATATACAGCCTTGAAATACTCCTTTTCCTATTTGGAACCAGTCTGTTGTTCCATGTCCAGTTCTAACTGTTGCTTCCTGAACCTGCATATAGATTTCTCAAGAGGCAGGCCAGGTGGTCTGGTATTCCCATCTCTTGAAGAATTTTCCACAGTTTGTTGTGATCCACACAGTCAAAGGCTTTGGCATAGTCAATAAAGCAGAAGTAGATATTTTTCTGGAACTCTCTTGCTTTTTCGATGACCCAACGGATATTGGCAATTTGATCTCTGGTTCTTCTGCCTTTTCTAAATCCAGCTTGTACATCTGGAAGTTCATGGTTCACATACTGTTGAAGCCTGGTTTGGAGAATTCTGAGCATTACTTTACTAGCATGTGAGATGAGTGCAATTGTGCGGTAGTTTGAGCATTCTTCGACATTGCCTTTCTTTGGGATTGGAATGAAAACTGACCTTTTCCAGTCCTGTGGCCACCGCTGAGTTTTCCAAATTTGCTTGCATATATTGAGTGCTCAAACTACCACACAACTGCACTTATCTCACATGCTAGTAAAGTAATGCTCAGAATTCTCCAAACCAGGTTTCAGCAATACGTGAACCATGAAATTCCAGAATTTCAAGCTGGTTTTAGAAAAAGCAGAGGAGCCAGAGATCAAACTGCCAACATTCACTGGATCATCGAAAAAGCAAGAGAGTTCCAGAAAAACACCTATTTCTCCTTTATTGACTATGCCAAAGCCTTTGTGTGGGTCACAGTAAACTGTGGAAAATTCTGAAAGATATGGGAATACCAGACCACCCGACCTGCCTCTTGAGAAACCTGTATGCAGGTCAGGAAGCAATAGTTAGAACTGTACATGCAACAATAGACTGGTTCCAAATAGGAAAAGGAGTATGTCAAGGCTTTTATTGTCACCCTGCTTATTTAACTTATATGCAGAGTACATCATGAGAAATGCTGGGCTGGATGAAGCACAACTTAGAATCAAGATTGTCGGGAGAAATATCAATAACCTCAGATATGCAGAAGACACCACCCTTTGGCAGAAAGCAAAGAAGAACTAAAGAGTTTCTTGATGAAAGTGAAAGAGGAGAGTGAAAAAGTTGGCTTAAAACTCAACATTCAGAAAATGAAGATCATGGCATCTGGTCCCATCACTTCATGGCAAACAGATGGGGAAACAGTGGAAACAGTGGCTGACTTTGTTTTTTGGGGCTCCAAAATCACTGCAGATGGTGATTTCAGCCATGAAATTAAAAGACGCTTACTCCTTGGAAGGAAAGTTATGACAAACCTAGACAGCGTATTAAAAAGCAGAGACATTACTTTGTTAACAAAGGTCCATCTAGTCAAGGCTATGGTTTTTCCAGGAGTCATGTATGGATGTGAGAGTTGGACTATAAAGAAAGATGAGTCCCGAAGAATTGATGCTTTTGAACGGTGGTGTTGGAGAAGACTCTTGAGAGTCCCTTGGACTGCAAGGAGATCCAACTACTCCATCCTAAAAGAGATTGGTCCTGGGTGTTCATTGGAAGGACTGATGTTGAAGCTGAAACTCCAATACTTTGGCCACCTGATGCAAAGAGCTGATTCATTTGAAAAGACCCTGATGTTGGGAAAGATTGAAGGCAGGAGGAGAAGGTAACAACAGAGGATGAGATGGTTAGATGGCATCACCGACTCAATGGATTTGAGTTTGGGTAAACTCTGGGAGTTGGTGCTGGACAGGGAGGCCTGGCGTGCTGAGGTTCATGGGGTCACAAAGAGTCGGACACAATTGAGTGACTGAACTGAACTGAACTGAGTGCAGCACTTTCATAGCATCATCTTTCAGTATTTGAAATAGCTCAACTGGAATTCCATCACCTCCACTAGCTTTGTTCATAGTGATGCTTCCTAAGGCCCACTTGGCTTCACATTCCAGGATATCTGGCTCTAGGTGAGTGATCACACCATCGTGATTATCTGGGTGTTTATTTGCAGCTCTTCTGTACCTATGCCAGGGGTAGGAGGGGGTGGAGGCAGAGAGGAGCCACACCTGGAACTGAGGAAGAAGACTTCATTCTGAGATTTTGGGCTGAACTTGATGCAAGTACTAGTTGGGAATTTGGGTTCTCTCAAAACTTGAGGCAAGTGTGTAATATACGTGTGTGAGTAAAAATAAAATGCATATTTGGTGACTAAAAGGATGGACTCAGGTAAAGGCCACATCCTGTGTTCACCAAACCTGTTTAATTTTCTTACTTATCCTACAGCTAAATTACATTTCCTAGTCTCTGCTGTAGTCAGATGGAACTGTGTAACTGAGTTTTGTCCAGTGGTGCATGAAGTGATGTCCACTACCTTCAGGCCTGGCCCTGTAAATATCCTGTGTGATCATCATGTTCTTCCTGTTATTTGTTGATGGTTCAAAGTAGAAATCAGCATGTAACTAGAAAACATTTGTAATTAATTGGTAATGGAAATATCATTATAGCAAAACTTGTAGAATCAACAAAAGAGAGAAAAAAGAAATTTGAATGTGACCAGTATTTACCAATTTACAGAGAACACAGGGGGACTGAGGAAAACATCAAAAGACCCCTGGGGATGCAATCAGCAAAAGAAGACTATGGAAAACAAGGAGGCAAATATTTAGTTTCTTTAACAAACGATGGACAGGAAATAAAAAATGATGGTGGAATTTTCCACAGATTAAAGGAAATTTTAAGAGCTATAACAATCTAATGGAGTATATAGGCCTTATTAGATTGTGATTCAACCAAGCCAAGTATAGTTTTCTTATTTAAAAAGATTGAGATAATTAGAAAAATCTGGTGCAGAGGACGTGAATGTGGGGTGGGTGGAGGAGCGGGTGGGACGAATTGAGAGAGTAGCATTGACATATGTACACTACCATGTGTGAAATAGATAGCCAGTGGGAAGCTGCTGTAGAGCACAGGGAACTTAAGGCAGTGCTCTGTGATGACCTAGATGAGTGGGATGGGGAGGTGAGAGGGGGGTTGAAGAGGGAGCAGACATATGTATACATATAAGCTTGGTGCTAGTGACACCAGGTCACAGGTTTAATCCCTGTGACCTGCACTATAAGTTCTTTTGGGCTTCCCTGGTGGCTCACATGGTAAAGAATCTACTTGCAATGCAGGAGACCAGGTTTGATCCCTGGGTCGGGAAGATCCTCTGGAGAAGGGATTGGCTACCCACTCCAGTATTCTTGCCTGGAGAATTCTATGGACAGAGGAGCCTGGTGGGATACAGTCCGTGGGGTGGCAAAGAGCCAGACATGACTGAGCAACTAACACTTTCCTAGCTGATTCACATTGTTGTACAGCAGAACACATGTTGTTGTACAACACAAGATTGTAAAGCTATCATACAATTAAAAAATAAATTTTTAGAAAAATTGGAAATACCAAATATTTGATTCTGTTAAAGAATCACTGTTAATTTTTTAGTGTGATATGGTATGTGGTTATATTTTTAAAAGAGGCTTTATCTTTTAGAGGTAAAAACAGAAATATGTTTCACATATGGATGACACAATATGATGTCTGGGATTTGTTTCACAATTATCTGTGAGTGGTAGGGGATAGTGCAGGGAGGTGGGCAGGGGATAAATGAAATGAGTTTGGCCATAATTATTGAAGCCAGGTGATACATAGGGAGTCATTATAATATTTCTAATTTTATATTTGTTTTGAATTTTCCATAATAAAATTTTTTTTAATGAAGTCTTTAAATAAACATACCTTTCCCCCAGTGTTAGTCGTTCAGTCATGTCTGACTCTTTGCAAAGTAACTATACATTTATGGATGTATTTATATGTCCATATGGTAAAGAATCTGCCTGCAATGCAGGAGACCCCAGTTTGATTCCTGGGTCGGGAAGATCCCCTGGAGAAGGGATAGGCTACCCTCTCCAGTATTCTTGGGCTTCCCTGGTAGCTCAGACATTGAAGAATCTTCCTGCAATGTGGGAGACCTGGGTTCGATCCCTGAGTTGGAAAGATCCCCTGGAGGAGGGCATAGCTGCCCACTCCAGTATTCTTGCCGTGAGAATTCCATGGACTGAGGAACCTGGCAGGCTACAGTCCAAGGGGACATAAAGAGTCAGACATGACTCTTTTGAGTGACTAAACACAAAAACATGTTATATTTATGTATTTACAATGTGATAAACTTTTGGAATAACAAATGATTGGGGGAACCATTTCAATTAGGATAGTAATAGGAACAAAATGATGGAACATTCCTAAATGAAATACTATACAACCATAAAAACAAAGGAGGCTGCTCTATACGTATTGTTGCTGAAAAGACTCTAAGGGGGAATGCAATTAACTCTAAGAGGAACACAATTTTTATTCGAGGGAATAAAAATAAGCTGCGGAGCCATGCATTTAATATCCTATATCTGTGTGTGAACAAAGGGACCAGGAAAAAAGAATCCCTAGTCATAATTACTCGTAAATGCACAAAGACTGAAAGGACGCATGAAAAACTAACAGTACGGTTACCCTGGTGGTGGGGGAGGGCACAATAAAAACTGAGCTATGGGAGAGAAGTTTGGAGGTAGATTTTTACTGTACACTTTTCTATAATTTCTTTTTTATACACTTTTCTATAATTTTAAAATTTTCATAATTTTAAAATTTCTGGGTTTAATCATAGGAAAGTATTATTTATTTTTAAATTATATAAGGAAGTTAAAATAGCAATAAAAAATCTTGTGAGAGATACTTAAAGTAGTCCTTGATAAGAAATTTATGAGATGTTCCTATTATGAAAGAGGAGAAGCTGGAAATGAATGAGTTAAGCATTCAAGAAGTTGATTCCAATTTTATTTTTTTTTCACTTTTAAAATATCTATTTATTTTTATTTTTAATATAAATTTATTTATTTTAATTGGAGGCTAATTACAATGTTAGCAGGGCAAAGACTAATAGAGTTTTGCCAAGAAAATGCACTGGTCATAGCAAACACCCTCTTCCAACAACACAAGAGAAGACTTTACACATGGACATCACCAGATGGTCAACACCGAAATCAGATTGATTATATTCCTTGCAGCCAAAGATAGAGAAGCTGTATACAGTCAACAAAAACAAGACCAGGAGCTGACTGTGGCTCAGACCATGAACTCCTTATTGCCAAATTCAGACTTAAATTGAAGAAAGTAGGGAAAACCACTAGACCATTCAGGTATGACCTAAATCAAATCCCTTATGATTATACAGTGGAAGTGAGAAATA
Source organism: Bos mutus (assembly GCF_027580195.1). Taxonomy (NCBI): domain Eukaryota; kingdom Metazoa; phylum Chordata; class Mammalia; order Artiodactyla; family Bovidae; genus Bos; species Bos mutus. Next base: position 16,533,770 of record NC_091621.1, on the reverse strand, counting down.
GATTTAAGGGCCTAGATCTGATAGAATGCCTGATGAACTATGGGCGGAGGTTCGTGACATTGTACAGGAGACAGGGATCAAGACCATCCCCATGGAAAAGAAATGCAAAAAAGCAAAATGGCTGTCTGGGGAGGCCTTACAAATAGCTGTGAAAAGAAGAGAAGCAAAAAGCAAAGGAGAAAAGGAAAGACATAAGCATCTGAATGGAGAGTTCCAAAGAATAGCAAGAAGACATAAGAAAGCCTTCCTCAGCGATCAATGCAAAGAAATAGAGGAAAACAGACAGCCTTCAGAATGGGAGAAAATAATAGCAAATGAAGCAACCGACAAACAACTAATCTCAAAAATATACAAGCAACTCCTACAGCTCAACTCCAGAAAAATAAACGACCCAATCAAAAAATGGGCCAAAGAACTAAATAGACATTTCTCCAAAGAAGACATACAGATGGCTAACAAACACATGAAAAGATGCTCAACATCACTCATTATCAGAGAAATGCAAATCAAAACCACTATAAGGTACCATTTTACACCAGTCAGAATGGCTGCGATCCAAAAGTCTACAAATAATAAATGCTGGAGAGGGTGTGGAGAAAAGGGAACCCTCTTACACCGTTGGTGGGAATGCAAACTAGTACAGCCACTATGGAGAACAGTGTGGAGATTCCTTAAAAAACTGGAAATAGAACTGCCTTATGATCCAGCAACCCCACTGCTGGGCATACACACTGAGGAAACCAGAAGGGAAAGAGACATGTGTACCCCAATGTTCATTGCAGCACTGTTTATAATAGCCAGGACATGGAAGCAACCTAGATGTCCATTAGCAGATGAATGGATCAGAAAGCTGTGGTACATATACACAATGGAGTATTACTCAGCCATTAAAAAGAATACATTTGAATCAGTTCTAATGAGGTGGATGAAACTGGAGCCTATTATACAGAGTGAAGTAAGCCAGAAGGAAAAACATAAATACAGTATACTAACGCATATATATGGAATTTAGAAAGAGGGTAACAATAACTCAGTGTACGAGACAGCAAAAGAGACACTGATGTATAGAACAGTCTTATGGACTCTGTGGGAGAGGGTGAGGATGGGAAGATTTGGGAGAATGGCAATGAAACATGTAAAATATCATGTAGGAAACGAGTTGCCAGTCCAGGTTCGATGCACGATGCTGGATGCTTGGGGCTGGTGCACTAGGACGGCCCAGAGGGATGGTATGGGGAGGGAGGAGGGAGGAGGGTTCGGGATGGGGAACACATGTATACCTGTGGCGGATTCATTTTGATATTTGGCAAAACTAATACAATTATGTAAAGTTTAAAAAAAAAAGAAGAAATAGAGGAAAACAATAGAATGGGAAAGACTAGAGATCTCTTCAAGAAAATCAGAGATACCAAGGGAACATTTCATGGAAAGATGGGCTCGATAAAGGACAGAAATGGTATGGACCTAACAGAAGCAGAAGATATTAAGAAGAGGTGGCAAGAATATACAGAAGAACTGTACAAAAAAAATCTTCACGACCCAGATAATCACGATGGTGTGATCGCTCACCTAGAACCAAACATCCTGGAATGTGAAGTCAAGTGGGCCTTAGAAAGCATCACTACGAACAAAGCTAGTGGAGGTGATGCAATTCCAGTTGAGCTCTTTCAAATCCTGAAAGATGATGCTGTGAAAGTGCTGCACTCAATATGCCAGCAAATTTAGAAAACTCAGCAGTGGCCACAGGACTGGAAAAGGTCAGTTTTCATTCCAATCCCAAAGAAAGGCAATGCCAAAGAATGCTCACACTACCGCACAATTGCACTCATCTCAGACGCTAGTAAAGTAATATGCAAAATTCTCCAAGCCAGGCTTCAGCAATATGTGAACCGTGAACTTCCTGATATTCAAGCTGGTTTTAGAAAAGGCAGAGAAACCAGAGATCAAACTGCCAACATCTGCTGGATCATGGAAAAAGCAAGAGAGTTCCAGAAAAGCATCTATTTCTGCTTTATTGACAATGCCAAAGCCTTTGACTGTGTGGATCACAATGAACTGTGGAAAATTCTGAAAGAGATGGGAATACCAGACCACCTGACCTGCCCCTCAAGAAATCTGTATGCAGGTCAGGAAGCAACAGTCAGAACTGGACATGGAACAACAGACTGGTTCCAAAAAGGAAAAGGAGTACATCAAGGCTGTATATTGTCACCCCACTTATTTAACTTATATGCAGAGTACATCATGAAGAACGCTGGACTGGAAGAAACAAGCTGGAATCAAGATTGCCGGGAGAAATATCAATCACCTCAGATATGCAGATGACACCACCCTTATGGCAGAAAGTGAAGAGGAACTCAAAAGCCTCTTGATAAAAGTGAAAGTGGAGAGTGAAAAAGTTGGCTTAAAGCTCAACATTCAGAAGACGAAGATCATGGCATGTGGTCCCATCACTTCATGGGAAATAGATGGGGAAACAGTGGAAACAGTGTCAGACTCTATTTTGGGGGCTCCAAAGTCACTGCAGATGGTGACTGCAGCCATGAAATTAAAAGATGCTTACTCCTTGGAAGGAAAGTTATGACCAGTCTAGACTGCATATTCAAAAGCAGAGACATTACTTTGCCAACAAAGGTCCGTCTATTCAAGGCTATGGTTTTTCCTGTGGTCATGTATGGATGTGAGAGGTGGGCTGTGAAGAAGGCTGAGTGCCAAAGAATTGATGCTTTTGAACTGTGGTGTTGGAGAAGACTCGAGAGTCCCTTGGACTGCAAGGAGATCCAACCAGTCCATTCTGAAGGAGATCAGCCCTGGGATTTCTTTGGAAGAAATGATGCTAAAGCTGAAACTCCAGTACTTTGGCCACCTCATGCGAAGAATTGACTCATTGGAAAAGACTCTGATGCTGGGAGGGATTGGGGGCAGGAGGAGAAGGGGACGACAGAGGATGAGATGGCTGGATGGCATCACCAACTCGATGGACGTGAGTCTGAGTGAACTCTGGGAGTTGGTGATGGACAGGGAGGCCTGGCGTGCTGCGATTCATGGGGCCGCAAAGAGTCAGACACAACTGAGCGACTGAACTGAACTGAATTGAACTGAATTACAATATTGTATTAGTTTTGCCATACATTGACATGAATCTGCCACAGGTGTACATGTGTTCCCCATCCTGAACCCCCCTCCCACATCCCTCCCCATCCCATCCCTCTGGGTTATCCCAGTGCACCAGCCCCGAGCATCCTGTATCATGCATCAAACCTGGACTGGCGATTCATTTCACTTATGATAATATACATGTTTCAATGCCATTCTCCCAAATCATCCCACCTTCACCCTCTCCTACAGAGTCCAAAAGACTGTTCTATTATACATCTGTGTCTCTTTTGCTGTCTTGCATACAGGGTTATCATTACCATCTTTCTAAATTCCATATATATGCATTATTATACTGTATTGGTGTTTTTCTTTCTGGCTTACTTCACTCTGTATAATAGGTTCCAGTTTCATCCACCTCATTAGAACTGATTCAAATGTATTCTTTTGAATGGCTGAGTAATACTCCATTGTGTATATGTACCACAGCTTTCTGATCCATTCGTCTGCTGATGGACATCTAGGTTGCTTCCATGTCCTGGCTATTATAAACAGTGCTTCAGTGAACATTGGGGTACATGTGTCTCTTTCAATTCTGGTTTCCTCAGTGTGTATGCCCAGCAGTGGGATTGCTGGGTCTATTGTATGGCAGTTTTTTAAGGAATCTCCACACTGTTCTCTATAGTGGCTGTACTAGTTTGCATTCCCACCAACAGTGTAAGAGGGTTCCCTTTTCTCCACACCCTCTCCAGCATTTATTGCTTGTAGATTTTTGGATCACAGCCATTCTGACTGGCGTGAAATGGTACCTCATTGTGGTTTTGATTTGCACTTCTCTGATAATGAGTGATGTTGAGCATCTTTTCATGTTTGTTAGCCATCTGTATGTCTTCTTTGGAGAAATGTCTGTTTAGTTCTTTGGCCCATTTTTTGATTGGGTCATTTATTTTTCTGGAATTGAGCTGCAGGAGTTGCTTGTATATTTTTGAGATTAATTCTTTGCCAGTTGCTTCATTTGCTATTATTTTCTCCCATTCTGAAGGCTGTCTTTTCACCTTGCTTATAGTTTCCTTTGTTGTGCAGAAGCCTTTAATTTTAATTAGGTCCCATTTGTTTATTTTTGCTTTTTTTGCCAATATTCTGGGAGTTGGGTCATAGAGGATCCTGCTGTGATTTATGTCGGAGAGTGTTTTGCCTAGTGTTTGTTCTCCTCTAGGAGTTTTATAGTTTCTCGTCTTACATTTAGATCTTTAATCCATTTTGAGTTTATGTTTGTGTATGGTGTTAGAAAGTGTTCTAGTTTCATTCTTTTACAAGCAGTTGACCAGTTTTCCCAGCACCACTTGTTAAAGAGATTGTCTTTAATCCATTGTATATTCTTGCCTCCTTTGTCAAAGATAAGGTGTGTGGATTTATCTCTGGGCTTTCTATTTTGTTCCATTGATCTACATTTCTGTCTTTGTGCCAGTACCATACTATCTTGATGACTGTGGCTTTGTAGTAGAGCCTGAAGTCAGGCAGGTTGATTCCTCCAGTTCCATTCTTCTTTCTCAAGATTGCTTTAGCTATTCGAGGTTTTTTTGTATTTCCATACAAATTGTGAAATTATTTGTTCTAGCTCTGTGAAAAATACCATTGGTAGCTTGATAGTTCAGTTCAGTTCAGACCCAGTTCTCTTTCTGTATGAACATCATTCTCTGAGTGCCAGACACCCTTCCTCCTGGGGATCTGTCATTCAGTTCAGTTCAGTTCAGTTCAGTTGCTCAGTCATGTCTGACTCTTTGTGACCCCATGAGTTACAGTATGCCAGGCATCCCTGTCCATCACCAACTCCCAGAGTTCACTCAGACTCACGTCCATCGAGTCGGTGATGCCATCCAGCCATCTCATCCTCTGTCGTCCCCTTCTCCTCCTGCCCCCAATCCCTCCCAGCATCAGAGTCTTTTCCAATGAGTCAACTCTTCGCATGAGGTGGCCAAAGTACTGGAGTTTCAGCTTTAGCATCAGTCCTTCCAAAGAACACCCAGGACTGATCTCCTTTAGAATGGACTGGTTGGATCTCCTTGCAGTCCAAGGGACTCTCAAGAATCTTCTCCAACACCACAGTTCAAAATCATCAATTCTTCGGCACTCAGCCTTCTTCACAGTCCAAGTCTCACATCCATACATGACTACTGGAAAAACTATAGCCTTGACTAGATGAAACTTTGTTGGCAAAGTAATGTTTCTGCTTTTGAATATGCTATCTATACTGGTCATAACTTTCCTTCCAAGGAGTAAGCATCTTTTAATTTCATGGCTGCAGTCACCATCTGCAGTGATTTTGGAGCCCAAAAAAATAGAGTCTGACACTGTTTCCACTGTTTCCCCATCTATTTCCAATGAAGTTATGGGACCACATGCCATGATCTTTGTTTTCTGAATGTTGAGCTTTAAGCCAACTTTTTCACTCTCCTCTTTCACTCTCATCAAGAGGCTTTTTAGTTCCTCCTCACTTTCTGCCATAAGGGTGGTGTCATCTGCATATCTGAGGTGATTGATATTTCTCCCGGCAATCTTGATTCCAGCTTGTGCTTCTTCCAGCCCAGCATTTCTCATGATGTACTCTGCATAGAAGTTAAATAAGCAGGGTGACAATATACAGCCTTGACGTACTCCTTTTCCTATTTGGAACCAGGCTGTTGTTCCATGTCCAGTTCTAGCTTGATAGGGATTGCACTGAATCTATAGATTGCTTTGGGTAATATACTCATTTTCACTATATTGAATCTTCTGATCCATGAACACAGTTCAAGTGCTGGGGATATGCACGATGAACATAGTTAATAATGCTGCACTATATATTTGAAAGTTATGAAGAGATTGGATCCTACAAGTTCTAGTCACAAGAAAAAACATTATAACTATGTGTGGTTATGGATGTTAACCAGGCTTATCATTTTGCAATGTATACAAATAGCAATGTATACAAATCATTATGTTGGACACTTGAAAATAATATAATGTTGTAAGACAAAATTATCTCAATATTTTAAAAAAGCAGTTGAAAAAATGAACAGCAAATTAAGCCCTCCTAAGCAGAAGGAAAATAAAGTGAGTAGAAATTAATAAAATAGAGAATAAATATAATACAGAAGCTCAACAGAGCCAAAAATGGGTTCTTTTAAAAAACTAACAAAACTAAACAACCTCTGGAGAGACTGACCAATATCAAGAATGAGGAAAAAATAATCCATGAAAAATGAAAAGAGGAGCCAAATTACAGATGCTACAGAGATTAGAAAGACAATAGAAGGATATCATGAACACCTTGATGATGATAAGTATGAAAAATCACATAAACTAGATAAATTTCTAAAAAATATAACTTGCTAAAACTGATCCAACCAGAAATTGAAAGCTTTAAATAGTCCTAAAACTACTAAAGAAAATGAATCCTAGTCTAAAATCTTTCTACAAAAAAAACTTAGGCCAAGATGGTTTTATGAGTGAATTCTATTAAGAAAAAATTGAATAAAAGACTATTACAATCTTACATACTCCTTTGAGTAGGAAGAAAAAGAGAGAACATTTTGAACTTATTTTTTGAGGCTAGTATACCCTTGTTACCAAAACATGAGAAAGACAGGAAAAGAACTAGGAGGAAAAACCCCAAATCATTATGTCTCAGGATCAGTGTGTTAAACAATTAACAAACTAGAAAACATAGGTGGTAGGCTCCTTGCCATTGGTCCTGGGGATGAGTTTTTGGATTTGACACCAAACCAAGGCAATAAAAGTAAAATAAACAAGTCGGACTACATCAAACTAAAAAACTCCCACGCAGCAAAGGGAGTTTCACATCAACAAAATGAAAATGCAACCTACTGAATGGGAGAAGATATTTGCAAACAATATCTGATAAAGGGTTAATAGTCAATATCTATAAAGAACTTATATAACTCAATAGAAAAAAAAACATACAGTCTGATTTTAAAATATGCAGAAGATCTGAATACATATATTTACAAAGAAGACAGGACGAGCAGGCACATGAAAATCAGGTGCGCAGCATCAAAATCTTCAGGGAAATGCAATCTAAACCACAGACAGATGTCACCTCACACCTCTGCTGCTGCTAAGCCACTTCAGTCGTGTCTGACTCTGTGCGACCCCAGAGTCGGCAGCCCACCAGGCTCCCCCATCCCTGGGATTCTCCAGGCAAGAACACTGGAGTGGGTTGCCATTTCCTTCTCCAATGCATGAAAGTGAAAATTGAAAGTGAAGTCGCTCAGTCGTGTCACACCTCTAGAATGGTTATTATCAAAAAGACAATGGGACTTCCCTGGCAGTCCAGTGGTTAAGGCTCTGGACTTTCATTGCAGGAGGCACAGGTTCATCCCTGGTTGGGGAACTAAGATTCTACATGCCTTGCAGCCAAGAAATAACAAATGTTGAACAGGAAGAAGAGGATGTGGAGAAAAGGGAACTCTTCTGCACTGTTGGCAGAACCATAAAGTTTGCAGTCACTATGGAAAACAATATGGAAGATTCTCAAAAATCTAAAAATAGAACTAGAATATGGTCCATCCAGGATGATGAAAGGCAAGGAAGCCTGGCATGCTGCAGTCCATGGGGTGGCAAAGAGTCGGACACGACTGAGTGACTGAACAGAAACAATATGATCTATCAATTTCACTTCTGGTTATCTATCAGAAGAAAATGAAAGCATTAACTCAAAAGTATATTCATCCTAATGTTCATTGCAGTATTATTTACAACAGTGAGGGATGGAAACAACCTAAGTTGTTCATCAATGGATGAATGGATAAAGAAAATGTGGTATATATATACACACATATATGTATGTGTGTGTGTGTATATATATATACACAATAGAATATCATTCAGCTATAAAAGAGAATGAAATCTTGCCACTTGTGACAACATAGATGGAACTTGAATGCATTGTGAAAAGTGAAAGTGTTAAGTCATGTCTGACTCTTTGTGACCCCATGGACTGTAGCCCACCAGGCTCCTCTGTCTGTGGGATTTTCCAGGCAAGAATACTGGAGTGAGTAGCCATTCCCTTCTCCAGGGGATCTTTCCAATCCAGGGATAAAACTGGGTTTCCTGCATTGGCAGACAGATTCTTTACTTTCTGAGCCAACAGGGGAGCCCAAAATAAGTCAGACAGAGAAAGACAAATACTGTAACTTTCTCACTCATACCTGGAATCTAAAAACTAAACACAACAACTGAGTTCATAGATACAGAGAACAGATAGGTGGTTACCAGAGGTGGGAGATGAGAGATAGCAGAATAGGTGAAGGGGGTCAAAAGATATAAACTTCCAGTTATAAAATAAATAAATCATGGGGATATAATGTGCAGTATGGTGACTATAGTTAATAATCAGTTCAATTCAGTCGCTCAGTCATGTTCAACTCTGCGACCCCATGGACTGCAGCATGCCAGGCTTCCCTGTCCATCATCAACCCCCAGAGCCAGTCAAACTCATGTCCATTGCATCAGTGATGTCATCCAATCATCTCATCCTCTGTCGTCCCCTTCTCCTCCTGCCTTCAATCTTTCCCACCATCAGGGTCTTTTCCGATGAGTTGGTTCTTCGCATCAGGTGGCCAAAGTATTGGAGTTTCAGCTTCAACATCAGTCCTTCCAATGAATATTCAAGGTTGATTTCCTTTAGGATGGATTGTTTTGATCTCCTTGCAGTCCAAGGAACTCTAAAGAGTCTTCTCCAACACCACAGTTCAAAAGCATCAATTCTTTAGCGATCAGCTTTCTTTATGATCCAACCCCCACATCCATATATGATTACTGGAAAAATCATAGCTTTGACTAGATGGACCTTTGTTGGCAAAGTAATGTCTCTGCTTTTTAATATGCTATCTAGATTGGTTATAGCTTTTCTTCCAAAGAGCAAGCGTCTTTTAATTTCATGGCTGCAGTCACCATCTGCAGTGATTTTGGAGCCCCCAAAACAATGTCTCTCACTGTTTCCATTGTTTCCCCATCTATTTGCCATGAAGTGATGGGACTGGATGCCATGATCTTAGTTTTCTGAATGTTGAGTTTTAAGCCAACTTTTTCACTCTCCTCATTCACTTTCATCAAGAGGCTCTTGTATTGCAAATTTGAAGAGTAAATCTTAGAAATTCTCACCACAAGAAAAAGTTTTGTAGCTATGTAGAGTAATAGGTATTAACTAGACTTATTGTGGTGATCATTTTACAATATATACAAATATCAAATTATTCTATTGTACACTCTAAAACTCATATAAGGTTATATTTGAATCATATTCAGTTTTAAAAATAGCACAAACATACACAAATTAGTAAACTGAATCAAGCAAGATATAAAAAAGATGGTCAAGGATAACACATAATGACTAAATTGGGTTCATTTCAGGGATACAAAATTGGTTTAACATTAGTCCATGGGGTCACTAAGAGTCGGACAGGACTGAGCAACTTCACTTTCACTTTTCACTTTCATGCATTGGAGAAGGAAATGGCAACCCACTCCAGTGTTCTTGCCTGGAGAATCCCAGGGACAGGGGAGCCTGGTTGGCTGCCGTCTATGGGGTCGCACAGAGTCGGACATGCCTGAAGCGACTTAGCAGCAGCAGTAGCAGTAAAATAAATAACACTTAATTTCATCCTGAAGTTTGACTTTAGCATATCAGTTAAGTACATTAGTTTAAATCAGTTTCATATTAGTCAATAAAAACTTGAAATATGATCAACTGTTAGGAATCAGTGAAATATCAATTAAATTCACAATGATATACCATTAAACATCCAATAAATTATTTAAAAAATTAATAGTGTGTCAATACCAAGTATCGGCCAGGATATGAAATGCTGGGAACTCTAATACACTGTACATGGAGTACAATTTTGGAAACCAATTGGCATAGACAAATAAAGTAGATATTATACTAAAATAGGATACAGATGACAATGATTAAACAGGCTCATTAAACTGATTTATTAGATTTTATTCCTTTGTTAAATATATATAGACCTTATTATAATATGTGTATGCTTTTACAATTTTACCCAGACTACTTTTCAAAATTTTATCACAAACAGAAGTTTAAAATAATCACCAAAAAATCACTGACAGAATGGCACAAAATTAGAAATCAATAGCAATCATATAAAAGCAGCAGAAACAAAACACATCAAATCTTATTTGTTTAGAAATATAATAAGTATAATTTCTAAATAAGTTTTAAAGCCAAGTATAAATCATAATGACAAGGAAACACTACATATCAAAACTTTAGAGATGCAACCAACATGGACCTCAGAGTGAAGTGGGTAGCTTCATTTTATTTACTTATTTTTTGGCGGAGCTGCACAGCTTGTGGGATCTCAGTTCCCCCAACAGGGATCAAAACCAGGCCTTGGGCAGTGAAAGCAATGTGGAGTCCTAACCACTGGTTGTTGTTGTTGTTCAGCCATTAAGTCGTGTCTGACTCTGCATCCCCATGGACTGCAGCATGTCAGGCTTCCCTGTCCTTCACTATCTCCCAGAGTTTGCTCAAACTCATGTCCATTGAGTCAGTGATGCCATCCAATCATCTCAACCTTTCTCACCCCCTTCTCCTCCTGCCCTCAACCTCTCCCAGTGAAAGAGGAGGGAAGGGGGCAGGGCACAACCTTTGAAAGAATGACAAAGTCCAAGGCACAACATAAATTGATTAGAACCAAATGGGTCCAAGATGGCAGACAAGTCAACTTGACTAGATCTTGATCCTCAGAACAAGCTCACTGTAACACATCAGCAAGCTAAATGACACACCCAGAGGCACCATGGCAGTTCCAAGGTCAACCATCAAAGACCGAACAGTGGGCACTGGCCCAACCCCTGGGAATCCCTGCCCCTTCCCTAAAATAGTTGGAATAATCCACCAACTCATTAGCCTATGAAATTACCCAGCCCATAATAGCTAACCACACCACATTTCAAGGCAGCATTCACCCTCTATGATGGCTGACACTCTGTCTGTGGAGTGTGTTTTTCCCTGAATAAAATCCCCTTCTTCCTCACGCTTTGTTTCTCACTGAATTCTTTCTGCAATGAGACACAAAGATCCTGAGCCTCAGTATTTCCAGATACCAGGTGAGTGATTCTATTTAAAAGATTGTGGGTTCAAGTCCCAAGCAGAGTTTTGGCTGGGTTTGAGCCCTGGCACATGGGATCAAGTCCTAATCTGAGGTTAACGTTTTCACCAGTATCAGGGTCTTTTACAACAAGTCAGCCCTTGGCATCAGATGGCCAAAGTATTGGAGCTTCAGCTTCAGCATCAGTCCTTCCAGTGAATATTCAGGACTGATTTCCTTTAGGATTGACTGGTTTGATCTCCTTGCTGTCCAAGCGACTCCCAAGAGTTGTCTCCAGAACCACAATTCAAAAGCATCAGTTCTTCAGCACTTGGCCTTCTTCATGGTCCAACTCTCAAATCCATACATGACTACTGGAAAAACCATAGCTTTGACTATGCAGATTTGTTGGCAAAGTGATGTCCCTCCTTTTTAATACACTGTCTAAGTTTGTCATAGCTTTTCTTCCAAGGAGCAAGAGTCTTTTAATTTCGTGGCTGCAGTCACCATTCACAGTGATTTAGGAGCCCAAGAAAATAAAATCTGCTACTGTTTCCACTTTCCCCCCATGTATTTGCCATGAGGTGATGGAACTACATGTCATGATCTTCGTTTTTTGAACTTTGACTTTTAAGCCAGCTTTTTAACTCTCCTCTTTCACTTTCATCAAGAGGCTCTTCAGTTCCTCTTCACTTTTTGCCATTAGAGTGGTATCATCTGCGTATTTGAGGTTATTGATATTTCTCCCAGCAATCTTGACTCCAGCTTGTGAGTCATCCAGCCTGGCATTTCATATGATGTACTCTGCATATAAGTTAAATAATCAGGGTGACAACCAGTTCGCTGTTCCATGCCTGATTCTAACTGTTGCTTCTTGTCCTGCATACAGGCTTCTCAGGAGACAGGTAAGGTGGTCTGGTGTTCTCATCTCTTTAAGAATTTTCCAGTTTGTTGTGATTCACACAGTCAAAGGCTTTAGCCTAGCCAGTGAAGCAGAAGTAGATTTTTTTAAATGTCCTTCCTTATTCTGTGATCCAATGGATTTTGGCAATTTGATCTCTCTTTCCTCTGCCTTTTCTCTTTTTTTTTTTTTTTATTTATTTATTTTTTTTTTTTTATATTTTTAAAAAAAAAATCACATGCTCCCCATCCTGAACCCTCCTCCCCCTCCCAACCTCCCCATACCATCCCCTGGGCCTTCCCAGTGCACCAGCCCCAAGCATCCAGCATCGTGCACTGAACCTGGACTGGCATCTCGTTTCATACATGACATTTCACATGTTTCAATGACATTCTCCCAAATCTTCCCACCCTCTCCCACAGAGTCCATAAGACTATTCTATACATCAGTGTCTCTTTTGCTGTCTCGTACACAGGGTTATCATTACCATCTTTCTAAATTCCATATACATGCGTTAGTATACTGTATTTATGTTTTTCCTTCTGGCTTACTTCACTCTGTATAATAGTCTCCAGTTTCATCCACCTCATTAGAACTGATTCAAATGTATTCTTTTTAATGGCTGAGTAATACTCCATTGTGTATATGTACCACAGCTTTCTTATCCATTCATCTGCTGATGGACATCTAGGTTGCTTCCATGTCCTGGCTATTATAAACAGTGCTGCGATGAACATTGGGGTACACGTGTCTCTTTCCCTTCTGGTTTCCTCAGTGTGTATGCCCAGCAGTGGGATTGCTGGATCATAAGGCAGTTCTATTTCCAGTTTTTTAAGGAATCTCCACACTGTTCTCCATAGTGGCTGTTGTACTAATTTGCATTCCCACCAACAGTGTAAGAGGGTTCCCTTTTCTCCACACCCTCTCCAGCATTTATTATTTGTAGACTTTTGGATCGCAGCCATTCTGACTGGTGTGAAATGGTACCTCATAGTGGTTTTGATTTGCATTTCTCTGATAAAGAGTGATGTTGAACATCTTTTCAAGTGTTTGTTAGCCATCTGTATGTCTTCTTTGGAGAAATGTCTATTTAGATCTTTGGCCCATTTTTTGATTGGGTCATTTATTTTTCTGGAGTTGAGCTGTAGGAGTTGCTTGTATATTTTTGAGATTAGTTGTTTGTCAGTTGCTTCATTTGCTATTATTTTCTCCCATTCTGAAGGCTGTCTTTTCACCTTGCTAATAGTTTCCTTTGATGTGCAGAAGCTTTTAAGTTTAATTAGGTCCCATTTGTTTATTTTTTGCTTTTATTTCCAATATTCTGGGAGGTGGGTCATAGAGATCCTGCTGTGATGTATGTCAGAGAGTGTTTTGCCTATGTTCTCCTCTAGGAGTTTTATAGTTTCTGGTCTTATGTTGAGATCTTTAATCCATTTTGAGTTTATTTTTGTATATGGTGTTAGAAAGTGTTCTAGTTTCATTCTTTTACAAGTGGTTGACCAGATTTCCCAGCACCACTTGTTAAAGAGATTGTCTTTAATCCACTGTATATTCTTGCCTCCTTTGTCAAAGATAAGGTGTCCATAGGTGCGTGGATTTATCTCTGGGCTTTCTATTTTGTTCCATTGATCTATATTTCTGTCTTTGTGCCAGTACCATACTGTCTTGATAACTGTGGCTTTGTAGTAGAGCCTGAAGTCAGGTAGGTTGATTCCTCCAGTTCCATTTTTCTTTCTCAAGATCGCTTTGGCTATTCGAGGTTTTTGTATTTCCATACAAATTGTGAAATTATTTGTTCTAGCTCTGTGAAGAATACTGTTGGTAGCTTGATAGGGATTGCATTGAATCTATAAATTGCTTTGGGTAGTATACTCATTTTTACTATATTGATTCTTCCAATCCATGAACATGGTATATTTCTCCATCTATTAGTGTCCTCTTTGATTTCTTTCACCAGTGTTTTATAGTTTTTTATATATAGGTCTTTAGTTTCTTTAGGTAGATATATTCCTAAGTATTTTATTCTCTTCGTTGCAATGGTGAATGGAATTGTTTCCTTAATTTCTCTTTCTGTTTTCTCATTATTAGTGTATAGAAATGCAAGGGATTTCTGTGTGTTGATTTTATATCCTGCAACTTTACTATAATCATTGATTAGTTCTAGTAATTTTCTGGTGGAGTCTTTAGGGTTTTCTATGTAGAGGATCATGTCATCTGCAAATAGTGAGAGTTTTACTTCTTCTTTTCCAATTTGGATTCCTTTTATTTCTTTTTCTGCTCTGATTGCTGTAGCCAAAACTTCCAAAAACTATGTTGAATAGTAATGGTGAAAGTGGGCACCCTTGTTTTGTTCCTGACTTTAGAGGAAATGCTTTCAATTTTTCACCATTGAGGATAATGTTTGCTGTGGGTTTGTCATATATAGCTTTTATTATGTTGAGGTATGTTCCTTCTATTCCTGCTTTCTGGAGAGTTTTTATCATAAATGGGTGTTGAATTTTGTCAAAGGCTTTCTCTGCATCTATTGAGATAATCATATGGTTTTTGTTTTTCAATTTGTTAATGTGGTGTATTACATTGATTGATTTGCGGATATTGAAGAATCCTTGCATCCCTGGGATAAAGCCCACTTGGTCATGGTGTATGATCTTTTTAATGTGTTGTTGGATTCTGATTGCTAGAATTTTGTTTAGGATTTTTGCATCTATGTTCATCAGTGATATTGGCCTATAGTTTTCTTTTTTTGCGGCATCTTTGTCAGGTTTTGGTATTAGGGTGATGGTGGCCTCATAGAATGAGTTTGGAAGTTTACCTTCCTCTGCAATTTTCTGGAAGAGTTTGAGCAGGATAGGTGTTAGCTCTTCTCTAAATTTTTGGTAGAATTCAGCTGTGAAGCCGTCTGGACCTGGGCTTTTGTTTGCTGGAAGATTTTTGATTACAGTTTCAATTTCCATGCTTGTGATGGGTCTGTTAAGGTTTTCTATTTCTTCCTGGTCGAGTTTTGGAAAGTTGTACTTTTCTAAGAATTTGTCCATTTCTTCCTCGTTGTCCATTTTATTGGCATATAATTGTTGATAATAGTCTCTTATGATCCTTTGTATTTCTATGTTGTCTGTTGTGATCTCTCCACTGTCATTTCTAATTTTATTGATTTGATTTTTCTCCCTTTGTTTCTTGATGAGTCTGGCTAATGGTTTGTCAATTTTATTTATCCTTTCAAAGAACCAGCTTTTGGCTTTGTTGATTTTTGCTATGGTCTCTTTTGTTTCTTTTGCATTTATTTCTGCTCTAATTTTTAAGATTTCTTTCCTTCTACTAACCCTGGGGTTCTTCATTTCTTCCTTTTCTAGTTGTTTGAGGTGTAGAGTTAGGTTATTTATTTGACTTTTTCTTGTTTCTTGAGGTGTGCCTGTATTGCTATGAACTTTCCCCTTAGGACTGCTTTTACTGTGTCCCACAGGTTTTGGGTTGTTGTGTTTTCATTTTCATTCGTTTCTATGCAAATTTTGATTTCTTTTTGATTTCTTCTGTGATTTGTTTGTTATTCAGCAGCGTGTTGTTCAGCCTCCATATGTTGGAATTTTTAATAGTTTTTCTCCTGTAATTGAGATCTAATCTTACTGCATTGTGGTCAGAAAAGATGCTTGGAATGATTTCTATTTTTTGAATTTACCAAGGCTAGCTTTATGGCCCAGGATGTGATCTATCCTGGAGAAGGTTCCATGTGCGCTGAGAAAAAGGTGAAATTCATTGTTTTGGGATGAAATGTCCTATAGATATCAATTAGGTCTAACTGGTCTATTGTATCGTTTAAAGTTTGTGTTTCCTTATTAATTTTCTGTTTAGTTGATCTATCCATAGGTGTGAGTGGGGTATTAAAGTCTCCCACTATTATTGTGTTATTGTTAATTTCTCCTTTCATACTTGTTAGCATTTGTCTTACATACTGCGGTGCTCCGTGTTGGGTGCATATATATTTATAATTGTTATATCTTCTTCTTGGATTGATCCTTTGATCATTATGTAGTGACCTTCTTTGTCTCTTTTCACAGCCTTTGTTTTAAAGTCTATTTTATCTGATATGAGTATTGCTACTCCTGCTTTCTTTTGGTCCCTATTTGCATGGAAAATCTTTTTCCAGCCCTTCACTTTCAGTCTGTATGTGTCCCCTGTTTTGAGGTGGGTCTCCTGTAGACAACATATGTAGGGGTCTTGTTTTTGTATCCATTCAGCCAGTCTTTGTCTTTTGGTTGGGGCATTCAACCCATTTACGTTTAAGGTAATTACTGATAAGTATGATCCGTTGCCATTTACTTTATTGTTTGGGGTTCAATTTATACACCATTTTTGTGTTTCCTGTCTAGAGAATATCCTTTAGTATTTGTTGTAGAGCTGGTTTGGTGGTGCAGAATTCTCTCAGCTTTTGCTTATCTGAGAAGCTTTTGATTTCTCCTTCATACTTGAATGAAATCCTTGCTGGGTACAATAATCTGGGCTGTAGGTTATTTTCTTTCATCATTTTAAGTATGTCTTGCCATTCCCTCCTGGCTTGAAGAGTTTCTATTGAAAGATCAGCTGTTATCCTTATGGGAATTCCCTTGTGTGTTATTTGTTGTTTTTCCCTTGCTGCTTTTAATATTTGTTCTTTGTGTTTGATCTTTGTTAATTTGAGTAATATGTGTCTTGGGGTGTTTACTTTGGGTTTATCCTGTTTGGGATTCTCTGGGTTTCTTGGACTTGGGTGATTATTTCCTTCCCAGTTTAGGAAGTTTTCAACTATTATCTCCTCAAGTATTTTCTCATGGTCTTTCTTTTTGTCTTCTTCTTCTGGAACCCTATGATTCAATGTTGTAGCGTTTAATATTGTCCTGGAGGTCTCTGAGATTGTCCTCATTTCTTTTAATTCGTTTTTCTTTTATTCTCTCTGATTCATTTATTTCTACCATTCTATCTTCTAATTCACTAATCCTATCTTCTGCCTCTGTTATTCTACTATTTGTTGCCTCCAGAGTGTTTTTAATTTCATTTATTGCATTATTCATTGTATATTGACTCTTTTTTATTTCTTCTAAGTCCTTGTTAAACCTTTCTTGCATCTTCTCAATCCTTGTCTCCAAGCTATTTATCTGTGATTCCATTTTAATTTCTAGATTTTGGATCAATTTCACTATCATTATTCGGAATTCTTTATCAGGTAGATTCCTATCTCTTCCTCTTTTGTTTGGTTTGGTGGGCATTTATCCTGTTCCTTTATCTGCTGGCTATTCCTCTGTCTCTTCATCTTGTTTAAATTGCTGAGTATGGGGTGTCCTTTCTGTATTCTGGCAGTTTGTGGAGTTCTCTTTATTGTGGCTATTCCTCACTGTGTGTGGGTTTGTACAGGTAGCTTGTCAAGGTTTCCTGGTTAGGGAAGCTTGTGTCAGTGTTCTGATGGGTGGAACTGTATTTCTTCTCTTTGTTCAGTCGCGCTGTGGGGAGGGAGGGAGGATGCTGCAAGCAAATAACACTGGCGTCTTTCTCGCAGTGCCTCAGCCACACTGGGTCTGCCCCCGCTCACTGCGCGTGTAGCCTCCCTGCCCACACTGCTCGGGCTCTAGGTTGTTCCGCCGGGAACAATCCAAGGCTGGCCCTGGGTTGCATGTACCTCCCAGGTCCAAGCCGCTCAGGTTCAGGCACTCGGATAGTCCTCAGAGGCGCAGACTCAGTTGGGCCTGAGTATTGTGCTCTTCCCAGGTCCGAGCAGCTCAAGTGATGAGGTGTTTGGCGGCGCCAATGCTGCAACTTATCGCCTCCCGCCACTCGGTTATCTGGGCGCAAAACCGCGCACCTTCTTAGGCAGATGTTAACCGTCCAGACCCCAAGAAGTTTTAGTTAGCAAAGCCTGCTTACAGTTTTATAGATAATGTCTCTCTGGGGCTGCGATTGCCCCCTTCCGGCTCTGGCTGCCTATCACCGGAGGGGGAAGGTCTGCAGCCGGCTATCTCTGTTCAATTCTTTGTTCCGTGCACGGGCCTGGCGGTCTTAGGTTGGGGCTGGCTTTTCGCGTAGTAGATATCCCACAGTCTGGTTTGTTAGCCCAAATTATTTCGCTCAGATAGTGCTCAGGGTATTCAGGCCAGATTCTTACTCTAAGCGATGCAGCCCGCGCTGAGCCTCCCTGCCCAGCCCCCGCTTGTTAATGGCGCCTGCAGGCGTCTGCGCTGCTTCTCCACTGGGGGAGTTACCGTAGGACTCGCAATCTTCGAGTTTTAATTGTTTATTTATTTTTTCTTCCTGTTACGTTGCCCTCTGTGCTTCCAAAGCTCGGCACAGATTCGGCAGTGAGAAGGTTTCCTGGTGTTTGGAAACTTCTCTCTTTTTTTAAGACTCCTTTCCGGGACGGAGCTCCGTCCCTCCCTCTTTTGTCTCTTTTTTTGTCTTTTATATTTTTTCCTACCTCCTTTCGAAGAGTTGGATTGCTTTTCTGGGTGCCTGATGTCCTCTGCCGGCATTCAGAAGTTGTTTTGTGGAATTTACTCGACGTTTAAATGCTCTTTTGATGAATTTGTGGGGGAGAAAGTGTTCTCCCTGTCCTACTCCTCCGCCATCTTCCCTCTGCCTTTTCTAAATCCAGTTTGAATATCTGGAAGTTCTTGGTTCACATACTATTGAAGCTGAGCTTGAAGGATTGAGCATTACCTTGCTGGCATGTGAAATGAGTACAATTGTACAGTAGTTTGAACATTCTTTGGCATTGCTTTTCTTTGGGATTGGAATGAAAACTGACCTTTTCCAGTCCTGTAGCCACTGCTGAGTTCTCCAAATTTGCTGACATACTGAGTGCAGTACTTTAATAGCATAATCTTTTAGGACTTGAAAAAGTTCAGCTGGAATCCCATCACCTCCACTTGCTTTGTTCATAGTAATATTTTCTAAGGCCTACTTGACTTTACACATCAAGACATATGGCTGTAGGTGAGTGACCATACCATCATGGTTATTCAGGTCATTAAGATCTTTTTCATATCGTTCTTTTGTGTATTCTTACCACCTCATCTTAATCTCTTCAATTTCTGTAAAGTCCTTGCTTTTTCTGACCTTTATTGTGCTCACCTTTGCATGAAATTGCCATATGTAACTTTTCTATATATGTGACCTATATGAATGTAATGCCTATTAAAAAATTTAATACATTTTTAATTTTTAATTTTAGCTTTTTGGTATATGTTATCAGTTTTGTACCTACAGTTTTTTTTTTATAATTTCTGTGACTTTTTTTTTTCTGTTTCATTCTCTTCTTCTTTTATATAGCATTGTATATCTGAAATTCCAAGCTCTACTCTAGATTTTTAATTTATGCTTTTTTGTATTTGATATCAAATTTGTACCTATATTTTCTTTATAATTTTTGCGACATTGTTTTTGTTTGTTTGTTTTCTCTCTTTATGTTTCTTCTTCCTTTTTTTTAACATTGTGTTTTTGAAATTCCAAACTCTACTCTAGATTTTTAATTTTTGCTTTTTGGTATTAGTTATCAATTTTGTACCTGTATTTTCTTTATAATTTTAAAAACCTTTTGTTTGTTTTCTTTGTTCGTTTTTTCTCTCTTTCTTTTCCTTCTTCTTTTCTTTAACATCGTATTTTTGAAATCCCAAACTCTACTCTAGATTTTTAATTTTTGCTTTTATGTATTTGTTACCAATTTTGTACCTTTAAGAACCCAATCTTCAGGACCCATTTTTCACTAGGGAGCGAGATTACTGGCTTGACTGCTCTCTCTCCCTTTGGACTCTCCTTTTTCTCCACCAGGTCGCCTGTGTCTCCTCCCTAACCCCTCTCTACTCTACCCAACTCTGTGAGTTTATGTGTGTTCCAGATGGTGGAGAACACTTAGGGAACTAATTACTGGCTGGATCTGTCTCCCTCCTTTTCATTCTCCCCTTTTATCCCTCTGGCCACCTCTGTCTTCTTCCTCCTTCTTCTCTTCTCTGTATAACTCCGTGAACATCTCTGAGTGGTCCAGTTGTGGAGTGCACATAAGGAAGTGACTACTGGCTAGCCCACTCTCTCCACTATTGATTCCACCTCATCTCATTTGGGTCACCTCTAACTCCCTCCTCCCTCTTATCTTCTCCATGTAACGCTGTGAACCTCTCTGAGTGACCCTCATAGTAGAGAAACTTTTCATCTTTAACGTAGATGTTTTATCAGTGGTGCTGTATAGAAGGAGAAGTTTTGAAACTACTGTAAAAATAAGACCAATAACTGGAAGCAGGAGGCTTAAGTCCAAACCCTGACTCCAGGGAACTCCTGACTCCAAGGAACATTAATTGACAGGAGCTCATCAAACGCCTCCATACCAACACTGAAACCAAGCACCACACAAGGGCCAACAAGTTCCAGGGCAAGACATACCAAGCAAATTCTCCAGCAACAAAGGAGCACAGCCCTGAGCTTCAAGATACAAGCTGCCCAAAGTCACCCCAAAACCATAGACATCTCATAACTCATTACTGGACATTTCATTGCACTCCAGAGAGAAGAAATACAGCTCCACCCACCAGAACACCGACACAAGCTTCCCTAACCAGGAAACCTTGACAAGCCACCTGTACAAACCCACACACAGCGAAGAAAAGCCACAATAAAGAGAACTCCACAAACTGCCAGAATATAGAAAGGACACCCCAAACTCAGCAATTTAAACAAGATGAAGAGACAGAGGAATAGCCAGCAGATAAAGGAACAGGATAAATGCCCACCAAACCAAACAAAAGAGGAAGAGATAGGGAATCTACCTGATAAAGAATTCCGAATAATGATAGTGAAATTGATCCAAAATCTTGAAATTAAAATGGAATCACAGATAAACAGCCTGGAGACAAGGATTGAGAAGATGCAAGAAAGGTTTAACAAGGACCTAGAAGAAATAAAAAAGAGTCAATATATAATGAATAATGCAATAAATGAAATTAAAAACACTCTGGAGGCAACAAATAGTAGAATAACAGAGGCAGAAGATAGGATTAGTGAATTAGAAGATAGAATGGTAGAAATAAATGAAACAGAGAGGATAAAAGAAAAACGAATTAAAAGAAATGAGGACAATCTCAGAGACCTCCAGGACAATATTAAACGCTACAACATTGAATCATAGGGGTTCCAGAAGAAGAAGACAAAAAGAAAGACCATGAGAAAATACTTGAGGAGATAATAGTTGAAAACTTCCTAAAATGGGGAAGGAAATAATCACCCAAGTCCAAGAAACCCAGAGAGTCCCAAACAGGATAAACCCAAGGTGAAACACCCCAAGACACATATTAATCAAATTAACAAAGATCAAACACAAAGAACAAATATTAAAAGCAGCAAGGGAAAAACAACAAATAACACACAAGGGAATTCCCATAAGGATAACAGCTGATCTTTCAATAGAAACTCTTCAAGCCAGGAGGGAATGGCAAGACATACTTAAAATGATGAAAGAAAATAACCTACAGCCCAGATTATTGTACCCAGCAAGGATTTCATTCAAGTATGAAGGAGAAATCAAAAGCTTTTCAGACAAGCAAAAGCTGAGAGAATTCTGCACCACCAAACCAGCTCTCCAACAAATACTAAAGGATATTCTCTAGACAGGAAACACAAAAACGGTATATAAGTTCAAACCCCAAACAATAAAGTAAATGGCAATGGGATCATACTTATCAGTAATTATCTTAAACGTAAATGGGTTGAATGCCCCAAGCAAAAGACAAAGACTGGCTGAATGGATACAAAAACAAGACCCCTACATATGTTGTCTACAAGAGACCCACCTCAAAACAGGGGACACATACAGACTGAAAGTGAAGGGCTGGAAAAAGATTTTCCACGCAAATAGGGACCAAAAGAAGGCAGGAGTAGCAATACTCATATCAGATAAAATAGACTTTAAAACAAAGGCTGTGAAAAGAGACAAAGAAGGTCACTACATAATGATCAAAGGATCAATCCAAGAAGAAGATATAACAATTATAAATATATATGCACCCAACATGGGAGCACCACAGTACGTAAGACAAATGCTAACAAGTATGAAAGGAGAAATTAACAATAACACAATAATAGTGGGAGACTTTAATACCCCACTCACACCTATGGATAGATCAACTAAACAGAAAATTAACAAGGAAACACAAACTTTAAATGATACAATAGACCAGTTAGACCTAATTGATATCTATAGGACATTTCATCCCAAAACAATGAATTTCACCTTTTTCTCAAGCGCACATGGAACCTTCTCCAGGATAGATCACATCCTGGGCCATAAAGCTAGCCTTGGTAAATTTAAAAAAATAGAAATCATTCCAAGCATCTTTTCTGACCATAATGCAGTAAGATTAGATCTCAATTACAGGAGAAAAACGATTAAAAATTCCAACATATGGAGGCTGAACAACACGCTGCTGAATAACCAACAAATCACAGAAGAAATCAAAAAAGAAATCAAAATTTGCATAGAAACGAATGAAAATGAAAACACAACAACCCAAAACCTGTGGGACACGGTAAAAGCAGTCCTAAGGGGAAAGTTCATAGCAATACAGGCACACCTCAAGAAACAAGAAAAAAAGGCAAATAAATAACCTAACTCTACACCTAAAGCAACTAGAAAAGGAAGAAATGAAGAACCCCAGGGTTAGTAGAAGGAAAGAAATCTTAAAAATTAGAGCAGAAATAAATGCAAAAGAAACAAAAGAGACCATAGCAAAAATCAACAAAACCAAAAGCTGGTTCTTTGAAAGGATAAATAAAATTGACAAACCATTAGCCAGACTCATCAAGAAACAAAGGGAGAAAAATCAAATCAATAAAATTAGAAAAGAAAATGGACAGATCACAACAGACAACACAGAAATACAAAGGATCATAAGAGACTACTATCAATAATTATATGCCAATAAAATGGACAACGTGGAAGAAATGGACAAATTCTTAGAAAAGTACAACTTTCCAAAACTCGACCAGGAAGAAATAGAAAATCTTAACAGACCCATCACAAGCACGGAAATTGAAACTGTAATCAAAAATCTTCCAGCAAACAAAAGCCCAGGTCCAGATGGCTTCACAGCTGTATTCTACCAAAAATTTAGAGAAGAGCTAACACCTATCCTGCTCAAACTCTTCCAGAAAATTGCAGAGGAAAGTAAACTTCCAAACTCATTCTATGAGGCCACCATCACCCTAATACCAAAACCTGACAAAGATCCCACAAAAAAAGAAAACTACAGGCCTATATCACTGATGAACATAGATGCAAAAATCCTTAACAAAATTCTAGCAATCAGAATCCAACAACACATTAAAAAGATCATACACCATGACCAAGTGGGCTTTATCCCAGGGATGCAAGGATTCTTCAATATCCGCAAATCAATCAATGTAATACACCACATTAACAAATTGAAAAATAAAAACCATATGATTATCTCAATAGATGTAGAGAAAGCCTTTGACAAAATTCAACACCCATTTATGATAAAACTTTCCAGAAAGCAGGAATAGAAGGAACATACCTCAACATAATAAAAGCTATATATGACAAACCCACAGCAAACATTATCCTCAATGGTGAAAAATTGAAAGCATTTCCTCTAAAGTCAGGAACAAGACAAGGGTGCCCACTTTCACCATTACTATTCAACATAGTTTTGGAAGTTTTGGCCACAGCAATCAGAGCAGAAAAAGAAATAAAAGGAATCCAAATTGGAAAAGAAGAAGTAAAACTCTCACTATTTGCAGATGACATGATCCTCTATACAGAAAACCCTAAAGACTCCACCATAAAATTACTAGAACTAATCAATGACTATAGTAAAGTTGCAGGATATAAAATCAACACACAGAAATCCCTTGCATTTCTATACACTAATAATGAGAAAACAGAAAGAGAAATTAAGGAAACAATTCCATTCACCATTGCAACGGAAAGAATAAAATACTTAGGAATATATCTACCTAAAGAAACTAAAGACCTATATATAGAAAACTATAAAACACTGGTGAAAGAAATCAAAGAGGACACTAATAGATGGAGAAATATACCATGTTCATGGATTGGAAGAATCAATATAGTGAAAATGAGTATACTACCCAAAGCAATTTATAGATTCAATGCAATCCCTATCAAGCTACCAACAGTATTCTTCACAGAGCTAGAACAAATAATTTCACAATTTGTATGGAAATACAAAAAACCTCGAATAGCCAAAGCCATCTTGAGAAAGAAGAATGGAACTGGAGGAATCAACCTACCTGACTTCAGGCTCTACTACAAAGCCACAGTTATCAAGACAGTATGGTACTGGCACAAAGACAGAAATATAGATCAATGGAACAAAATAGAAAGCCCAGAGATAAATCCACGCACCTATGGACACCTTATCTTTGACAAAGGAGGCAAGAATATACAATGGATTAAAGACAATCTCTTTAACAAGTGGTGCTGGGAAAACTGGTCAACCACTTGTAAAAGAATGAAGCTAGAACACTTTCTAACACCATACACAAAAATAAACTCAAAATGGATTAAAGATCTCAACGTAAGACCAGAAACTATAAAACTCCTAGAGGAGAACATAGGCAAAACACTCTCTGACATACATCACAGCAGGATCCTCTATGACCCACCTCCCAGAGCAAAGGAAATAAAAGCAAAAATAAACAAATGGGACCTAATTAACCTTAAAAGCTTCTGCACATCAAAGGAAACTATCAGCAAGGTGAAAAGACAGCCTTCAGAATGGGAGAAAATAATAGCAAATGAAGCAACTGACAAACAACTAATCTCAAAAATATACAAGCAACTCCTACAGCTCAACTCCAGAAAAATAAATGACCCAATCAAAAAATGGGCCAAAGATCTAAATAGACATTTCTCCAAAGAAGACATACAGATGGCTAACAAACACATGAAAAGATGCTCAACATCACTCATTATCAGAGAAATGCAAATCAAGACCACTATGAGGTACCATTTCACACCAGTCAGAATGGCTGCGATCCAAAAGTCTACAAATAATAAATGCTGGAGAGGGTGTGGAGAAAAGGGAACCCTCTTACACTGTTGGTGGGAATGCAAACTAGTACAGCCACTATGGAGAACAGTGTGGAGATTCCTTAAAAAACTGGAAATAGAACTGCCTTATGATCCAGCAACCCCACTGCTGGGCATACACACTGAGGAAACCAGAAGGGAAAGAGACACGTGTACCCCAATGTTCATTGCAGCACTGTTTATAATAGCCAGGACATGGAAGCAACCTAGATGCCCATCAGCAGATGAATGGATAAGAAAGCTGTGGTACATATACACAATGGAGTATTACTCAGCCATTAAAAAGAATTCATTTGAATCAGTTCTAATGAGGTGGATGAAACTGGAGCCTATTATACATAGTGAAGTAAGCCAGAAGGGAAAACACCAATACAGTATACTAACACATATATATGGAATTTAGAAAGATGATAACAATAACCCTGTGTTCGAGACAGCAAAAGAGACACTGATGTATGGAACAGTCTTATGGACTCTGTGGGAGAGGGAGAGGGTGGGAAGATTTGGGAGAATGGCATTGAAACATGTAAAATATCATGTATGAAACGAGATGCCAGTCCAGGTTCAATGCACGATACTGGATGCTTGGGGCTAGTGCACTGGGACGACCCAGAGGGATGCTATGGGGAGGGAGGAGGGAGGGGGGTTCAGGATGGGGAGCACATGTATACCTGTGATGGATTCATTTTGATATTTGGCAAAACTGATACAATTATGTAAAGTTTAAAAATAAAATTAAAAAAATTTTAATACAGATTTTTTTTAGTGCTAAAAGCAATCCCAAGAATTCAGAAAGAAAAAAAAAAAAAAAAGAAAAAACATAGAGAAAAGAAAAGGAAAGAAATAATGATGTTAATGAAATGGTAGATGATATAAAGGGTTAAAAAAAACCAACAGTGGTTCTTAAACTAATAAAATACACATACCTCTGGTAAGACAGACCATCAAGAAGAGAAAAGGCAAAAGTCAATATTAGGAATGAAAAAGGGGATAATCTACAAAAATAGTATTTAGAAAAAGAAAACATCATAAATAACTTTATGCTAACACATTTGAAAACTCAGACAACAGAAAAATGGTCTGCTGCTGCTGCTGCTGCTAAGTTGCTTCAGTCTTGTCCGACTCTGTGCGACCCCATAGATGGCAGCCCACCAGGCTCCCCCGTCCCTGGGATTCTCCAGAAAGAACACTGGAGTGGGTTGCCATTTCCTTCTCCAATGCATGAAAGTGAAGTTGCTTAATCGTGTCCAACTCCTAGCGACCCCATGGACTGCAGCCTACCAGGCTTCTCCGTCCATGGGATTTTCCAGGCAAGAGTACTGGAGTGGGGTGCCATTGCCTTCTCTGGAAAAATGGTCTAAGGAATTATAATTCATTGAAACTTCTTGATGTACTAAACTTAAAATATTGCATAGCCATTAAATAAATTAAATCAGTAGTAAAAGCCATCCCCATGGGGTCATTTTAAAGAGTTCTATTGATACCAAATCTCTAAAGAATAGATTAATGCCTATCTTAGCAAACTATTCCAGAAAACAGGAAAAGAGGGATGCTCCTGAAGGCATTTTATGATGCTAAAATAAGCTGACTCCAAAATAAATAAACAAAAAAAGGACAGTACAAAAAAAAAAAAAAGCATGGCCTTATCTCATGTATGAAAGCAGTTGTAAAAATAAATTAAAACATTAGGATACTGAATACAGCAATGTACTAAAAAAATACTTTATGACCATAGATTATCACAGAAAATTCAAAGATAAAAACCCTTAGATGAATTAATTAGCCATATTTAAAAAATTAAAAAGGGGTGGAATAAGTTTTAGTTTTACAAGACAAAAAAGTTCTGAAGATTCATTGCACAATAGTATACCTTAAATATATTTAATACTACTGAACTGTACACTAAAAATGGTTAAGATGATTTTTAATTTTAATTTAATTTTTAAATGAAAGTGAAAAATCTAATGACCATCTCAATAGATACAGAAAAATCTTTCCAACTCATTATTCTGCTGCATCTTTTCTGCTCCAAACTGAAGAAAGTTCTCTGCTTTTAAGAGCTTATATGACTATACTGGGCCCACCCACATAATCCAAAGTAATCTCCCTATTTTAAAGTCTGTAACCTTAATTATATCTACAAAGTTCCTTTTGTTATGTAACAAAACATATCAGATTCTGGAGATCTGGGTGTGGATAACTTTGAGGGATATTATTCTGCCTACCACAGCCTTGTTCTTTATTTTTCAGATAAGATTTTGGACTGTGTAAACATGTTGCAAAAAATAAGACTAAATAAGTCTCCCAACCCCTCACAAGAAATTAACCCCTAAAATTTAAAAACAAAATTAAACAAATTAGCCTAACTATCTATCCATTTGGTGGCATAACTACATGGAAAAAACAACCCTAAGTGTCTTTCCAATACAATAATATGTACATTTGACCCACAAAATCTTTACCTGCTTTCAGTAATCACAGGATTAGAGGTATTATACTTTTACCCTACTTTCTTGTGTATATTATGTGATAAAGCAAATAAGTCATCATGCTGGCATTGTTGCAATAATTATAAAACCCCCTCGTCCAAAGTAAGGAGCAATGGCTGCACTTTGCTGGAGCAGCCGTGAAGAGATACCCCACGCCCAAGGTAAGAGAAACCCAAGTAAGACGGTAGGTGTTGCAAGAGGGCATCAGAGGGCAAACACACTGAAACCATACTCACAGAAAACTAGTCAATCTAATCACACTAGGACCACAGCCTTGTCTAACTCAATGAAACTAAGCCATGCCCGTGGGGCAACCCAAGATGGGAGGGTCATGGTGGAGAGATCTGACAGAATGTGGTCCACTGGAGAAAGGAATGGCAAACCACTTCAGTATTCTTGCCTTGAGAACCCCATGAACAGTATGAAAAGGCAAAATGATAGGATTCTGAAAGAGAAACTCCCCAGGTCAGTAGGTGCCCAATATGCTACTGGAGATCAGTGGAGAAATAACTCCAGAAAGAATGAAGGGATGGAGCCAAAGCAAAAACAATACCCAGCTGTGGATGTGACTGGTGATAGAAGCAAGGTCCAATGCTGTAAAGACCAATATTGCATAGGAACCTGGAATGTCAGGTCCATGAATCAAGGCAAATTGGAAGTGGTCAAACAAGAGATGGCAAGAGTGAATGTCGACATTCTAGGAATCAGCGAACTAAAATGGACTGGAATGGATGAATTTAACTCAGATGACCATTGTATCTACTACTGTGGGAAGGAATCCCTCAGAAGAAATGGAGTGGCCATCATGGTCAACAAAAGAGTCCAAAATGCAGTACTTGGATGCAATCTCAAAAACGACAGAATGATCTCTGTTCGTTTCCAAGGCAAACCATTCAATATTACAGTAATCCAAGTCTATGCCCCAACCAGTAACACTGAAGAAGCTGAAGTTGAACGGTTCTATGAAGACCTACAAGACCTTTTAGAACTAACACCCAAAAAAGATGTCCTTTTCATTAGAGGGGACTGGAATGCAAAAGTAGGAAGTCAAGAAACACCTGGAGTAACAGGCAAATTTGGCCTAGGAATACGGAATGAAGCAGGGCAAAGACTAATAGAGTTTTGCCAAGAAAATGCACTGGTCATAGCAAACACCTTCTTCCAACAACACAAGAGAAGACTCTATACATGGACATCACCAGATGGTCAACACCGAAATCAGATTGATTATATTCCTTGCAGCCAAAGATGGAGAAGCTGTATACAGTCAGCAAAAACAAGACCAGGAGCTGACTGTGGCTCAGACCATGAACTCCTTATTGCCAAATTCAGACTTAAATTGAAGAAAGTAGGGAAAACCACTAGACCATTCAGGTATGACCTAAATCAAATCCCTTATGATTATACAGTGGAAGTGAGAAATAGATTTAAGGGCCTAGATCTGATAGATAGAGTACCTGATGAACTATGGGCGGAGGTTCGTGACATTGTACTGGAGACAGGGATCAAGACCATCCCCATGGAAAAGAAATGCAAAAAAGCAAAATGGCTATCTGGGGAGGCCTTACAAATAGCCGTGAAAAGAAGAGAAGTGAAAAGCAAAGGAGAAAAGGAAAGATATAAACATATGAATGCAGAGTTCCAAAGAATAGCAAGAAGAGATAAGAAAGCCTTCCTCAGCGATCAATGCAAAGAAATAGAGGAAAACAACAGACTGGGAAAGACTAGGGATCTCTTCAAGAAAATCAGAGATACCAAAGGAACATTTCATGCAAAGATGGGCTCAATAAAGGACAGAAATGGTATGGACCTAACAGAAGCAGAAGATATTAAGAAGAGATGGCAAGAATACACAGAAGAATTGTACAAAAAAGATCTTCATGACCCAGATAATCACGATGGTGTGATCGCTCACCTAGAGCCAGACCTCCTGGAATGTGAAGTCAAGTGGGCCTTAGAAAGCATCACTATGAACAAAGCTAGTGGAGGTGATGGAATTCCAGTTGAGCTATTCCAAATCCTGAAAGATGATGCTGTGAAAGTGCTGCACTCAATATGCCAGCAAATTTAGAAAACTCAGCAGTGGCCACAGGACTGGAAAAGGTCAGTTTTCATTCCAATCCCAAAGAAAGGCAATGCCAAAGAATGCTCACACTACCGCACAATTGCACTCATCTCACATGCTAGTAAAATAATATGCAAAATTCTCCAAGCCAGGCTTCAGCGATACGTGAACCGTGAACTTCCTGATGTTCAAGCTGGTTTTAGAAAAGGCAGAGAAACCAGAGATCAAATTGCCAACATTTGCTGGATCATGGAAAAAGCAAGAGAGTTCCAAAAAAGCATCTATTTCTGCTTTATTGACTATGCCAGAGCCTTTGACTGTGTGGATCACAATAAATTGTGGAAAATTCTGAAAGAGATGGGAATACCAGACCACCTGATCTGCCTCTTGAGAAATTTGTATGCAGGTCAGGAAGCAACAGTTAGAACTGGACATGGAACAACAGGTTGGTTCCAAATAGGAAAAGGAGTTCGTCAAGGCTGTATATTGTCACCCTGTTTATTTAACTTATATGCAGAGTACATCATGAGAAACGCTGGACTGGAAGAAACACAAGCTGGAATCAAGATTGCCGGGAGAAATATCAATCACCTCAGATATGCAGATGACACCACCCTTATGGCAGAAAGTGAAGAGGAACTCAAAAGCCTCTTGATGAAAGTGAAAGTGGAGAGTGAAAAAGTTGGCTTAAAGCTCAACATTCAGAAAACAAAGATCATGGCCTCCGGTCCCATCACTTCATGGGAAATAGATGGGGAAACGATGGAAACAGTGTCAGACTTTATTTTTTTGGGATCCAAAATCACTGCAGATGGTGACTGCAGCCATGAAATTAAAAGACACTTACTCCTTGGAAGGAAAGTTATGACCAACCTAGATAGCATATTCAAAAGCAGAGACATTACTTTCCCAACAAAGGTCCGTCTATTCAAGGCTATGGTTTTTTCTGTGGTCATGTATGGATGTGACAGTTGGACTGTGAAGAAGGCTGAGTGCTGAAGAATTGACGCTTTTGAACTTAGGTGTTGGAGAAGACTCTTGAGAGTCCCTTGGACTGCAAGGAGATCCAACCAGTCCATTCTGAAGGAGATCAGCCCTGGGATTTCTTTGGAAGGAATGATGCTAAAGCTGAAACTCCAGTACTTTGGACACCTAATGCGAAGAGTTGACTCACTGAAAAAGACTCTGATGCTGGGAGGGACTGGGGCAAGAGGAGAAGGGGACGACAGAGGATGAGATGGCTGGATGGCATCACCGACTCGATGGACATGAGTCTGAGTGAACTCTGGGAGTTGGTGATGGACAGGGAGGCCTGGCGTGCTGCGATTCATGGGGTTGCAAAGAGTCAGACATGACTGACGACTGATCTGACTGATCTATATACTTGGAAATGTTCAAATGTCTTAATAATTAATGGGTCAAAATTGAAATCATAATGGAAATTAGAAAATATTTTAACTGAATAATAACAAAAGAACTGCATAACAAAACTTGTTTGATGAAAGTAAAATATTATGTAGAAAGACATCCATAGCCTTATGCATTTACTAATGCATATATTAATAAAGAAAAAATGTTGAAAATGAATGTGTTCAACACCCATCTCCAGAAGTCAGGAAAAAAGGCAAGAAAAAGAAAGCCAAAAAAAAAGATAAATGATAAAATAAACAGTAGATTGAAGGCATTTCCCTGGTGGTCCAGTGGTTGAGGCTCCACAGTTCCAGTGCAGAGGCATAAGTTTGATCTCTAGTCTGGAAACTAAGATCCTACATGCCACATGGTACGGCCAAGAAAAAAAAAAAAAGAGTAGATTGAAGTATAAAATAAACACTCAATAGAGAGGACCAACAAGTCAAAAGTTAATTAAATCCAAATTCTAATAGAAATAGAAACCACAGGCTGGAAAATGGAACATGACTAAAGATGCTGCCAACATTAAAAAGATACTGTGAAACTCAAGTCATACACATTAAAATGCATAACAAATGTCAGTCATTTCTCTTTAGGTATAAATTCAGTTCAGTTCAGCCGCTCAGTAGTGTCTGACTCTTTGCCACCCAATGAATTGCAGCACGCCAGGCCTCCCTGTCCATCACCAACTCCCGGAGTCTACCCAAACCCATGTCCATTGACTTGGTGATGCCATCTAACCATCTCATCTTCTGTCGTCCCCTTCTCCTCCTGCCATCAATCTTTCCCAGAATCAAGGTCTTTTCAAATGAGTCAGCTCTTCGCATCAGGTGGCCAAAGTACTGGAGTTTCACCTTCAACATCAGTCCTTCCAACAAACACCCAGGACTGATCTCCTTTAGGATGGACTGGTTGGATCTCCTTGCAGTCCAAGGTTGAGTATCAAGAGTCTTCTCCAACACCACAGTTCAAAAGCATCAATTCTTTGGCGCTGAGCTTTCTTTATAGTCCAACTCTCACATCCATACACAACTACTGGAAAAACCATAGCCTTGACTAGACAGACCTTTGTTGGCAAAGGAATGTCTCTGCTTTTGAATATGCTATCTAGGTTGGTCATAACTTTCCTTCCAAGGAGTAAGCGTCTTTTAATTTCATGGCTGCAATCACCATCTGCAGTGATTTTGGAGCCCAGAAAAATAAAGTCAGCCATTGTTTCCACCCTTTCCCCATTTGTTTGCCGTGAAGTGATGGGACCAGATGCCATGATCTTCGTCTTCTGAATGTTGAGCTTTAAGCCAACTTTTTCACTCTCCACTTTCACTTTCATCAAGAGGCTCTTTAGTTCTTCTTCACTTTCTGCCATAAGGGTGGCTTCATCTGCATATCTGAGATATTATCTGAGAAATATCAGATAATATTATCAGAAATATCAGATAATATCTGAGAAATATCTTATTGATATTTCTCCCAGCAATCTTGATTCCAGCTTGTGCTTCATCCAGCCCAGCATTTCTCATAATGTACTCTGCATATAAGTTAAATAAACAGGGTGACAGTATACAGCCTTGACATACTCCGTTTCCTATTTGGAACCAGTCTGTTGTTCCATGTCCAGTTCTAACTGTTGCTTCCTGACCTGCATACAGGTTTCTCAAGAGGCAGGTCAGGTGGTCTGATATTCCCATCTCTTGAAGAATTTTCCACAGTTTATTGTGATCCACATAGTCAAAGGCTTTGGCATAGTCAATAAAGCAGAAATAGATGTTTTTCTGGAATTCTCTTGCTTTTTTGATGATCCAACTTTAAGAAATAAATTCATATATAAATATATATGAATATATAAATTTATATATAAATAACTGAGTATATATGCAAATTCCTAAAAAAACTGTCAAAACTGACTCAACTTTTCATTGATTTATTTACTTATTCGTAAGTTTTGAGAGTTCTTTGTATATTTTGGATAACAGTCCTTTAGCAGATATATCTTTTGCAAATTTTTCTCCCTGCGTGTGGTTTGCCTTGTCAGTCTTTTGAAAGACTCAGTGTGCTGACAATTCTTCTCAGATTGATGTATAGACTAAATGTAATCCATAGCAAAATCCCAGCAGGATCTTTGGTAGAAATTAGTAAGTCTACCCTAAAAATGTATGTGGCAGTGTAAAGGGCTCATAGTAGTCAAAATAATTTTTAAAAAGAAGTTCAGAAGACTCAGCCCATTTCATTTTAAAACTTATTATAAAGCTACAATAATTGAAAGAGTATGGTACTGGGGTAGAGGTAGGTATATAGATCAATGAAACAGATTTGAGAATTCTGAAAAAAAAAAAATCCTTATATTTATGGCCCATTGACTTTTGACAAAGATTCCAAGGCAATTCAATGAAGGGGAGATAGTCTTAACAAATGGTGCTGAGACAATTCAATATCCATAAGCAAAAGATTCATTTAGACTTGCCACACTCAAAAATTAATTCAAAATGAATCACAGAGCTAAATGTAAAATATATGCCTATAAAATTTCTAAGAGAAAGCATAGGAAAAACTCTTTATGGCCTTGAGATAAGCAAGAATTCTTAGACATGACACCAAAGCATTATCCATAAAATGAAAAATTGGTAAATTAGACTATATAGAAGTCATCATTAAGAAAATGGAAAAAAAAAAAAAGCTGGGAGAGCATATTGATGCGTACCACAAAATATATAAAAACTCTTTCAACTCAATAATAAGAAGAAGATAGCTCAATTTAAAAGTAGACTGGGGACCTTCCTGGTTTTCCAGTGACTAAGATTCTGAGTTCCCAATGCAGGTGGCCCTGATTTGATCCCTGGTCAGGGAACTAAATCCCACATGCTGAAACTAAGACCCAGTGCAGTCAAGGAGATAAATATTTTAAAATAAAAATTTTAAAAATTTAAATGGACAGAAGATTTGAAAAGATACTTCACCAAAGAAAATAAACAAATGGATAATAATAAGCACTTTAAATTATGCTCAATATCATGATTCATTGCTGCTACTGCTGCTGCTAAGTCACTTCAGTCGTGTCCGACTCTGTGTGACCCCATAGACGGCAGCCACCAGGCTCCCCGTCCCTGGGATTCTCCAGACAAGAACAGTGGAGTGGGTTGCCATTTCCTTCTCCAATGCACGAAAGTGGAAAGTGAAAGGGAAGTCGCTCAGTCATGACCGACTCTTAGCGACCCCATGAACTGCAGCCTACCAGGCTCCTCCATCCATGGGATTTTCCAGGCAAGAGTACTGGAGTGGGGTGCCATCGCCTTCTCTGATCATGAGTCATTAGGGAAATGCAAATTCAAAGCACAATGAGACAGCACTACATACCCACTAGAATAGTTACAGCTATATAGCTATATAATGAAAAGGACACAATAGTTAATATTGGCAAGACACAGAGAAACTGGAACTCTTTTAAATTTCTGGAGGTAATGTAAAATGGTACAACCACTTTGGGAAGTGATGTTTTCTTTGAAAAGTAACATAAACTTATCCTGCTGTTGCTGCTGCTGTTGCTAAGTCGCTTCAGTTGTGTCCGACTCTGTGCGACCCCATAGATGGCCTCCTACCAGGCTCCTCTGTCCCTGGGATTCTCCAGGCAAGAACACTGGAGTGGGTTGCCATTTCCTTCTCCAACGCATGAAAGTGAAAAGTGAAAGTGAAGTCGCTCAGTCGTGTCCGACTCTTAGCGACCCCATGGACTGCAGCCCACCAGGGATTTTCCAGGCAAGAGTACTGGAGTGGGTTGCCATACCCTACAAACTCTCAATTCCTTTTTTCAGTATCTAGCCAGTGAGAATGAAAGCATATGTTCACATAAAGACTTAAGAACAAATGTTTGTAGCAGCATTATTCATAGTGACCAAAAATAGAAAGGACTTCCATGGTAGTTCAGTTGATACAAAATCTGCCTGCAATGCAGGAGACCCAAGTTTGATCCTTGGGTCTGGAAGATTCCCTGGAGAAGGGAATGGTAACCCACTCCAGTATTCTTGCCTAGAGAATCCCATGGACAAAGGAGCCTGGAGGGCTACAGTCCACCGGGTCACAGAGTCGGATGCGACTGAGCAACTAACACTAACTAAAAACAGGAACCAATTCAAATGTCCATCAAGTGATGGATAAACAAAATGTGATATATCCCTACAGTGGAATATCATTCAGTACTAAAAAGGAAAGCACTGTTGACACATGCTACAACATGAATGAATCTCAAAAATATTATGTGTAATAAAAAAAGTCAGATGCAAAGGATTACATATTTTATTATTTCATTTACATGAAATGCCAGAGGAAAAAAATCTTAGGGAAAGAAAACAGATCAGGGGTACCTGGGCTGGGGGCAAAAGTAGGGGTTGACTGAAAATGGCAGGTGGGAACTTTTGGGGGTGATAGAAATGTTCTGAAACTGGACGGCCATGATGGTTACACAACAATTATCAAGTAAAAATTATAATATTGTACACATATCATGGATTAATTTTATGGCATGTAAATTATATCTTAATGTAATTGTTTAAAAATGCTTGCCTATTTAAAAGTGACACGAAAGCAGAAGCCTAAGACTGGGTCTTAGGCAAGTCTATCATGTTTAGGGAATCACATTTGGAAACTTAAACCATAGGGAGATGTAAGGAAATGGTTACTATAAAAATCAAGATAACGGTTTCTTTTAGTGGAGAATAAGGATTGGAAAGGGGCACATGGATGTAATCATGGAATATCTGGTAAACTTCTATTTCTTTACTTGAATGGTATTTATAAAAACTTTGTACCCATTTTTTTTTGGAGATTTTTGCATTTGTATTTTATTTCATAAGAAATTAAAGGAAACTTCCTTTTCTTTTTTGGGGGGCATGCCACACAGCACATGGGGTCTTACCAGAGATCAAAGCCACACCCCTTGCATTTGAATCTTGGAGTCTTAACCACTGGACCACCAGGGAAATCCCTAAAGGAGAGTTTAAAGAGGCTACTAAGATGAAATTGGTATACAGAAGTCAATCAAATTTCTAGATATTAGTAAAAAGTTATAAAATTAAATGTCTAAAAAGAAGCTATTTACAAAGGCATAAAAATATAAAGTGCCTAGTAAATCTAACAAAAGTGTACAAAATCTTTGGGGAGAGAACAATAAAACCTCATTTTCAACCATTAACAAGACCTACTAAAAAGAAGAGGATATTCATTCTTTCTTTGACTTTTGAGTTACTAAGAACTATTTCTTTAATTTCTAAAGGTATGGTGTTTTATGAGGCTCTTTCTGTTATTGGTTTATAACAATTGCTGATTAGGGAACTCGGCTTTCTATGATATTAATAATTTGCCTATGCCCATGGATTGGAAACTAAGCTCATGGCATCTGGTCCCATCACTTCATGGGAAACAGATGGGGAAACAGTGGAAACAGTGTCAGACTTTATTTTTTGGGGTTCAAAATCACTGCAGATGGTGACTGCAGCCATGAAATTAAAAGATGCTTACTCCTTAGAAGGAAAGTTATGACCAACCTAGATAGCACATTGAAAAGCAGAGACATTACTTTGCCAACAAAGGTCCATCTAGTCAAGGCTATGGTTTTTCCTGTGGTCATGTATGGATGTGAGAGTTGGACTGTGAAGAAAGCTGAGCACCGAAGAATTGATGCTTTTGAACTGTGGTGTTGGAGAAGACTCTTGAGAGTCCCCTGGACTGCAAGGAGATCCAACCAGTCCATTCTAAAGGAGATCAGTCCTGGGCGTTCTTTGGAAGGAATGATGCTAAAGCTGAAACTCCAGTACTTTGGCCACCTCATGCGAAGAGTTGACTCACTGGAAAAGACTCTGATGCTGGGTGGGATTGAGGGCAGGAGGAGAAGGGGATGACAGAGGATGAGATGGCTGGATGGCATCACTGACTCGATGGACATAAGTTTGAGTGAACTCCTGGAGTTGGTGATGGACAGGGAGGCCTGGCATGGTGCAATTCATGGGGTCACAAAGAGTTGGACATGACTGAGCGACTGAACTGAACTGATGGATTGGAAGAGTAAATACTCAAAATATATTAGTTCTCAAACACATCCATAGATTAAAATGAAAATCTCAGTTGCATCTCTATTTTCCACCACATACAAAAGTACATATTAGAGGATTAAACACACATGTATAGACACACACACACACAGAGATTTGTTTAAAGTTTGAAGAAAATACAAAAAATTTTGAAATATTGGGATGGGAAAAGCTTGCATCAGCATGGCCCCGAACCTAGAAACCATAAAGGGAAATGTTGAGTGATCTGACTACCTAAAAATGTAGATCATCTACAGAATAAGACACCATGAACAATGTTAATTGGGGTAAGATATGCATGAAAAGATACACAACACATTTTAAGTGAAATGAAAAACAGAAAAAGAAAGAAATATCAGTCAGACTTAAGTTATTTTTGTTGCTCCTGACAATCTGATTCTAAAATTTGTATGGCTGAATAGCCACGAAGAACGACAAGATGGGAGAACTCGCCCTCCTAGGTATAAAGACAGTTTTAAATCATAGTAATTAAAATAGTATAATACCTGTGCAAGGAAACATAAGTGGAAGAACAGAAGAGCAAGGAGAACCCAGAAACAGACCACACATACAGACATGATATAACGTGACAGAGAGCACTGCAGATAGACTTTTCAGTAATTGATATTGGGACAAGTCCATAAAGAAAGTAAATTGAATCCACTGCCTCACATCATCCTCAAACTATGGTGTTGGAGAAGACTCTTGAGAGTCCCTTGGACTGCAAGGAGATCCAACCAGTCCATCCTAAAGGAGATCAGTCCTGGGTGTTCATTGGAAGAACTGATGTTGAAGCTGAAACTCCAATACTTTGGCCACCTGATGAGCTGACTCATTTGAAAAGACCCTAATGCTGGGAAAGATTGAGGGCAGGAGGAGAAGGGGATGACAGAGGATGAGATGGTTGGATGGCATCACCAACTCAATGGACGTGAGTTTGGGTAAACTCTGGGAGTTGGTGATGGACAGGGAGGCCTGGCGTGCTGTGGTTCATGGGGTCGCAAAGTTGGACACGACTGAGTGACTGAACTGAACTGAGGAGACAGGGAAAGACAGAGGATCGTGGTGTGCTGCAGTCCATAGGGTCGCAAAGAGTCAGACAAGACTTGGCTACTGAACAACAACACAGAGACTGCCTTGATGATCCAATGGATTAAGAATTCACCCTGCAATGCAGGGGGTGTGTGTTTGATCCTTGGCCAGGGAACTAGATCCTACATACCACAGCTGAAGATCCTGTATGTCCCAATGAAGATCAAGGATCCCAAGTGCTGCAATAAGACCCAGTACAGCCAAGTAAATACTTTATATATATATATGTGTGTGTGTGTGTGTGTGTGTGTGTGTGTGTATACACACACATGCAGGAGTTGAGATTTAACAAAACTAATGGTATTTACTGCTTTATTAAGGACATTATTTTTTAAATATTTTAAATTATTTATTTTTGGCCACCCTAGATCTTTGCTGCTGCATAGGCTTTCTCTGGTTACAGAGAGCAGGGGCTACTCTCTGGTTGTGGTGCAGAGGCTTCTTATTGCAGCGTCTTCTCTTGTTGTGGAGCACAGGCTCTAGGCACTCTGGCTTCAGTAGTAGCAGCACGTGGGCTCAGTAGTTGTGACTTGCTGGCTCAAGAGTACGGGCTCAGTAGTTTCGGCATTCAGGGTTATTTGCTTCTCAGCCTGTGGAATATTCCCAGACCATGGATCAAATCCACATCCTGTGGATTGACAGGAAAATTCTTATCCACTATGCCACCAGGGATGTTCAAGGACATTCTTGAGTGAAACTGGCATTATCAACTGCAAACATGTGGCAGTGAAGAACACAATGTAGAGTACAGTTTGGTGCCTCTGCCTTGATTAGTGCTAAGAGGCCAGCAGTTACCCACCGGTGCTTTTGCACCCTCGGTGCAAATGTCAACCCAGTGAAAAGAGAAAATAACATCTAGTATATTATGAAAGCAGCCTTGACCTCATGGATTCCCCAGAAAGGGTCTTGGGGACCCTGAAGCATACATAGACCACACTTTGAGAATAGCTACTTTAAAGAAATAAGTAATGTTTTATTTCTTAAACGAAATAGTAGGTACACAGGGGTTACTTTTGTAATTCTTCTTTCTAGTTTGTATATATGTGTGTGTTTCTTTATATATACTTTATAATAAAAAAAAAAAACATGGCTCAACAATGTGGGTAGAGTACTGCAACATAATAAGCCCAAAGTATCAAGCATCCAAACAAGCCCAAAGCATCCAAATCAAAAAGGAAGAAATCAAACTGTCCAGATGACATGATACTATATATAGAAAATCATAAAACACTACCAAAACCTATTAGAACTCATCATTGGATACAGTAAAGTTACAGGATAGAAAATTAATACATAGAAATCTGTTGCGTTTCTATACACTACCAATGAATTATCAGAAACAGAAATTAAATAAACAACCCCATTTACGATTTTATTAATGATGCATAGGAATAAATCTAACTAAGGAGGTAAAAGACCTGTACACAGAAAACTATGAGACACTGATTAAAGAAATTGAACATGACACAAACAAATGGGAAGATATACTGTCCTCATGGACTGGAAAAATTAATATTGCTATTAAAATGACCATATTACCCAAGGCAATCTACAGATGTAATCCTTATAAAAATGCCAATGGCATTTTCACAGAACTAGAACAAATAATTCTAAAGTTTGTATGGAAATACAGAAGACCCTGACTAGCCAAAACAATCTTGAGAAAGCAAACCAAAACCAGAGGTATGGTCTCTGGTTTCACACTTTACTACAAAGCTACAGTAATCAAAACAGTATGGTATCGACAAAAAAGCTAACGCATAGATCAATGGAACAGAATAGATAGCTCCATGATGTATATGTATTGGTCAAGTAATCCATGACAAAAGAGGTAGGAATCTACAATGGAGAAAAGGCAGCCTTTTCAATAAATTGTGTTAGGAAAACTGAGCAGTTACATGAAAGGAATCAAACTGGACTACTTTCTCACACTATACACAAAAACAAACTCAGAATGGATTAAAGACTTAAGCGTAAGACGTGAAACCATAAAACTCCTAAAATATAACATAGGCAGTACATCTTTGACATATCTTAGCAATATTTTTTAATATATCTCCTCAAGCAAGGGTAGCAAAGGCAAAAATAAATAAATAAGACTACATCAAGCTAAAAAGCTCGAGAACAGCAAATTATCAACAAGTGAAAGACTGCCTACTGGATGCGAGAAGGTATTTGCAAACAACAGACTTGATAAAGGGTTAATATCCAAAACATACAAAGAACTCATATAATTCAATAGAAAATAATTCAATAGAAAAAAAGCAGACAATCCTATTTAAAAATAAGCAGAGTGGCTGTACTAGTTTGCATTCCCACCAACAGTGTAAGAGGGTTCCCTTTTCTCCACACCCTCTCCAGCATTTATTATTTGTAGACTTTTGGATCGCAGCCATTCTGACTGGTGTGAAATGGTACCTCACAGTGGTTTTGATTTGCATTTCTCTGATAATGAGTGATGTTGAGCATCTTTTCATGTGTTTGTTAGCCATCTGTATGTCTTCTTTGGAGAAATGTCTATTTAGATCTTTGGCCCATTTTTTGATTGGGTCATTTATTTTTCTGGAGTTGAGCTGTAGGAGTTGCTTGTATATTTTTGAGATTAGTTGTTTGTCGGTTGCTTCATTTGCTAGTACAGCCACTATGGAGAACAGTGTGGAGATTCCTTAAAAAACTGGAAATAGAACTGCCTTATGATCCAGCAATCCCACTGCTGGGCATACACACTGAGGAAACCAGAAGGGAAAGAGACACGTGTACCCCAATGTTCATCGCAGCACTGTTTATAATAGCCAGGACATGGAAGCAACCTAGATGTCCATCAGCAGATGAATGGATCAGAAAGCTGTGGTACATATACACAATGGAGTATTACTCAGCCATTAAAAAGAATACATTTGAATCAGTTCTAATGAGGTGGATGAAACTGGAGCCTATTATACAGAGTGAAGTAAGCCAGAAGGAAAAACATCAATACAGTATACTAACGCATATATATGGAATTTAGAAAGATGTTAACGATAACCCTGTATACGAGGCAGCAAAAGAGACACTGATGTATAGAACAGTCTTGTGGACTCTGTGGGAGAGGGAGAGGGTGGGAAGATTTGGGAGAGTGGCATTGAAACATGTGAAACGTCATGTATGAAACGAGATGCCAGTCAGGGTTCAGTGCACGATGCTGGATGCTTGGGGCTGGTGCACTGGGACGACCCAGAGGGATGGTGTGGGGAGGGAGGAGGGAGGAGGATTCAGGATGGGGAACACATTTATACTAATTAAATAATTTTCTATTAAAGAAAAAAAAATAAGCAGAGGACCTAAATAGACATTTTTCCAAAGAAGACATATAGATGGCCAACCAGCACATGAAAAGATGATCAATATACTAATCATCAAAGAAATGCAAACCCAAACTACAGTGAGATATCATCTCACACCTGTCAGAATGACTGTTATCAAAAAGGTAAGAAATAATAAGTGCTGGGGAAGATGTAGAAAAAAAAGGGAAGTCTCATTACTATTAGTGGCAATGTAAATTGATGCAGCTACTATGGTCTTCCCTGGTGGCTCAGTCAGTAAAGAGTCTGCCTGCAATGCAGGAGACCTGGGTTCAATCCTTGGGTCAGGAAGATCCCCTGGAGAAGGAAATGGCATCCCAATCCAGTATTCTTGCCTGGAGAATTCCATAGACAGAGGAGTCTGGTGGGCTACAGTCCATGGAGTCACAAAGAGTCAGACACAACTGAGTGACTAACACTTTCACTTTCACTATGGAAAACAATATGCAGATTCCTCAAAAAGTTAAAAATAGAACTACCATACGATCCAGCAATTCCACTCTGGGTATTTATCCAAAGAAAACACAAACACTAATTCCAAAAGAAAGATGAACCCCTATGTTTATTGTAACATTATTTACAATAGACAAGATATGGAAGCAACCATTGATAGATGGATAGATAGATGGATAAAAAAAGATATATATATATATACATACATTGCCACCAATAGTAACAGAAGAGAAACAGAGTCACAGATACAGAGAATAAACAGGTGGTTGATGGATTAGGGGTGTTAGGGGGATGAGGAAAATAGATGAGAGAGATTAACAGACTTCCAGTTACCAAATAAATGAATCATGGTTGTAAAATGTGCAGAGTGGGGAATATAGTTGATAATAATGTAATATCTTTGTATGGTGACAGACTTATCATGGTGATCATTTTTTAATGTATAGAAATGTTGAATCACTGTGTTGTTTACCAGGAACTAACATAATAAATCATTTGTACTTCAAACAAATAAACTCATAGAAAAAGAGATCAGATGTGTAGTTACCAGAGGAGGGGTTGGAGGGAGAGGGAATTAAATGAAGGTAGTCAAAAGTGACAAACTTCCAATTATAAGATAAACAAGTACTAGGGATATAGTATACAACATGATAAATATAATTAACACTATTGTAGGTTAAATATAAAAGTAGTTAAGGGAGCAAATCCTGTGAGCTCTCATCACAAGAATTATATATACATTTTTTTTCCTTTCTCTGTTATTTAGTATCTATATGAGATGATGGATGTTCACTAAACCCACTGTGGTAATTATTTCATGATGTATGTAGGTCAAATCATTTTGCTGCACACCTTAAACTTACACAGTACTGTATGTCAAATATATCTCAATAAAACTAGAAATAAGGAAGGAAGCTAAGTGATAAGAAAAAGAAAATGGCAAAAGTGCCAAGTAAATATCAGCAATACAATATCGTAATACTAGCACAAAAAAGTGAAAATGTCTTGTAGCAATAGCAATCATGACAACTAACACTCCCTGGACCAGACACTCTTTGAAGC
Source organism: Bos mutus (assembly GCF_027580195.1). Classification (NCBI taxonomy): domain Eukaryota; kingdom Metazoa; phylum Chordata; class Mammalia; order Artiodactyla; family Bovidae; genus Bos; species Bos mutus. Next base: position 16,490,586 of record NC_091621.1, on the reverse strand, counting down.
ATTTTAACTATGGTATATCCATATGACAGAATACTAGGCAGCCTCAAAAACAATGATGTAATATTTGGAGGGAGTTTAAATTAATATAGTCTTTACAGAGAACAATTTGGCAAAGTGAATTCTTTCTGTGCTGAGATATAAACAACAACAGCTCCTTGGAGTCCACCCCCTGCCCTTGAGACACATTTCTGTGGTTTCAGTAGCACAGGGCTTTTCAGCTTGCTGTTTAATTGATCAATGTGCTGATTGTTCATTAACTTGTCAAATGAGAATAAATCTGTGTATGGCAGCAACAAGTGGCTCACAATTTTCTTGGTTGCTTCTTCAGACTGACATTTTTGGACGGGTTCTTTGTCATAACCCAAGTCAAAAAACCTAAATTAAACGTGCTCTTACATATAATAACTGGCATTTGGTTTATATAAAGCAGACATATTCACAAAAGTTCACCTAGTAGGTTTATTGCATCACTGTTGGTAAAGGAAACAAGATGTCAGTCAGGACTGTCTAAATATGATATATTCGTATAATATAAATAATATGCAGCCAATTTTTAATGGAGATATATTTTCATATGTTCTTATAAAAAGACATCCAAGATACATGTGTCATGTGAAAAAAGTGCACGGTTTTTTAGCACTCCAGTTTCTGCCACAGAACCAGATACATTAGGAAAAGGTGCTAAATATACTGGTCCATTTCAGAGTTGTAGGTTTCCCTCTCTCCCACTGCATCCGTCCCTACTAAGTGGTTTTGTGACTGTCTCCCTAGTCGAGAACCATAGTCCATGTTGAACATGCAGGGACCTGATTGAGGGTGATGTTGCAATCCTGTCCTCTGGACAGGGTACAGTAGAGGTCAAGCGGTTCTTCAATAAGCAGTGCATGGTTCAGTGAGTATAATACAATCTTTTTTGTGCTTAAAAAAATTGCATAAGTAGACAAGTTTTATAGGGTCTACTGCTGCTGCTAAGTCGCTTCAGTCGTGTCCGACTCTGCGACCCCATGGACTGCAGCCTACCAGGCTTCTCCGTCCATGGGATTCTCCAGGCAAGAACACTGGAGTGGATTGCCATTTCCTTCTCCAATGCATGAAAGTGGAAAGTGAAAGTGAAGTTGCTCAGTCGTGTCTGACTCTTAGCGACCCCATGGACTGCAGCCTACCAGGCTCCTCCATCCATGGGATTTTCCAGGCAAGAGTACTGGAGTGGGGTGCCATTGCCTTCTCCCTTTATAGGGTCACTTCCTATCAAACAGATTGAGTGAATTTTAGAGAAAAACTTCAAACAGATACAATAACAGACAGATAATGCATTCCAAATGTGTATTTAAAAGGCAACCCATTTTAAAACAAAAACAAAATTAGAATCTCCATGAACTGGAAATGAAAATATGATAGATGGGGAGTGAAACTACAGGACCAGTATTAGCCACCTGGAACCAGTTCCTTTGGAGTGTTTCCTAGATGTTCCGCAGCATGACAGGTGGCTGTACGCTGCTGTGACTCCTGACTGGGCTCTATACATTAAAACTGCATGCCTGTGGCTTCCCTGTTGGCTCAGTGGTGAAGAATCTGCCTCCAATGCAGGAGACATGGGTTTGACCCCTGATTCAGAAAGATCCCACATGCCAAGGAGCAACTAAGCCCTTGCTCCACAACTATTGAGCCTGTACTCCAGAGCCCCGGACCCGCATCTACTGAGATCATGTACTGAAGCCCCAGAACCCTAGAGCCCCTGCTCTGCAATGAGAGCAGTCTGCAAACTACAACTAGAGAGTGGCCTCCGCTGGCCATGACCTAGAGAAAAAGCCCACGCAGCAACAAAGACGCAGCACGACCAAATGAATAAACAAATAAAATTTTTTAAATGCTTGCCTGGAGTGACTGCAAAGAGCAGAGAGGATTAGGCTAGCCAGCCCTCCTAGGCTACTGTGGTGAATAAACTACACCCGCAGCTGGCAGAGGACAGGATTGCAACATCACCCTCAATCAGGTCCCTGCATGTTCAACATGGACTATGGTTCTCGACTAGGGAGACAGTCACAAAACCACTTAGTAGGGATGGATGCAGTGGGAGAGAGGGAAACCTACAACTCTGAAATGGGCCAGTATATTTAGCAACTTTTCCTAATGTATCTGGTTCTGTGGCAGAAACTGGGGTACTAAAAACTGCCTCTCTCCAAATCCCTTGCAGCTAGCCATTCCTTCATCAATTAGATGCATGCCTAAGAAACCTGAGTAGGGATAGCCTTAAATTGGGGAAGGAGGGATGTGACTATAGTAAAGGTCAAGTGGTTCTCCAATAAGCAGCTTCCTGTTTTCGGAAGTTTGTTGAGGTTGTGACCTCCATTTTGCTGATGCTAGAGGCTCAGGTATATTCCTTCAAGTTGTGCCCAAAGCAGTATTTTCAACAAGTTTGTATCAGCATCTAGGGAAGGACAAGTCTTTGTTGCTTAGGCTTGTCCTATTAATTTAACTTAGCTGACACCTGCCCACCAATTGCTACTAGCTTCACCAGTCACTGTCAGCGCCAAAAGTGCCCCCACAAATTTCCAAAAGTCTACAGAAGGCAGAAAGTGAAGAGAAACTAAAAAGCCTCTTGATGAAAGTGAAAGAGGAGAGTCAAAAAGTTGGCTTAAAGCTCAACATTCAGAAAACTAAGATCATGGCATCTGGTCCCATCACTTCATGGGAAATAGATGGGGAAACAGTAGAAACAGTGTCAGACTTTATTTTTCTGGGCTCCAAAATCACTGCAGATGGTGACTGCAGCCATGAAATCGAAAGACCATACTTCTTGGAAGGAAAGTTATGACCAACCTAGATAGCATATTCAAAAGCAGAGCAAAGCATTACTTTGCCAACAAAGGTCCATCTAGTCAAGGCTATGGTTTTTCCAGTGGTCAGGTATGAATGTGAAAGTTGGACTGTGAAGAAAGCTGAGTGCTGAAGAATTGATGCTTTTGAACTATGGTGTTCGAGAAGACTCTTGAGAATCCCTTGAACTGCAAGGAGATCCAACCAGTCCATTTTAAAGGAGATCAGTCCTGGGTGTTCATTGGAAGGACTGATGCTGAAGCTGAAACTCCAATACTTTGGCTACCTCCTGCAAAGAGTTGACTCATTGGAAAAGACCCTGATGCTGGGAGGGATTGGGGGCAGGAGGAGAACGGGACGATAGAGGATGAGATGGCTGGATGGCATCACCGACTCGATGAACGTGAGTCTGGGTGAACTCCTGGAGTTGGTGATGGACAGGGAGGCCTGGTGTGCTGCGATTCATGGGGTTGCAAAGAGTCGGACACGACTGAGCGACTGAACTGAACTGAACTGAACAGAAGGCACTATCACTAGTGCAAAAACCAACTCCAGAACGACATTGTAAGCCAACTGATGCTGAGCAATAAACACTTAATCTACAAAGATACTAACCAAGACACATGTGAGAATGAAACACAAAAGACAAGCTAGCAAACTAAAATTCAAAGCTCGTAATGAAAAGTACCACCATGACAGACAGTCAACAAATTGAATAAATAGAAGAATTCACTCTACCTAAGAGGAAATAATAGAAAACTTGAAAAATGTTTTAAATAAGTATGTTTAATATCCTCAAAGATAAGGAAAGGAAAGGGACATGATAAAGAAATATACTCCTTGATTGAAATTCTTTTAAAAGCTATAAAGGACATCATTATGACAACTGGAGAAATTTAATATGGACTGTGTATTAGATAATTTTTTTAAAAAATTTGGGATTCTCTGGTGGTTCGGATGGTAAAGAATCTGCCTGCAATTCAGGAGACCCAGCTCTCTCCCTGGCTCAGGAAGATCCCCTGGTGAAGGGAATAACTACCCACTCCAGTATCCTTGCCTAGAGAATTCCATAGACAGAGGAGCCTGGTGGGTCACAGTCCATGGGATCGCAAAAAGTTGGACAGGACTGAGCAACTAACACTTTCACTTTCTTTTTTATCAGTAGTAAACTTCCACAGTTTGATAGTCATATTGGTTACTTAGGTGAATACCTTTGTTGTTAGGAGATAGATACTGAAGCATTTAGGTATTTATGAGTAAAAAGTCACAACTAATTCAAATGGCTCAGCAAAAATAATGTGTGTGTGTGTGTGTGTGTGTGCATGCGTACAGAGTGATAAAATCTGTATTTAGCTGAAACTAAATATCTCCATCAAAGACTGAAATGTTGAGATACAAAAAACAAGATGAAACTGTATTAGAATGCTTATATTATTTCATTAGCTGAAACTAAATATTTAGCTTATATTATTTCATTAGCTTATATTATTTCATTAGCTGAAACTAAATATCTCCATCAAAGACTGAAATGTTGAAATACAAAAAATAAGATGAAACTGTATTAGAATGCTTATATTATTTCATTATTAACAGTTTTTACTTGCCTGTTGTTATAAGTGTGACTGTAATATGCTGAAACAATTCCTTAGCACCATCACTAAATTACTAAATAGATGCTCACTTTTAACTAAAGCAGTGAAGAAGCAAAATTTTTTTTCTTTTTAAATTTTTACTTTGAAACAATTTCAAACTTAGAAATTTGGAAAATACATACTGAGTATTCCCACATATCTTTTTTTCTTCTTTGACCACTTATGTTAGCAGAAGGAGAGTCTGGAGAGCCTTCCTCCAGAAGGGAGGGCCTCAAGGATGAAAAGAAGAATCTCAGGGCTTACCTGTTGCAAGAAAGTTTATTAACAATAAGGAAAGAAAGAATAGGTTACAAAGAATCGGATGTGACTTGCTCTTTAGTCGCCCAGTTGTGTCTGACTCTTTGCGACCCTATGGACTGTAGCACACCAGGTCTCCCTGTCCCTCACAGTCTTTCAGAGTTTGCCCAAGTTCATGTCCATCACATCAGTGATGCCGTCCCGCCATCTCATCCCCCGATGCCCTCTTCTTCTGCCCTCAATCTTTCCCAGCATCAGGGACTTTTCCAGTGAGTTAGCTGTTTTATCAGGTGATCAAAATATTGGACACAACTGAGCACACACAAAGAAAAAACAGAGGGACTACCTGAAGAGAGAGGTGGGCCACGACAAGGGAGGCAAATAGCCCTGGAGAGCTGGGTACAGTTTGTTTTTTTTTTTTTTTGGGGGGGGTACAGTTTTTAAGGCAGGGTTATTTGCATAATCCACGGGGGCCGTTGATGGACAACCATGATTGACAACTGCAGGTTATATAACAAGACACACTATCTCACATGTTCTTCCCATAATTTGGTCTGTTATAATTAGATGTATGTATTTGTGGAATATTCACGAGCAGTTAATGAGTCCAGTGGCCGCAGAAGATTACTTTAGTGCAGGATACTGTGAGGTGTGGGCACGTGCTAGAGGTAGGGCAAGTCCTGCCAGCCTGGTGGGTGGGGGTTTTACAGCCCCCTATTTTTGGAGTTCTAGTGAGCATATTACTAGGAAGGGCTGGGAAATTGCTTGGTGGGATTAGGTGCCTATTCGACAGTGAGCTGAAGTGGCCGCCTCTAGTTGCTCTCAGATAACTTTCTGCTTATCACTTTTCTCCTATCTAATCCATGTATCTTTTATCCAGCTTCACCAATTCTGGACATTTTGTCAAAATTTGTTTTATCATTTGTTTTTATCATTCTCTATAGATATTATTTTATATAGTTCATAATAAATAATTAATAATTACATTCTCTCTCTACTAAGTCGCTGCAATCATGTCCAACTCTGTGCGACCCCCCATAGATGACAGCCTACCAGGCTCCTCTGTACCTGGGATTCTCCAGGCAAGAATACTGGAGTGGGTTGCCATTTCCTTCTCCCAATAATTACATTAATAAAATATAAATTATATATTGTATATATCACATGCACATATATATACAACACATTCTATTATTTATTTATTTTAAATTTATTTTTACTTGTGTATTAACTTATTTTGACTGCTCTGGGTCTTAGCTGCAGCACACAAGATCCTTGATCTTTGTGGCGCCATGTGGACTCTCTAGCTGCAGCATGTAGGATCTAATTCTCTGACCAGGGATTGAACCTGGGCCCCCTGCATTGGCAGTGTGGAGTCTTAACCACTGGACCACCAGGGAAGACCCAATTATTTCTTTTTCTTGAGTCATTTGAAAGTAGATAACATACATCATGCCACCATATCTCTTTAACACATCAGAGTACGTTTTCTAAGAACAGGATACTGGTAACTACAATTACCAACTATGGGAAATTTAACATTTACCATCTATCTCTTAACAAAGATAAAACAGTGACTTTAAACCACCATCCATATCCCAATTTTGTCCCCAAAATGTCTGTTACAGCATTTTCTTCTCCTCTCAAGGACAGGACTCAATCTAGGATCACATATTGTATTTAGTTGTTTCTTTCGTCTCCTTTTTTTCTGGAATAGTTACTCAGTCTGTCTTTGTCTCTCATGACATTAATATTTAAAAATAAAATACTGGCCAGTTTTTTTAAATATATAAAATATTCTTCAACTGGGGCTTGTGTGTTTTCCCATATTTAGAATCAAATTATGTACCCCTAGCCAGAATACTGCCTAAGTGATTCTGTGTCTTTCCTGGGGTGGAGACACATACCTGGAGGCTCACAACACCCTCTGCCTCTCATCAGTAATATTAATTTTGACCACCTAGTCAAGTGCTGTCTGTTTTTCCCACTGTGCAGTTATAATTTTCCCTCTTGTAACTAACAAGCAAACTGTGGGGAAACACTTTAAACTATGTAAACACCTTATTTCTCATGAAACTTCCTCCCTTAAAATTAGCACCCATTGATGACTCTTGATCAAACCAATTTTTACTCTGATGGTTGCAGAATTATTTTCTACTTCATCATTTCCCTTATATTTGTCAATCAGCAATTTCTCTTTTCCTACATTAATTTATTCAGTCTGACATTCCAAGTTCATCTTTAACTTTTCCTGGGAAAGGACCTGGAATGAATCCAAGGACCCTGGTTCCTTTTAGTGGAAAAGGGTATTAAAAGATCTGCGTCTCTTGTTGATTGTTATTTGGTATATGTTTATTTCCAGGCACCTTTGTGTATAATGCTCTGTCATTTCAGAGCAATATTCCTTATAATGTTGACACCAAGTTATTCAGACATTCTTCCTTTCTAAAAGTACCTAATTAAGCAACAATTCCTGCACTTAGAAATTTGGTTATTGGTGATAATGGAAGATTTAAAATGGTCATGGGACTTCCTTGGTGGTCCAGTGGTTAAGAACCTGCCTCAAAAACAGGTTCAGTCACTGGTTCAGGAAGATCCCACATGTCTCAAAGCAACTAAGCCCATATACATCAACTCCTGATCCCACACACCACAACTGCTGAAGCCTGGGTGCCTAGAGCCTGTGCTCTGCAACAAAAGAAGCCACCATGATGAAAAGCCCGTGCCCCACAACTTGAGAGTAGCCCCTGCTCGGTGCAACTAGAGAAAGTCCTCTCATAGCAGTGAGGACCCAGCAGAGCCAAAGATAAATAAATAGGTGAATAAATAAAAATTTATAAATAAATACAATGATCATAAATGTTTTGCATTTATATCCATCAAGAGATGGAGTATAAGCACTCCTTGAAGCTGGGATAACCTGATACTTTGCCTTAGCACCTAAATATACTTGAGAGAGAGGGTGGGGAAGGAATAATACTGTGTGAATTACAAGCAAGGCTTCAAGGGAGCCTGAAGCTTCTGCTCTCACACACTGGCTACCCTGAGATTGCCATGAAAGACCTCAAGGAAAAAGAGGTTCAGCCAAGAGCACCAAACTCCCATCATGTGAGAAAAGGCAAGTTGTATCATCCAGCCCCAGATGAGCTGCCAGTTGCCTACAGCTACCTGATTAACCCAACCTGACTATCAGAAGAATCACCCCACTGAGAGTAGGTATACTGCTTGAAGAAAAAAGCTTCTGAATATTTTCAAAAGCAGATTACAAGTGTTCTCTCATATTTTTAAACTGTGTATTCATGTATAATATACATACAGGAAAGTACAGATTACAAGTATACAACTTTGTGTATTTTTACAAATTAATCACACTTGAATGCAGAAACACAACTTTACCAGCACCCAGATTGACCCCTTCTAGGAAAATCCCATGGACGGAGGAGCCTGGTAGGCTCCAGTCCATGGGGTCGATAGGAGTCAGACACGACTGAGCGACTTCACTTTCACTTTTCACTTTCATACATTGGAGAAGGAAATGGCAACCCACTCCAGTGTTCTTGCCTGGAGAATCCCAGGGATGGGGGAGCCTGGTGGGCTGCCATCTATGGGGTCGCACAGAGTCGGACACGACTGAAGTGACTTAGCAGCAGCAGCAGCAGCAGTTACTACTCCATGCCTCAAAGGTAATCACAATTCTGACTACAAACATAGATTCGTTTTGCCTGTATTCTACTTTTGTTAACCAAGAAAAAGATTCTAAATAAAAAAATCCATGTAAAACTTTATAGTCAGTCCTTGATGAATCTGGGGTTCTGCATTCATGGATTCAACCAGTGTTGGATCATATAGTACCATAAAATGTATTTAGTGAAAAAAAATCCTCATATAAATGGACTTGAACAGTTCAACAATACCTTTGTGCTGTTCAAAGGTCAACTGTATAGACTGAGAAGAAATGATCTACAGCTATACACAATAACTCATAATGCTGAAAGAAAAAAAGTCAAAACACAGAAGACTACATTCTGTATGATTCTTTTTATTAAAGTAGAATACAGGCATTACTCTAGGAGATGGATTGAAAAAGATATTGCTGCAACTTAAATGGGACCTAATCAAGCTCAAAAGCTTTTGCACAGCAAAGGAAACCATAAACAGAATGAAAAGATAACCCACAGAATGGGAGAAAATATTTGGAAATGATGTGACTGACAAGCGATTAGCCTCCAAAATTTATAAGCAGTTCATGTGGCTTAATATCAAAACAAACAACCCAATCAAAAAAATGGCCAAAAGACCTAAATAGACATTTCTCCAAAGAAGATATACAGATGGCCAAGAGGCACATGAAAAGATGTTCAACATCACTAATTATTAGAGAAATGCAAATCAAAAGTACAATGAGATATCACCTCACACCAGTCAAATGGCTATCATTAAAAAAATCCACAAACAAAATATGCTGGAGAGGGTGTAGAGAGAAAAGAATCCTCCTACAGTGTTGGTTGGAATGTATATTGGTATAGTCACTATGGAGAACAGTACAGAGGTTCCTTAAAAAACTAAAAATACAGCTACATACAATTCTACAATCCTACTCTTAGGTATATATCCAGGGAAAAACATGGTGCAAAAGGATATATGCACCCAAATGTTCATTGCAACACTGTTTACAATAGCCAGGACATAGAAGCAACCTAAATGTCCATCAACAGAGGAATGGATAAAGAAGATGTGGTACATATATACAATGGAATATTACTCAGCTGTTAAAAGAATGAAAATAATGCCATTTGCAGCAATTTGATGGACTTAGATATTGTCATACTAAGTGAGGTAAGTCAGACAGAGAAAGAAATATCATATGATATAGCTTATATGCAGAATCAAAAAAATGATACAAATGAACTTATTTACAAACAGACTCACAGACTTACAGAATGAACTTATGGTTACCAGAGGGAAATGTAGAGGAGGAAGGAAGGGATAGTTAGGAAGTCTGGGATTGACATGTACACACTGCTTTATTTAAAATGAATAACCAAGAAGAAAAAAATTAATCAGAATTTTTTCTTGGTAATTTATTTTATTTTTATTTTTTTTAATTTACAGTTTGTATTTAATGCAAATCAATTTCATAACATGAAAAGATACTATGAATCAAAGCATAAATACACAAACACAATATACAATCCAAAACAGATACACAGAATTCAGGTGTGAAACAAAAGGGAATGTTCATTCACACACACAGTAGCTTGAGATCTGTTGGATATGTTTATTTCAGTGTTGGTTTCTAAAGATGGAAAAAAAAATGACTTTGGTTTTCAAAACTACTGTGGCCATATTAGATTCTGGAATATCTAAGCATCAGTGTGTGACCATGTGAACAAAAGACTTTAGGGAGTGTCTATTTTTAAAAAGGTTGCTGTGCATCAAGGCAGTTGTGAAAAGATTTACTTTCCAAAATCAAGCCCATTTTAGGCCTAGGACCAGGTTCTAACTATCTAAAAACATCAAATGATAGCAAAAAGTGTTCCAAATGTGGCTACTCTGATGCAGTTTAAAAAGAAGTATTTACAGAAAAGAGTATAAAGTTTTTCTAAATTCAATGTAAGCGGGACTTCAGATGAGTTGGTCCAGTGGTTAAGAATCTCCCTTGCAATGCAGGGGACATGGGTTCGATCCTTGATCTGGGAACTAAGATCCCACACGCCTTGGAGCAACTAAGCCCACATGCCACTGCTACTGAGCCTGCACACTGCAACGAAAGATCCCATATGATGCAACTGAGACCTGACGCAGCCAAGTAAATGAATAAATATTTAAAAAAATAATAATAAATAAATACAATGTGAGCAAGCTTCCAGTGTTGACTTCACAAATATTTGAGTTACAGTTTGGCTCCTTCACATATTAGCCTTTTTCATTTCAAAATTTGTCAATTTTACCTTCAAAACAGAACATTTTTTTAAACTGTAAAAGTTATTCAATGTATGCAGAAATAAAAAATATTTTGAAATTCATTGACAGCAATGTACTTCTATTCTTTGTTATCTGTTTAAATAAATCTAGTGTTCTTTTTGAATAGGGATAGTATGCAAGCAAAATGTATTCATTATGCTTGAATTTGGGGTAGATTAATCCATCTTTGCCCTGGCACTATATAAAAAGTCAAATGCAATGTCAGCCCAAAGCCCCAGAGGAAAAGTTCAGTTCCCAAAAGAAGAGTTGATAGCTTTATGTGTCCATACTTCTTAAGCCACATTTAAGGAAATCATCTCAACTAATTTTGGACGTTGTCTCTCTTCATCTTGTACAGGTAACTCCAGCAGATTTAATATTGGCATTCATCATCTAGCCAAACCCTTCACATGCTCTTCAAACAAATTTGGGATCCTCAATAATTTCTGTCAATTAAATAAGGTGTGTAATTAGCAGATTTATTCAATGAAGACTTCTTTTTCTCTCTTTTTTTTTTCCTTTGTCACACAGGATGTATAGATGCCATTTGAACTGGATTTAGAAGTACTGGTGAAGTACAGATGTTTCTTCGCCTGAGTCTCTTAACAGTAGAGATGTAGAAGGGAGACCGAGATCACAAAAAGACTGGCTGTTGACTGCAGAGTACCATCGCTTGCCTTGGTGGTGGCATTGGCTGGATGAGAGGCAGGTGAGGTAGTATGGGAGGAGTTACTTGAAGGTGTTACAACAGTTGTTTGATTTGAGTAAGTCTACGTAGGTAAGAGCAGGGCCAGAAGCAGCAGCCCCAGTCCGAGCCTGGCTATGATCGCTCTCCCCATGTCCGCTCCGTCGGTGCGCAGCGCGTCTCGCTGGTGGGGTGCAGGCAAGGTGGGGTAATTTATTTTAAATAAAGCAGTGCCTGTAACCCCCTCATTGTTCAAGGTCAACTATATAATATTCTGAATTAGTTATCTATTGCTGTGTAATACATTACTCCAAACTTGGGGGATTTAAAACAGCAAACATTTATCTATCAGAATAGTAAGAGAGAATTATTCTATCACCAATAAAATTCTGCAAATGCAATTCTCTTAAAATCTTTATAGTTCTTCTGTGAATCTTATTGAGGTTAACTACATCACATGAAAGCCATATTCACAAATATTATTGAGATAAACCTTTCTCTTCCTTGGGCTTCTTTGATCACTGAGAGTTCTATTGTTTAATGGAACCATTCTGAGGCACTGCCTTAGCTCTTTCTTTAACAGAGGATTTATGTTTATATCCTTGGCTTTATTTTTAGACAATAGTTTCTTGAGCATTCCTTAGATATGGTCTTTCCCTGAAAGCCTTTTTTTTTTTTTTTTTTGGCGGCATTGGGTCTTCCTTGCTCTATGTGGGCTTCTTCGTTTCCATGTGCAGGCTTCTCATTGCAGTGGCTTCTCTTGTGGAGCACCGGCTATAGGAACTCAGGCTTCAGTAGTTGCAGCACGTGGGCTCAGTAGTTGTGGTGCACTGGCTTAGTTGCTTCACAGCATGTGGACTCTTCCCGGACTAGGAATCAAACCCATGTCTCCTGCATTGGCTGGCGAATACTTATCCACTACACCACCAAGGAAGTCCTGGAAGCCATTTTTTAAATTTCTAGCCTCACTGGTCCTTGGAGAGGCCACTGCTGCTGCTGCTGCTGCTGCTGCTGCTGCTGCTAAGTCGCTTTAGTCGTGTCCATCTCTGTGCCACCCCATAGATGGCAGCCCACAAGGCTCCCCCGTCCCTGGAGTCTCCAGGCAAGAACACTGTAGTGGATTGCTATTTCCTTCTCCAATGCATGAAAGTGAAAAGTGAAAAGTGAAAGTGAAGTTGCTCAGTCGTGTCCGACTCCCAGCGACCCTATGGACTGAAGCCCACCAGGCTCCTCCATGCATGGGATTTTCCAGGTAAGAGTACTGGAGTGGGGTGCCATTGCCTTCTCCATTGGAGAGGCTAGGAAATTTCAAACCTAACAATCTCCAGGACTTTTTATTGGCATTCTTTCTTTAGCTTATCTCTTTCTTTTCCAAGTGGGAGACCCGGGTTCGATCCCTGGGTTGAGAAGATCCCCTGGAGAAGGAAATGGCAACCCACTCCAGTATTCTTGCCTGGAAAATCCCATGGACAGAGGACCCTGATAGGCTACAGTCCATGGGGTCGCAAAGAGTCAGACACGACTGAGCGACTTCACTTTCACTTTCTTTTCCTACATATTTACTAAAAGTGACAAGAAGAAACCTGAAGGCATCTTCAACATTCTGCTTGAAAATCTCAATGAGATCCCCATTTCATTAGGTAGGTATGCATACATGCTAAGTCCCTTCAGTCATGTCTGACTCTTTGCGACCCCATGGACTGTAGCCCACCAGGTTCTCTGTCCATGGGATTCTCCAGCAAGAATACTGGAGTGGGTTACCATGCCCTCCTCCCGGGGATCTTCCCAACCCAGGGATCGAACCTGCATCTCTTAAAATCTCCTGACTTTGCAGGCAGGTTCTTTACCACTAGTGCCACCTGGGAAGCCCCTCAGTTTCCCTACTTTCCTCACTTTTCTTTATCAGCAGCCTCCTCAAAGGACATGAGGCTTCTACTAATATGCTCTTCAATATTTTTCAGTCTTTCACTAACACTCCTAGATTCCTTCCTGCTTCTACCTAAGACCCAGTTCCAAATCCATTCCCACATTGTTAGATTTTTATTATGGTAGCACTTCATTTCTAATATTTGAACAATCCTAGAAGCTAAAAGCCACACTCAGGAGCCAACTATATATGCTGTTGTCTATTTTGCTTAACAGCTTTGGATATCATTCAGTATCAGTAGATATAGATTAATCCAGTGTCCCATTGTCTGATTGAATCATATCTTTAAAATTTTAACTTACTAATATTTAAGATTTAAATGATTAATATTTTAATTGTTAATAGATTGGCCAATTGCTCTAAGCTGGGTCCATTTACACTCACAACAGTGTATGATAGTGACTATTTCTTCAAATACTTGACCACTTGTGTTAGCAAACTCTTTGACCTTTACTAACTTGCTAAACAAAAACCATTTCATTGTTACTCTAATTTGGATTTTATTTATTATGAATAGGGTCAAGTGTACATTCATTTGTTTGAAAAGCCATTTTTACTTTTTCCCTCAACTGTCTAATCACAATTTTTGCCTATTTAGGGGTGACTGATCATTTTTTCTTATTGATGTTTTATAGCTCTTAAGAAAAATAGACCTTTATCTGTCTTACATGTTGCACATATTTTTTCAGTTTGTCATTTCTCAAGTTTGTTTATAGAAATTCCTTCACTCAAGCTTTTTATACAGGCAAATCTATTAATATGTCCTTTTATATCTTACTTAGAGATCTCTTCCCCACTCCAAGATTATTAAAAAAAAAAAAAAAAAACTCCATGAATTATTTTACTACTCTTTGTGGTTACATTTTTAATAACAAGATATTTGATACATCTAGAATTTATTTTGGTGTAAAGAGGGTGAGAATCTCAATTTCCCTCCAGCCGATTAGTCATTTCTTTGTACACAGTTCCTCCAATAATCCAACCTTCCCTCCCCCCTGCCCCCACATTTACATTATGTTTTACATTTCCTATTATATCTTTTTTCCCTATTAAATTGTGACATCTTTTATTAGAATCATGGAACCACAGAACTTAGGGCAGCATCAAGAATCCAGCTACAGCTAAGGTAGTACAGGTCTGCAGCTTGCACGCATAAGTACAACCAATCTAGGCACTGTTGGGGGATCTTCCCTTCCTCAAGTCTGCAACAAGGAGCAGTCAGAAGAAGCAGGCCCTTGAATTACTGAGTGTTTGTTACATCATTGAGTATTCCTTAGAGAACTGGGGTATGCGGGGGCCGGTGGGCGGGGGAGGCGAGGCTAGGAGGGAGGCTGTCAACTTGTCTTTGTTAGCTAGGCAGTCTTTATTTTCCAGTCTTGTCTGGGTTCCTTTATCTCACCCTAAGTATCCAAGTCTTCCTTGAAATGGGTTTACAGGGCGTCCCCGCCCCATCACTTCCTAAAACCCTTATCGCCAGTCCTGGCCAAAGTCTCGATGGAAAGACGGCTGCGAACGAATAGGAACAGAGTGACTGGAATCGCGGTGGGGCGGGGCAGATGCCAGGGTTCGGGGGCAAAGGGCTGGCGGGGAGGGAGGGGGCGTGAAGAGAAGGACCTTCGTGCTTCGCTGGCTTCGCGCCCCCGCAGTGTCCTCCGCGCCCACCAGAAGGCGCCCCAGCGCTCTCATTCTCGGCGCGCAGCCTGACGCCCCTCCGCAACCAGCACCCAAGCCAAGCTGCAGCGATCTGAAAAGCCGGGCGGCGGCCCGGGCTCTCCCGGCCCGGCAAGAGGGACAGGGTCCCAGGGAACCCCGGATTTATTTCTGGAATTGAAGTGCGGCGGTTTCTCGACTCCGATCCCCCAACCCCGCAGGAAACGCCCAGAACCACCCCAGCGCGGTGGTCTACAAAGCCCGGAGAGTCCAAAGGCGGGCGGGGTCGTGCGCGCTCGGGAGGCAGGAGGATTCCCCGTCACTCTCAGACTCATGCCCGACTCCCCAATCAGGCCGCCTCCAGCCCCATGAGGACTCTCAGGCCAGGGCTGAGAGCCTGGCACAGCCCTGACCGAAATCTTGCGGCGGCCTTAAAGCGTTAAGACAGGTCAGTGCTGGGGCGGGACGCGGGACTGAGCCGGAAGCGGGAAGAGGCGCGCGCACCGGTCCACCTTGTCGCCCCGCACGGCTTCGCGAGGCCACCCACGGGGTCACCTCCGCCGGGGCCACCCAGCAGCGCGGGCGTGATTCTGCATTTTTTCATGACAGGCAAGGTGTGGCGCTGCCCTCTGCAGCCCACCCGGGCCAGGTGATGCTCGGACTGAGGGGGTGGGGGATGCGTGGGCCAAGGGAGGCGGCGGGCTCCGGAACATCGGCTATTCTAATAAAACGGTGCTTTTTCTACTTACGAGCCGCCGCGTCGAAACCGCTACCTCCAAAGGTCTCTTGCTTCATCGAGATAACAGGCCTCGGGCGTGAATGGAAAGCGAGATGTGGGAGAGGGCGAGAAGAAAGGAGGCTAGGAGACCCGAGGCCCGGGGAGTGAGGGGAGGGGGACGAGGGTACCGATTCGCTATACAAATCCTGGCGCCCGAGATGCGGGAAGCCACAGCCGGGCCGGCTGGAGTCTCCGGAACTGCGGGGGCCCAGAGTCTCAACCCACGCTTTCGCCCACCACCTTCTCACCCTCCCACTTCTTCGCCCACCCAGGATGCGGCTGGGCCGCCGGGCCCTCTGTGTGCTCGTCCTGCTGCTCGCCTGCGCCTCGCTGGGGCTCCTGTACGCGAGCACCCGGGTCGCGCCGGGCCTTCGGACACCTCTTGCGCTGTGGACGCCCCTACAGGGCAACCCCAGGCCAGAACTGCTAGGTCTTGCCCCTGAGCCCAGATACGCACACATCCCGGTCAGGATCAAGGAGCAAGTGGTGGGGTGAGTGTAAGGAGTCGGGGTGACAGCATGGCACTCGCTGGTGGGTAGTCTGGGAAGCTTCTGTTTCCTCTACTGCTGAGCTCTGATGCCTGGGTTCCCCAGAGTGGTTGTGGGGGGGCGGGGAGTGAAGTGAGAGGTGGAGGGGGCTACTGAGTCTTGTGCTTCGGGAGTGGGAAGGGACGGTTGCAATCAGGGGAGGGCCCTGACTTTGTGAGTCCTGGTCATTCCCTGTGAAAGGAGTCCAGCTGGGGTCCTGATGGTGTGTAGGCAACTCTGAAACCTTAGCATTTGGTTTGTTCTATATCTCTGTAAAATCCAGATGTAGAGGATGGGTCATCTCATGGGCGGTCCCTCCTCTGGGGGACTATTTGAAGAGCAGTGATTAAGGGGACAGATTTTGGATGAACAGGGTTGAATGGGGAAGGTGCGGGTGCTGTGTCAACCTTCCGTGGGATGAGTGAGCTGTATGGCTGGGCTCTGAGGACCCTTCCTTCCGGCTCCACAGGCTGCTGTCTGCGAACAATTGCAGTTGTGAGTCCAGTGAGGGAAGCCTTCACCTCCCCTTCCAGAGGCAGGTCCAAGCCTTTGACTTCACCAAGGCCTTTGACCCTGAGGAGCTGAGCACTGTGTCTGCCTCGAGGGAGCAGGAGTTCCAGGCCTTCCTTTCAAGGTACCCAGCGGAAAGGAGGATGTGATTCTGCCTGTGGAGAGCCGTGGGAGGCCTGGAGGGAGGGTGGGGTAGGAGGGAGAGCGTGCTCCCCTTGACTCCTCCTCTGTCCTCCCCCTCCTTCACTGCCAGGAGCCAGTCTGCTGCTGACCAGCTGCTCATAGCCCCTGCCAACTCCCCGCTACAGTACCCCCTGCAGGGTGTGGAGGTCCAGCCCCTCAGGAGTATCTTGGTGCCAGGTGGGGAGGAGGGTCCAAGGGGAGGACCTAAACCACTGTGAGGGTGGCAGAGCCCAGGCTGGGTGAGAAAGAATGAGGGAAGATTGGAATGCCAGGTGGGGGGCTTCTAATGAAAGGGAAACTGGAGGTCAGGGAGGGCTCATGAGGTGGGAGATGGGGACAGAAGGGACTCTAGGGTTGTGGGGAATTGCCGAAGACAACTGGAGAGGTTTATGGAGAAGGGTGTGTTCTTGCTGACTGGCTGAAGTTAGATGGACAGGCAGGGCAGGCCACACAAGACCTACTGCTTTGATGGGAAGGAGTGAGAAATCGGTTACTCTGGGCTATGCCCTACAATGTGCCCTGCTGTGGCCTCAATAGGAGGGATGGGTGAGAAGTTCTGTGCTGTGTGAGGTGAAAGAGGGAGGAGAAAGGGAGGAATCCCAAGCTGTCTGTGATTCTGGTTCCCTCTCCTTGCTTCCAGGACTGGGCCTGCAGGCCACTTCCGGTCAGGAGGTATACCAGGTGAGAAAAAACAGGAGGGTGGGGAGGCCGGGTGGGCATTAATGATGAAGGAAGGGCAGCGAGGCTGCCAAAGGAGGGATGGAAGAAGCAGGGAGGCAAGAGGTGGGTAGGGGGCATAACCCTGCACCCTGCACTTGCCAATCCCCCCTCCCAGGTGAACCTGACTGCCTCCTTGGGCACCTGGGACGTGGCAGGGGAAGTAACTGGAGTGACTCTCATCGGAGAAGGGCAGCCAGATCTCACCCTCACCAGCCTAGGGCTGGACCAACTCAATCGGCAGCTGCAACTGGTCACTTACAGCAGCAGAAGCTACCAGGCAAACACAGCAGACACAGGTGCGAGGCCTGGGTGGATGTAGTAACAGGCTGGGTGAACACAGGAAGCCAGAAAGGAAGGAGCAAGCAAATGGCAAAGGGTGTGGGAGACACTCGGGCAATGGCCAGAGCTGTCCAGACACACAATGGGCATTTCAGCTGGGCCAGCAGGGCCAAGGAGGGAGAGAAGGGGCCTTTGTTCAACTGGGGCTGGAACAGGCCAGAGGGAAACCCGAGCCTTGGGTGTGTCCCCCCTTCAGCCCAACCATGGGGGCCCCAGGAAATGACCTGACCCAAGAACTAGAAGACTCAAGCTCTATTCCCAGCCCACCACTTACTAGAGGGCAAAGAGCTTTCTGTCCCAGAGCCCCCATTTCTCCTCTGGCAAAAGGGGTATAACAGCCCTCCTGCTTCTCTCCAAGGCTTCTTTACCAAACCTACTCCCACTGGGGGGCCTTTGCACTTGCTGTTCCCTCTGCCTAGACTATGCATCCCCTAGATTTTTGTATGGCTGGCTCCTTATCATTTGGATCTCAGCTCAGATGGATCCTCTTCACTCTCACAATACTTGTCTTATTTTCTATTCAATACTTATCTGTACCTGAATTTTCTTATTTACTTAACCTGGAACCAGATGGACTAGGTTCCTACCCCAGCTTTCTTGCCTGAGTTGGGTAATTATGGACAAGTTAATTTCTCTCTGCCTTCTTTTTTCTGTAGTAGGAATCTACTTAATAGGGCTATTGTGAGGGTTAAATGAGTTCATATAGTTAACGTAATTTTAAAAGTGCCTGGCACACAGTAAATGCTCAATAAAGGCTAGCTTTTAATGAAAACTTTTATCATCTTTCTCCCACCCATTAAAATGTAAGTTCCAGGGGGATATGAACCTTGCATTCTTATCTAACAGGGCCTAGAAAAGTGCAACACAGGGTAGGCACTTAAATACTGACTTACTGAAAAGAGAATTTTGGCCAAGCCCTAGGGGCCACATCTCATGTCTTTCTTCCCAGTCCGGTTCTCCACCGAGGGACACGAAGCTGCCTTCACCATTCGCATAAGACACCCACCCAACCCTCGGCTGTACCCACCTGGGTCTCTACCCCAGGGAGGTGAGACTGGTATGCTCAGGGGCATAGATCCAGCCTGACAGGAAGAAAGTTGGGAGAGGGTGGCCCTGGGAGGTGTCTTCCTTCTCCTCACTCGCCACTCTCCTCTGCACCTAACTCTGTCCCTCACTCCTAGCCCAGTACAACATCAGCGCTCTGGTCACCATCGCCACTAAGACCTTCCTTCGTTACAATCGGTTACGGGCACTCATCGCCAGCATCCGCCGCTTCTACCCAACGGTCACAGTGGTAATCGCGGACGACAGCGACAAGCCAGAGAGCATTAGAGGTCCCCACATCGAGCACTATCTCATGCCTTTTGGCAAGGTGCACAGCCACAGGGCACCGGGAGGGGGCATGCCCTCAGTCTGCAGTCTCCAGGGTAGTGAATCCAGCATGAGGATTTCTGAAATGTAAGCTCCACGGGAGCGGTCTTATTTGAGCTGCCTTCTTAGAATGGTGCTTAGCATCTAGTAGGGGCTCAATAAATAGTTGATGAATGAATGGATGAACGCATGAATCAAATACATTCCAAGACTTTCCCCCAGAACACCCACTCAGAGCCTCTGGCAGTGGGAAACTGCATTTTTTTTAAACCTAGCTCCCGGCCATTCCTAAGCACTTCCAAAGTTTGGAGAGGGGCACAGGTTGTTGAGGGGCTTCCCAGGTAGCTCATTAGTAAAGAATCCGCCCGCAGGAGATGCAGGTTGGATCTCTGGGTAGGCAAGATCCCCTGGAGGAGGAAATGATAACCCACTCCAGTATTCTTGCCTGGGAAATCTCATGGACAGAGGAGCCTGGCGACCTACAGTCCATGGGGTCGCAGACTGAACATACACGCACAGACAGAGGCTGTTGAGAAGGGTCAGGAGTGAGGAGTAGGCGGCAGAGGGCTGCGTCCTATCTCAATAGCATCGCCAACCGTACTTACTCTTTCCCAGGGCTGGTTCGCAGGCCGAAACCTGGCCATATCCCAAGTAACCACCAAGTACGTGCTGTGGGTGGACGATGACTTCGTCTTCACGGCGCGTACGCGACTAGAGAGGCTTGTGGACGTGTTGGAGCGGACGCCGCTGGACCTGGTAGGGGAGGGGCCGCGGGATGGAGGATGGGAGGAGGGCTTCCGGGAGGCTAAGGGCAAGGCCGGGAGACCCGAGAGCAGCCAACCCTGGGACGGAAGCAGAGCCTGGGCCACTGTCTGGGTCCTGCAGGGGTGGGGCGGGGAAGGACCCAGGAGGAAAGCCAGCCTGTTGGGGAGAGGGAGCCTAGACCTAACCCCTTCCAGTGCGCGTCCGGCCTGCAGCCATCCTCCCGCCCCGGCAGGTGGGGGGCGCGGTGCGCGAAATCTCCGGCTTCGCCACCACCTACCGGCAGCTGCTGAGCGTGGAGCCCGGCGCGCCAGGCCGCGGGAACTGCCTCCGGCAGAAGCGCGGCTTCCACCACGAGCTCGTCGGCTTCCCGGGGTGCGTGGTCACAGACGGCGTGGTCAACTTCTTCCTGGCGCGCACCGACAAGGTGCGCGAGGTCGGCTTTGACCCTCGCCTCAGCCGCGTGGCGCACCTGGGTGAGTGGCGCCCCCTCCAGGCCGGGCAGGGACCCTTCGGGGCTCGGGACCAGGGACCGCGGGGTGGTGGGACAGTAAGGTGCCTGGGGCCCTGGGTACTACTGCCCGACCACCCCGCGGAGCCCACAGCTGCCACCGGGGTCCCTAGAGCAGTTCTACGAAGATTCACCAAGACCCGTGCCCCGGCCACAGAGAGAGCTCCAAACATCCCAGCCCCAAACATCATTTAAACCTCAGCGGCCAGTACAGCCACTGGGTCTGCCTTGAGCTTCCCCACCACAGTCACCTCGGCCTCTATCCTGCTCCCAACGGAATCTCCTGGTTCAGGCCACCTCGGAGCAGCCAAGTCCGCATTTATTGAATTTTTGGGTGTGTGAGTGTGTGTTGCAGGAGGGAGGAAGGGAGGGAATCCGTTTTCAAAGCACAAGGTAAGGATATTGACTCCATTTTATACAAGACTCAAAAGGGTTGATTTACATGCCTAAGGTCCTTAGAGATGGAGTCTTTGCATATGCACCCACCATATCCCAAATCTCAGTTCTCCTTTAGGGGCAGCGGTGCCTCTGAATCCTCAAGACCCTTCATTGTGTACTCCCCTTCCCTCTGCCCCCAGAATTCTTCCTGGATGGACTTGGTTCTCTTCAAGTGGGCTCCTGCTCAGACGTCGTTGTGGATCACGCATCCAAGTTGAAGTTGCCTTGGACCTCAAGGGATGCGAAGGCAGAGACTTATGCTCGGTACCGTTACCCGGGATCACTGGACGAGAGTCAGGTGGCCAAACATCGCCTGCTCTTCTTCAAACACCGGCTGCAGTGCATGACTTCAGAGTGATGGCCACTTGGGGCCTTTCAGCTGTCAGACTGGGCCTGCCTCCTTGTCCCTGCCAGGAATTCCTAGCAAACCCCGCCAGCCAGTGACCACTCCACTGACTGTCCCAGTCTCCTTCAGAACTTGATCCCAAACAGGGGCTTGTCCTGGTGTCACTCCTCCTTTCTGCAAGTGCCCAGGGGCATGATGGAGCCATAACTTGTCCCACAGCCAGTGCCAAGTCCTCCCCCCTACCTTCTCCTAGGGCAGGGAGTGGGGGGTTGCTTTTCAAGTGCCAAAGAGCCCAAAGGGGGACTCTACAAACCTAAAGCAGAAATACTCTCCTCTCATCTCCTTGGTACTAAGGGGTTGGGGAAGTCCCCAGTATATAGTCCCAGGGCTGTGCCCCCATCTCTGGATCCAGGACTCTGTGCAGTGGCTGCAGCCTCACCCCCATGGAGAGAATGGAGTTGGAATGGGGGCTGGTGAACATACAGGGGAAAGCCATTTTTAGTTGTGTCTTTGCAATGCTTTGGGAGTGGAGGAAGGGGCACCAAGTGTCCATGTGCAGACACCCAGACTCATTTCATGAACCCCAGAGGCTCTCAGCGTCATTTTATTAGTTACATGAAGTCAGGGGACTCAGGGGCCATGGCCCGCCTCACACATGTCTCGTTGGGGCCCTCCACACACCAAATGACCGGGTCAGACCCACACTGTGCAAGTCTTTGGACCATTGAGCTCCTGGAACAGGGAAGGGACATGTCAGAAGTAGATTTGGTGCTCCCCTCCCTCACCCATGATTTGGCAGTCCTCTCAGGGGCACACTGCCTGCTTTGGAACTTTAGTCCCTCAGTTCTTCACCCACAGCTGGGCCCAGTCTCCCTGGCTTAGTCTTATATTGACTAATCATTTCATCCCCATCCCTTTCCTTCTTCTTCCTCCTAAGCCCCCTTTGAAAATCCCTCTGCCAGGGTCTTCAGTCACTGACTCACACCTCCCCTCACCATAGGCCAGCACCTCCCAGCTTCCACTTTGTTGCTATTGCCGCCTCACCAGCCTCTCCAGAGCATGCGCAGCTGCATCCTGGACACTCACAAACAGCTGTTCTGGGGTCACTCTGTCCAGGAGTCCTGCCTGGGTCAGCGTCCCCAGCACTGAGGCTGTGTGGAGAGGGGATCAGGTCCTCCGGTCCTATGTCCACACTGTGTCCTCTTCCCTCCCCACCAAGTGTCTGGTCACTCCCCTGTCTCCAGATCCCTCCATCCTGCACATCTCACCATTACACTGAGCCAGGAGAAGGTGGATCCCAGCGTCTCGGCATCGACTGGCCAGCTGCGGGGGTGGGAGTGGGGGTGGAGGTGGGGGAGGGGGTTAAGTCCTACATCAGATGGTGTTCATGAAACCACAAGGGGACTTCCTCCTTCGCCTACCCTCTCCCTCACCTGAACCACTTCTCTGGCCCCTGCAGCATCTGCAAAGGTGACACCACTGCAGTCTAGGACCACCACCCTGACAGGCTCGGCAGCTAGGATGGGAGAAGGCAGGAGGACTCAGATGCCTCCGTGGGTGGTGCCCAAATCTCCCTCCTTATCCTCCCACCTCACCTGCATCAGGTGGGCCATCTGTCTTTGGAGCCTCCTGTGAGTAGAGAAAGGGAGTCACCACCTCTGAGACGTGAGCACAAACGTGCACCCAGTGAGCCCAAGAATCCCCCCTGGAGCACCCACCTGCCTCCCAGCCCCAAAGAAGCCACACTTCCCTTTGACCAGGTGCCTCACCTTTCTTCCTTCTCCAAGCCCCAGATGCCACTCCAGGACACGGCGAAACTGCCCTCGGGTCCCAAAGTAAAGTGGTGCTGGATAGCTCAGGATGCAGAGCCCTGGGACCTGGAGGAGCTAAGGGGTCAGAGGGTCAGTGAACCATCCAAGTCTAACCTTCCCTTCCTTCTTTAGCTGTAGCCCACTCACCTTGTGGCTCTCTCTGAGTGGCCGGTAGAGCTCTGTCCCCTCAGCCAGTCCAAGTGCCAGGCACTGTACCCTGGGCAGGAAGCTGGGGTCAGATTCCCAGCCTGATCTGGCTGGAGAGTCACCCCAAGCACTCTGTTCTCTCCCCTCCTCTCATCGTGACTCCCCTCATCTCTGCTCCCACCTCTGGGTTCGGCAGACCACAGTCATCATGGAGAAGACCACACCTACAGCCAGGCCCAGGTCCACACTCAGGGTCACGACAGCCACCCATGTGACCATCCACACAGCCTGCAGGACATGGATGGGAGTGAAATGCCCAGAAGAAATGCCAGGCCCTCACTGCCAGGGAAGGTGGGTCCAGGGGCAGTGACTGCCAGGGCAAATGATGGGGAGGGAGGGCCCAGGAGAAAGTAGAAAGAATGACAGAAGGAAGGGATGAGGTTGACCTAAGAGGGGATACACACCAAGGGTAAGGACCTCACACCTTGAACCACCTGGGGAGTTACAAATACTCAGGTCTGAAGAGGTTCAAGCTTTACCCTTCACCTTGTCTCTGAGTAAAGGGATTAGGAGGTATACAAGTTGAAGGTGGGTAGGCTGCAGAACTCAGGACTGGGTTCTGAGTTTACTTTGATCAAGGGCAGAGGCCGGGGACGCTAGGAAGGTGGGAGGGGGCATCTGAGAGCAATGCTGCCATTTCTCACAAAGTCCACGCGGCTGATGCGCCATAGTTGAGGGAGTTCTCGCATCTGGAAGAACATCTGGCGCATGCTGGAGATGTTGATGCAGGCCAAGACAGCCTTAGGGCAGAGGAGGTAGGCTGACCACCTCCATGTGTGGGGAGGTAGCCGCCCCTCCCAGACATCCCTCTGCCTCCTCTGCTGCTTACCTTGGGCAGATAGTAGAAGAGGGGCCCCAGCCACAGTAGTACAGACAGGACAACCATGCAGGAGAAGAGGCCTGCCAGCTGTAGGGCAGAAGGGACAGAAGCAAAGAAGGGAGGGAACCTCAGCCACCCCTACAGAGAGATGGTCTCCTGCCTCTGTGTCAGCCTTCTCGAAAGTCTCCCTCCTCCCAAAATCCCCTTCCACACTGCTGTTCCTCACTCCTTAACCCCTTCTTGATATTGTGCTCCTCACTTTTCCCCTTGCCCAATTAAATACCTGTCATTTGTTGGTTTCCCCCAAGATATAGTTCAACATCCCTATTTTTGCAGCCTACCTCCATTTTAAAAGCCACTGTTGGATGACTCTAAAAAGCAGGCTAACCACATGCTTAGGACACCAACAAATACAGGAAACCAAAAATATCAGGGAGAGACTTTAATATGTGACATTTCTTTGAAAAAGAATATGTCCTCACAAGGAAAAAGTCCAGAATTTTGTTTCTTAAATTTATTTTCCAGATTAGTATTGTCCTTATTTTGAACTACATATAGGACACCATGCCCTTTCTCAGTGCTTAGAATCTACAGAGGTCTTAACCGACCTTTCTTCTCTATGTTCTTCCCAGATAATCCCACGCCCCACTCACATCCCCTCACAGATTCCCATCGTCCTCTACAGGACTGCCACCTGGGTATCTTCCAATCTTACACCTGTTCCGCCACCACCCAACATGGATATCCCTCCCTCCTTCTCCTCACCCGAGAACATGGCTCTTACCTGTGTGTTCCCACCAGCATCCACGAGTAGGCTGGTCGTAGCCAATGTGGCAGAGTTGGGAAAGCAAGAGAAGAGGGAGGAGACGAGGTTGGAGACACCATGTGCCAGGAGCTCCTGAAAGGATGAAGTGAGATGAAGAGGAGAGATAGGAAGGCATGGCTAGGAGGGGGAAACCACATTAGGGGGCTGTCTGTCTCCTGAATGAGGCTAGGGTCCTCATTCAAAGTCACACCTGGTTGGAGTCAATAGTGTAGCTGTACTTGTCTGCATAGATGGAGGCCAGGGAGGCAGACACTGCAAAGGTAACCAGCGCCATGGGCAACGAGTCGGCCAGAATCCTGGGCAGCTCAGCCAGGCTGGGGAGGAGAGGTTGGGGAAATCTGCAGAAAGAGAGGAATCTACAGTGAGGGTGGGTTGGGAATAATAAGGATATGAGGAAGAAAGAGGAAATAGTACAGGGCAGGGCAGGAGGGGGCGTTGGGTGGGAGAGTTGTGAGAAAAGAAAACAGGTGCTTTTTCACTCTCTCTTACCCTCCAGGCAGCAACCCAACTATCTGGACATTGTATCTTGTGTCCAGGGAAGAGGTGAAGCAGAGCACAGAGGCCAGAAGCACCTGGGAAAGAGAGCAAATTAGAGCATGGGTGGAGATGGCCCCCAGCAGAGGCTAGAAGGGGCTCAGTATGAGAGGACTGTAACTCAGGATTAGGGGTTGCAGGAGCCCAGCAACTGAGGGAGCTGGGGTGTGTTTGGGATGGGTGTCTGACAACTGAGTTAGAGTGGAGAGGGAATTCCCTGGTTCTCCAATGGTTAGGACTCTGTTCTCTAAGGAGTCGGTTCAGTCCCTGGTGTCCCGGAACTAAGATCCTGCAAGCCGCGCAGCGGTTCAAAAAAAAAAAAAAAAAAGAATGAAAGAAAGAGAAATGATGTGTGCCGGGAACTATGGAGAGAGATGGACCAGAGGAAGTGAGAGGAGACTGCTATGAGAGACGGTGGATATCGAGAGGTACAACCGAGCCATTCTAAGCTCGGAAGCTGGGTTACATCTAGGGATATATGGGGTATCTGTGGTGTATGAATGGAATGCTGTTTAACTGAGGAGAGACATGTAGGTGGACGCCGGAAGGGAGATGAGCCTTGAGTTACGGTGAAAGACCGGGTGAGAGGAGAGAAAAGACGGGAGTGGAGGTGCCGTGGCCAGAGGCACCGCAAGGGGGCGCTGTAAGGAGAAAGAAGACTTTCTTAGAGGCTTTGTGAGAAAAAGGCAAACCCGTGGGTGGGGGATTCCCGAGGGTCAAAGCGTTCTGACAAGAGCCTGGCAAAGCACACGTGTGAGCAGGACCTCTCGTGTGTGACCTCTCCGCGCTCCACGAGGGGGCGGCAGTGGCCACTTCCTACAGGGTAAGCAGGGTCTGCGTGGTGCACGGGGCTGGCACCCGGGAGCCATCCTCACCATGGCGATTTCCCCCGGGATGGGGGTGGGTAGCCTGTCTCTGAATCTCACGTTCAGTTCCTTGACCGGCACGAGCAGCGCCAGGCTGAGTGCCGAGATGGTCAGCTCGGCGGGACTGCTCCGGGGCAGCGCCGTCAACACAGCAGCCAACGTCTGTGGGCAGGGCAGTGAGCAGAGGGGCCTGGGGCCAGGGTCGACTGCCGGCAGTCCGATCCCCAGACTGAGGCGAGGCCTTCTCTCCTGGCTCCCAGTAGGGCTTCCACCTCCTCGGCGACCCTCACTGCCCCACCACCACCACACACTGTCCCTCCACTGGCCCTCCTTCCTTCCTTCGCGGGTTTCCCTCTTCCCGGGATCACTAGAAGCCTCCTCGTTGTTCTCCCACCCCCACCTTGAAAAGAGCGAAGCAGCCAATCTGACGTGGGAGGGGCACCCCCAAAAGGCTAGGCAGCTGGGACACGAGCACATGCAGGGCGGCCCCGCTGGTCAGCGCTTTGACTACAGGCTCCGACAAGAAGGTGGCCAGGACGCCCAGCTGCAGGGCAAACATCCCCAGCTGCAGAGGAAAAGATGCCCGGATCACCAAGGGAGAAGAGCAGACCAGTCCCCGCACAGGGTCATCGGCTTCTTCGCACACCTCTTCTGCCTAGACCACCGCTGGACACTTGTCCCTCCCTCTCCCCTGCCCCCTCCAGAGTGGACTCCCCCAGTCTTTCCCCCCCACCCCCCTTCGGTCCTCCCTCACCATCAGGGCCCCGCTCCCGAAGGCCACTGCCGCAGCCGCACCAACCCGCTGAGCATCCAACTGTTCCTTCTCAATTCCGCTCAGGTTCCCCGAGAGGGGTTCGGGCACCAGCCGCTCCACGGCCGAGCCGGTCATGAGGCTGAGGACAGCGAAAGTTCCTAGGGCCAGGGGAGAAACCCACAGATCACTAGATGTGCCAGCCTGGGGCGAGGTGACCGCCCAGGCTCCGGGCACTATGCCAGAAAGACTGCTGTCAGACCACCTCTGCTAGAAGGCTGGCTGCTCAGGTGAAGGCTGCGGGGCCAAGATCCCTGCCCCTGCCCCTGCCCCTCCTGAGGATGCCCTGCGGACTACGCCCTCCTCTGGGTGACAGTGCATCTCTTCTCCCCACCTTCCTTTCCACCATCCCATGCTGGACTGCCCTGAGCCTCTGACCTAGGCAGTGCCTACTGGAGGTTTGAGGTGGGTGCAAAGAGGCAGGAGTTTACTCAGACTTTTCCTCTCCATGAAATCTGGCTCAGGGCAGTCCAGCATGGGATGGTGGAAAGGAAGGTGAGGGACTGAAGAAGAGAGTAAGAGCGAGGGAGCTTATAAGAAGGGAAGCCTCAACCCCCTGTCCATTTCACCCTACAGAGAGGGAAAGGAGTCCGTGGGTCACTCACCAGTAGACAGGTGTCTCCCAGTACCCAACAAGGTGTAGATGAGGACGGGAAAGAAAGAAGTGTAGAGTCCGAACACTGGGGGCACAGAGGTCAGGAGGGCAAAAGCCATGCCTGGGGGCGTAGTGGAAGGAAAGGTCTTTGGTGTGTGGGTGAGGGGCTGGGGGCCCACCCTCCAGGACCGCTCTTCCTCTCCCACACTCTTGGAGGCTGGCACAGGCACATTAAATCACACCACAGGAGGGAACTGAAGGGTTAACAGGCCTCGGTGGGTGGGAGGTCGTGGGGCGGTCAAGGTCAGAGATCCGTGTCCACTGTGTCCTGGTAGGGGGCAGGCGTTCAAGCTGAGAGGTCTCTCCAGTTCCCTGAGTCGGATCGTGGCCAAGACTTCGCGCAGGATTGCACAGATGAGGGGAGCTGGGGGCGGGGATCTGATGGAGCTCCACTGTCCTTACCCAGAACTCGGCCTTGGGTCCCTGTCGCCGAGCCCGCAGCCACACTAGCCCACCCACTTCGCTCCCGGTTGCCAGGCCCTGTGCCCACCCGAAGCCCCCTAGAGCTTGGGCCCCTGCCAGGCTGTTGTTGGGGCCGCTCACCCTGGGGCACGTGCACGATGCCCACGGTCAGTCCGGCCACCGCGTCCCCGAGCAGCCAGGCCCGCCAGCGGTAGTGGGGCAGCCAGCGCAGCGGAGGCAGCCGCGCCAGGAGCAGGCGCCACGCCCCTGGTCCAGAGCAGGCGCTGGCCCGCCGCCGCCACAGCCGGGACCAGCGCGGCTCCGCGAGCAGCTCGGGCTCCTGCTCTGCGTCTCCGAAGAGCTGCTGGAACCGGGTCTCGGTGAGAGGTTCCCTGAACTTGGCGCTCAGAGGGGACTTAAGGTCGGAGGCCTCTCCTGGACCTGGGCAGGTCCTGGCGCCCGGTAGCCCACTCATTTCGCCCTTGGCCACCTCCAACTCCGCCCAGCCTTAAATACCCCTCAGCCCGCCGGCCCCGCGGCCCGCCTCCTTGGAGCAGAGTCCATCCCGTCCCGGAGGGAGCCCTCTCTTGGGGACCTTCTACAGTCGGGAGACAGCTGAGCCTTGGGGAGGGGGCGTCTCTGTGTTAGGCGTTTCCCTCAGACATCCTTGGTGCGATCGCTGGCTCTGGAGCCTGCTGTGGAGGAACCAGAGAGAGAGGCCAGAAAACAAACGCACCCAAACACCCAACACCCACGAACGCTCCTAGGTCTTTTGACTCCCACCTCTCATTCTTGGTGGTTTCTTTCTGCATTAGCACCTGGGGCACAGACAGATGCTGACTCCTCTGGGGTTGCTGGTCATCCTCAGGGCTGCTGCATGGCCCACAAGAAAGTTCAGCGGTGTTCCAACCTCCCTTTCTCCCCCCAGACCCTAATTCTCAAGGGGCAGAGCTTCTCACCAGAAAGTATAAGGGGCTCCATTGGCCTCAGCTGTTTCACAGACCACCTAGATGGGAAGCAGCTACATGCATTGGATAGGGACTGCCAGAGGGACCCCCACCCCACACCTCTGCTGGGAGTGGCTGGGCCCAAATTCCCAATTCAGGACCTCAGGGGGGAATACTGAACAGATAGCAAATTTTGATTTTATTGCTCAGAAGGCAAAAACACTGAAGCATTCCAAGTCAACAATACGTATGTGGTTAAATTAAGTACGAAAGGGTCACCCACCCATGTCATGTACCCCTGAGGTCCCTGAAGAGATACAAAGCTTCTGAGCACCAGAATCCTGCTAGTTGCCCCATCCCCTCCTCCATTCACAAGAATTCTTAGCACCCCTCCCCATCACCCTCTGGTCCCTAGTCCCTGACCCCAAAGCCCTGGGTGTGGGGTACAGTGAGGGTGGGTCTCCCCTCTTCAATTCCTCCTATTGTTCCCCAGAAGTCTTATCTGGGCTGTACGTCCTGTCCCCCCCTTAGAGTTCCCTCCCCCCATTGTGGCCAGAGAGACCTCAGGCCCACAGGGAGGCTCCAGCTCCTCCTCAGCCTCCCACCCCAGCAGTCTATTGTCTGCTGAGGAAGCTCAAGTACACGTGACTGGGCCCAGGGGACGAATGGACACAGTGGACACACCGATGCCCAAGGACCCAGGCAGGACAGGGCATCTGGACGAGAATCTCTGCACGTTTGGGTCTCGGTCCCAGGGGCTGTCCCAGAAGTTGGGAGGGGTGAAGACCTCCACTCTTAGGTCTATGGCTTGAAGAAGAATCCCTTCCTGGTCAATATGGATATGATTTGCGACCTCCCAGACAGCAAAAATAAGGAGACCCAGAGCCAGAAGGGGCCAGAGCCCCCAGCATCCTCTCCACCTTCCCCATGTTCCCTCAGCTGAACATGGCGGCCTCAGAAAGAAAGGTACTGTGGGCATTCAGTGCTTTAGCATCTGGGTGTTGAGGGAACGGTGGGAAGTCAGCCCACAGCGGGCTTTCCAGTGGCGTCTAGAACAGAGACCAGATGGGAGGGAAAGGGGCTGGATAAAAGGGAGGATACATCAAGGTTCTAGGGTTTTCCTGTAGCCCCAAGACCCGGACTGAGAGATGCTGCAACTGCAAGTGAGGGACAAAGATAACTACATTTTTTTTTATCTTATATCCCGCACCCTTCTCCTTTCACCAGACCCTTCCCCCAATGACTGATTCGAGGGGCCATCTGATCTCTTCCACACTCCTTTACCCCAACTTCAGCTTCCCCTTCCCTCTGCTAAGACAGCAGCTTTAGTGATATAACAAAATCTTTATTCTCAGAAAACAAAAAAATCAAAAACAAAACCAATAATTTCTATCTGGCCCTTGCCCCAGCCCTCCCACCCACCCACATATCCTCCTTTTGGGGGGACCTGTGATGCATGCATAGGGGTGGGAGCTGAAGGAACCTGTGTTCCTTGGGCAGAAAGAAGTCTTTTTGAATCTAGGTGCCCTCCTCCAAGTTGACACCGCTCCCAGCCTTGCCCACCCTCCAGACACACCCAGAGGGAGGAATTCTGGAGCGGTGTGAAAAGATTGCCCTGAAGTTCCTGGGGGAACAGAGTGGCTGAGTCAGCACCACCCCCATGGCCTTCACCAGTTACAGCTCATCTTCATCCAACTTGGCAAGTCTGGCTTGGCAGGGAGGGGTGTCCGGAATTGGTGGAACTGGAGGAGAGTCATGAGGAGCCTGGGGGATGGCACTGGGGGCCTGAAAAGAGACTCAAGTCAGAGAATCAACTAGTTCAGGCATCCACCCTCACTCCTCTCTTGTCAGTGTAAGCCCCTAGTCAAGCCACGCCCTCTTGCCAGAAATCTCAGATCATCTGAGACCATCAGCTTCTCCCAGGGTTAAACTGGAGTTGGGGAGGGCAAGAGATGGGAAGTAGGAAGGGGCACACAAAAGGAAGGTGGTGGAAGAAAGGAATGATATGGGGGTTTGGGGACCTGGAACCGAAAGAGAAGCCCTCCCCATTCTGCCCTTACAACCAGGGAACTTCATTCCTCATACCTGTGTGTCCAGGCGCAGGGGGGCTCTGGCCACCTCCCCTTTGGGTGACAGCAGCAGGGAGGGGAGAGAGCCATTGATGGGTGTGTGTGTGCTGAGCTGGGCCCGGTCTCCAGGCCGAATTCTCCCCGGGCTCCCCACCCCAGGCCCTCCTGGCCGCCCCAGGCTGTTGGTCTGACTTTCCCGTCTCTGGTATTCAATGGGTGACTGCAGCGCTGGAGCAAAGAGAGGGACAGAAAGAGGGTTACAGCAGAAACACACCCTTTCCCAGGGGCTCTGCTCAGGCCATCTTCTCCCACTCTGCCCTCCCTCCCAAGACTGTCAGCCAATGTAAGTTGCTTGAGGCTTTAGGGGGATTCTGAGTTACTAAATCTCGAGTTAGTAGTGAAAAAGTGGAGATGAGGGGAGAGGGCAGGGATCGGAGACTGGGCAGGGAGGGATTCAGGAGATCAAAGGGCCGAGGGCGGATGGGAAGGAGTGAGGGGGTGGGCTTCACCATTGAGAAAGTCCCGCTGGCTTTCCAGCATCTGGGCCACTTGCTTGATCCAGGCCTGACTGATCGCAGGGTCTGCAGCCTGCAGGACGTAGCGCTGGATCCCACCCTCTGGCCCTCTGGAGGTCAGTGCAAACCGGCAAGGGTCACCTTGAAGGTTCACCTCCAGTCCCAGGCAGCTCACCTGGATTGGCAAAGAGGAGGTAGCCCCCAAATTCTTCAGCCCCTACTCTGGATCCTGCCCCTCAACAAATATCCCAGAGCCAGACATTCTCTCAGAGGTCTCCCTGACCCCAGTCAGACCCCTCCTGGGGGAATCCCCCTCCCCACCTTGATACTGTTCTTGTACACATAACCAGGCTGCGCTCCACCTCGTACTCCTCCTCCCAGGGCCTCGCTGAAGATGATGATTTGCTCGAAGAGAAAGACACGCCTCTCTCGGCCCCGGGAAGACAGCAGCCCCCCAGCCTCCGGCTCCGTGACCCAGAATGTATCCTGGCCCAAGAGCTTTCCCTGAGCAGTCAGTTTGCCCTAAAACCAAAGGAAAGTGGCCTTTGAGAGAAACCAGAAGAGAATAGGGGGCCACTCTCTGCTCCTCCCTCCTTCCCCTGACACTCCGACCAGCCAGCTCCTGTCAACCCCAGGAGAGAAGGACAGCTCCCTGTAGGGGCTCTCTGCTCTATCCCCGTACCTCAAACCCCCGAAGTCTCCCCAGGGTCATCATGTCATTGCAGCGCTTGGGTACGAAGCACATGACCTCCACCGCTTGCTGGGATGCAGGTAAAGAGAGGAGCGTTGTCAACGTTGGGAAAGAGGCCTCTTCAGACCTCTTCAACCAGCCTCCCCCTATAAACCAGATAGTGCTATAAAGGAACCCAGGAGACTAAGAAGATAAGGTGTGCCTGGTGTGTCCTACGAGACATGGGAGCCCTCACCTCCAGCTCTTCCGTATCCATCCCAGCTCTCCTATAATACTTGAGAAAATCCTAAGAGGCAGAAAAGAAATTCTCAGGGAGGTCATGAGGACATCCTCAAGACGCCTCACACCGTCCCCTGAGGACATAGGTAAGGGCCCCCAGGAAGTCGAGGGGGAACCTTAGGAACCCTGGGGAGATGAATGAAGAAAAGGTTGTCTCAACCTGCTGTGCCCCCCAGGAAGCAGGTGGCCCTGACCTTGAGCAGCAGCTGGTACTTCATGATCCTCTGCACTGGTTTGATGAGGAGGTCGTTGAGCTGCAGGCGGTGCCCCAGCTGCTGCCGGAGCTCCTGGGGACAGGGACAGATGGGGTGGTTTTGCAGCCTGGAAAGCCCACTGGTACTGATGATTCTGTCCCCCTTTCCCCAAGGTATCTCAGCCACTGACCTCAAAATAGCTGTCCCCAAATTCTGATACCACATGCTCTGATTTGGGCTTATTCTGACAGTACACCACGTACATATGCAGCCGGCGCTCCTAACGGGTAAATTTTAAGAAAGAGTCGAGGCAGTGAGGCCGGATCCACTCCCAAGCCCCTCCCCTTCTGGACACCACGCCCTCAAGCCTCACGTGTTTGATGAATAGCTGAGCCAGCCAATCAGGATCCTTCAAACAGCGCTGTAACTCCCGCAGGAAATAGCTGGAGGGGTAGACAGGGAAAGGCAGGTCAAATACCCCATCTCCAGGCAAGTTAGAGCTGTCTGCCCCGTAGTGTTCCCCGGGAAGTCTGTCCAAACATTCCTCAGGCCACAGTGGGCCCATGGGAGGACACAGAGACCACCAGACATATGCCCCTCCCCCTTGCTCTCAGGGGATCCATCACTTACTCTCGATGCCACTCATAAATTTGCTGGATGTTCCCAAACACAATCCTGTCACGACCTCGAAGATTCTCGGGTACCCCCTGAGCAGCCATGGTGGCCATGTAACCCTGTGGGAAGGTGGGAAGGGAGCACGCGTGTGCTTGTAGGGCTCGTCCCAGTGGGAACCTCAAAAAGTCCAGGAAGTCTGGGAGACTGGGAAGGTGGGACAGAGGAGCAACGAAGCACCTCCTAACATAGCCCTGGGAAGAGGGAAAGGGCTGGGCCAGGGCTGGAAAGGGAAAAGGGAACTACCTCCACAATCTGCCCCAAGTCGTCCACATACATTTTCTCTGTCTCTACCAGTTCACTCAGGACGTACCTGGGAAGAGAACAGGTTTAGCCACTTCCTCTCTCCTGGACTAAAAGCCCCTTCATTACCACGGCCAACCTCAGAGGAAATCCCAAGTCTCAAATCTAAAATGTGAGAGACAGTCCTCTGCAAGTTGTGTGATTGGAGGGTGGAGGTCAGGGAGAGAGAGTGTGTAGACACTTACATACTCCTTTCCAGAGCCTTCTTCTTCTGTTCCTCTTCACTCTCAGGGGCTTGGGACAAAGTCTCCTCTTCAGGGGGCTGGAAGGAAGAACATCTGAGTAAGCAAATGGATGACCCTTGGGTGAGGGAAGCCACCCCAGACTTATTTCTTCATGTGTGCTAAGTTTCTAAGTCATGTCCAACTCTTTGCAACCCCATGGACCATAGCCCCCCCTAGGCTCCTCTATCCATGGGATTTTCCAGGCAAGAATACTGGAGTGGGTTGCCATTTTCTTCTCCAGGAGATCCACCCGACCCAGGGATCCTACCCGCAACTTCTCTGTGTCTCCTGCATTGGCAGGCAGATTCTTTATCACTGAGCTATCTGGGAAGCCCTTATTTCTTCATACCTGTGTCTTATCCCCAGGGCCCCCCAACAATGTGGTCAGGAGGTTCAGTTCTGGCAGCTCCTCTCCTGTGGCTAGGGCTGGTTCCAGCATCCAGTTCTAGGGGCCAAATGTCAAGTCTCAAAGGTCAGGGACAATAGCTGTATCTCCCCATGACCAGTGGCACCCAACCTGCCCTCTCCCAGCGTTCTTCATGGATGTCTTCCGTGCTTCTGTGGTGCTCCCTGCTCACCTCATATGGTCCAGCCCGGCCACTGTCTGCCTCAGTCTCCACACTGAGACAATGTTTGGAATGATCCAACCATCTTCTCAGGCCACTGACTGGCCGTGGGGGGCCCGGGGAACAGGGGCCAGAGCTGAGACCAGAGCTGGGGCCAGAGGGGGCAGCCAGACCCGAGGCAGCTGAAGCTGAGATACTCCCCTCACTGCCAGCAATGGAGTAGGACTCTGATGGGGTGGGGTGGGGTGGGGAGAAAGGGAATGACAGATGTTGCTTCAGCTCTAGATTCAGGGTCCCCAGGGAGCTCCCAGAATCTCCATTCTGTGATACTCAGCCCCTCTCCCCCAGGGCTCACTCTCTTGCCATCCTCATTTGACTTGGCCAGGAAGAAAATTTCACCAGAGCACCCTTGGGACGAAGGACAGTAAACACCTGGCTCCCTAGGCCTGGCACCCCCAGTTACATGTGGAGGTTCCTTCATATCTGAGCATGGCAGTGGGGGCAGCCATCGGGGCAGCCATCTGGGCATACACTGGAAGCTGGGGGTGGCCATCTGCTCTCCTATAACCCTCCCCCTTGCAATGGGTACAGACCATTCTCTGAGAAAGGGGGGAAAAAAAGAGCTAAGAGCCCATCTGCCACCCCCAGACCCCTCCTCCACCAATTGCAGTAATCACTATGAAAAGGAGACTTCTGCAGCCCACCTCCCCAGCTTAAGCACAAACCCAACAGGGGGGCAACTGAGGAGAGCTCATCAGAGTTATCCTTGGCCTGGGCTCAGGGACAGAGGAGCTGAGATTTGTCAAAGAGCTCCTGGTAGCCCCCTCATCCCTCATTCTTCCACCCCACTGTCCCTCTACAGACCTTAAGTAGATTTTCAGCAAAAGGATTTGAGGGAAGATGTGGTTATAGGCCTAAGGGGACTGTGAATGGGTTCTTCTCCTACTCAGTTGAGAGAAGTCCCTTGCCCCTTCCCCAATTTCCTTAACTTGAACTGATAGAAATGAAGGCAGAGGGGAATCTTTGAGATCAGCTATTAAGTCAGTCTCCTGGAAAAGACAGGTATAGTCTCCAGCCTCTAAATCCCTAGGGCCGGGACAAACAAAAGTCCTGAACCCCTCAACCCGCCCCCTACTCAACACTGAGCCCTTTCGACCTTACACTCACCACGTCCCCCCCGGGCGAAGCAGCAGCCGCATTTTGCCAGCACTTTTCGGATCACATGGGGACAGGCACAGCGACCCTCCTTTTGCCCCCCCCGCATGGCGCCCGGGCCCCCCCGCACCTCCCTCCCGGGCCGGCCATGCAGGGGGAATCACGGGGGGCGGGGACGGCGCAGGGTGCACACCCCCCTCCCTCCTACCCCGCTCCAGGCTGGGAGAGGGGGGGAGAGAGGGAATAGAGAGCGGGGGTCCAGGGGTAGGCGGAAGTCTGGTCTGGAAGAGGGCTGGGGGCTCTGCAGAGAGAGCGGCGCGGGGCCCGGCCGCTGAACTGGGCGGGGAGGGTTTCCGGAGCCGGTGCGGGGCCCAGGGTGGTCCAGATGTCCAGCGGGGAGGGGAGGGATGGTGGAGGAAGCTGGGCCGGGATGCTGCAGCCGCTCCCGCTCCGTCTCCGGCCTCTTGGATTGGGGGTGGTTCTAGGCCCGGGCAGAGGAGGAGGCGGGGGCCGACTCCCCGAGTCACTGGCGCGGCGCGGGTCCTGGCCGAGCGGCGAGCGGAATAACAGGCCCCGCCGCCCGGCCGCCGCGGGGAGGGGCCTCCGCGGCCCAGCTCCGCCCTCTCCCTCTGGTTCCCCCTTCAGCCGAACCCCCCCCGCCCCCCCGCTCCCCCAGGCACCACCACGTTCCCATTTCACGTCCCCAGCGCCTCCGCCCCTCCCCTCTAGCCGGGGCTTCCCAGCCCCCGGGTTCCCCCTCCCTCCCGCATCTCCAGCTCCGGCTGCGGAGCACTGGGGTGGGGGTTGAGCCCCGCGGCGGGGCCTGCCAGGGTCGCCCCTCGGCCTCTGCAGCAGAGAAGGGCGCAGCGGATGGGGCCTTGGCCTGCGCGAAGATGTCCCGGGGTTGGGACTGTCCTAAGCCGCGCAGGGGGAGGGCGGGCGGGGGACAAGGTCCCCCAGTAGAGGGTGCATGAATGGGGAGCTCTTTGTGGGGAACACAGCCCAGGTGCCGCCCTCTCGCCGGACCCTTCTTTCCTCCAGGCCCCGGGACTCCAGCTGAGGCTAATCACCAATTAAGGCGAAGTCCTGGAGACTGGGCTGGCGAGGGGCCAGGGGTGGGGCGCGGGGACACTCCGCCAGCGGGGCTCGGGACCCGCTGAGGTGGAGGACTCACAGCCGACTAGAGGGCGAGAAGAAGCGTGGAGGTCTCAACGTTTCTATGAGTCTCATGCAAATTAGATGCGAACCTTTATGCTAATATGAACAGCATATTTTTTAATTCGCCACTTTGCGCAGGATGGCAAACTGGGCGCCACCCCACCCCCAGCTTCTTACCGAGCAGAGGAACCCAGGCGGGGACCTCACGATCGCTCTCCCCTCTCTGATCCCCCTCCGTACAGTTAGATCCTGGCTCGGTACTCCCCGGCCCTAGGGGGCTTCTCTTCGAGGGCTGCGGGTACAGAGCAGTCGTAAGGAACCCGCCCTCCACGCCCAGCCTCCACCTCCCGCTTCCCCTTCTGTCAAAATCCACTCTTTACAAAAGGGTCGCCGAGGCTAGGGTGGAGAGAGCAGTTAGTTCACCCAAAAACGTGCCTACGGTCCTCTTAATGGAACTCTTGAATTCCTGCGACTACTCCGCAGAATTCTTGTCTGCGGGTATATTGAGTTGTGGGATGCAGCCGTCCTGAAGCCCGCTAAAGACCCCGACCCCACCTTGGTCTCCCTTCTTACCCCCTCCTGCCCGGGTAGGGCGCATGCGCGCAGCATGCCCCCCATGACCCCCAGTATCCGGTCAGTGCGGCCAGGGCCAGGGCGATCCGGGGGCTTCATGCTGGACCCCTACCCTCCTCCAAGTTCCAGAGCCGAGGGGGCACGGAAGCTGGGGGGCTCTGAGGCCTGCGTGCGTCCGGGGAGTTGCCGCCGCCGAATCCGCCCCCCTGCCCGGCTCCGCCCCTACTCCCACCCCAGCCAAACTTTTCTAAAGGGGTAGGGTTGTCGCTTTCTCTACAACCGACGTTCAACAACAAACCAACCCCTCTTAATCCCAACTCCTCCGTCGAAGCACGATCCAGGGCTTCGCTGTGTTATCCTGGAGCCCACTAAGTGCATGCCGCTGTCCCAGGCCCGCCGGAGGCAGGCAGCCTGGCGAGGCTCACAGGGGATTCCCCTTCACCGCCCCCACCCCTTCTCAGCTGGTCCAGCCCCCGCACCCCACCCCTACCCCGGCCCCTGCCCCGGCCCACAGAACAGAAGGGGCGCGGCATAGAGAGTTGCATATTTTACTTTATTTTTATTAAATTAAAAGCTACAGTCTGGCGGCGATTCCAGAACGGGATTAGGAGGCTCCTTATAGGGGGCAGAGAAGAGCGGGAGAAAGACTGACAGAGACAGAGACACAGGAGAGAAAGGACAAGGCTAAGGTAGAAGGGGGAATTGATTCTGAAGAACACACGCAGCCGGCTCCAGGGTTGCTTACAGCAGCCTGATCCCTCTCCCTGCCAGAAGTTCAGCAGGGGAGCAGTGTGTGGGGGTGGAAGGTTCAAGAGACCCTCCCTTCCCACCCAGGTCCTTTCTCAGCAGAGTCACTG
This sequence comes from Bos mutus, assembly GCF_027580195.1. Taxonomy (NCBI): domain Eukaryota; kingdom Metazoa; phylum Chordata; class Mammalia; order Artiodactyla; family Bovidae; genus Bos; species Bos mutus. Next base: position 16,452,034 of record NC_091621.1, on the reverse strand, counting down.
GAGCACAGCACATACCAGAAAAAGCCAAGGGCAATGGAGGGGGCAGGGCGGCTGGGAGTATGTACACGCGGAGGAGTGGAGCAGAGCCCGGGACAGCGCCTCTGCCAGAAGGGAGTGGCTCACACTGCACTGAAGCACTCGGCCAGTGGGGGGCTGGGGAAGGGATCACCCTCTGCAAACTCCTTCCCTGGTCAGACAGTCCCCTACTAGAGTGGTGAGGGGGGCAGAGGGAGAGAGAACAGAGGCTTCCTTTGGGTCCTACTGGAGAACAGCAGGGGCTTCCCGAAGGGGCTGTCCTTCAGTCATCAGTGATGCCCTTGGCTCTCAGCTCCTCCTGCACCCGGGTCAGGTAGGTGGGGTCCGGGTACCCAAACCTGGGAGCAAAGAGAAATGAGGGTCAGGGTTAGCCCGTCAGGCTTACTCATATTACCCCCATTCTCACCCTCATTCTGGTGCCCCACTCTAGCCCCTCCCCACCTTCCTTAAGGTTATCCAAACCCAAGATAACTGAGCCCAATTCTGCTGATATTTGTAGGTTAAGCTGGGCACATCAGGACCAGGATGATTACAGGAGACACTGGGATGGACAAGATGGTTGAATAGTTTGGGGGTGGTCCTCTCCAGTTAGGAGGCTCCCACAGAGAAGGGGTTCCCTCTGTTGAAATGGGGAGAAGGGGTAGAGCCAAGAGAAGGGAAGAAGGAATGTCGCACAGCTGTGGTCCCCCTGTGCAGCTGGTCTTGTGGTGGATGTCGTTCCAAGTGATGACATTCGGTCTCCCTGTGGTCATGGAGGTGCCAATAGTGAAGGTGAGACGCTGGTCAAACGCCTTGCGGAACAGGGTCAGCACCTTGTTGCCCTCGGGGCAGTCCGGGAGGTAGGCCACCCGAGTGGTGCCAGGATACCGAACTCCTGGGTTTGGGTGTTCAGCCTGGGGGAATGGGGAGGCAGAATGAGCAGCTGTGCATCTTAAGGCCCATGGAGGGTCGTGGTGGCCAGCCTTCTGGCTGTGCACCCCCAGCTAAGGCTGCTGGGGCAGTGACAGCCTTCCACGGAAGGACCAGCTCTAGGGTCTGGGCACCAGAAGCCTGTTTCCAGACAAAATTCTCATCATTCAGAGGTTCTTTCTGCTCTCCCAATCCCGCAAGCAACAAATGGATTCTCGAAACTGAGGGGAGGTAAGCTGGGCCTTACTCTCCAGATAGCTCAGCAGAAATGTAAAGACAGAATCATTTATCTTTCAGCTTTCCCTTCTCCACCTGAAAGCACTCCCAGTGCATTTTCCGCTGTCTAACCTGTTCCATTGCTGTATTTCTCTCCTTCAGAACTCCCTCATCTTCCTGCAAACCGGAACTGGACATTACTCTTTGTCAAGCAGGAAAAGACACCTGTAGGCTCTTGACCATTCCTTTTTAACCTTCGACTGTCAACAAAATTTTCTGTCTCATAAATCTGAAATGGAGTTAACACTCCCAGCACTGTTGAGGGGAGGTCAGACTTTTCCCACTGTGCTGGTCTGCACCTGAGCCGCCATCCTCAGACTTCACCTTTGCTGACAATAGCTGTCAACATCCAAGTTCTTCAAGGAAACAGAATTCGATTCCTTTCTTTCATACCTGATTTTCATGGGTGCCTTGGGGTCGTGGGGATGGAAAAGCTAGGCTTCAAGGGGGCCTCTTGCTCCAGGGCACTGAGCTGAGCAGGAAGGCATCCCAGGAGACAGCACGACTATATCACATCTAACAACCATACTCCCCTCACACCCAGTTTTCCTAAATCAGAGAACAATCAGAGAACAAGGAGCCTGGGGAAACCAAAGGGTAAGGGCAGCCATAGTCTTCTTACCCCCTGGACACCGGGCGGGAAGACGTACTGGATGACGATGGTGCCGTACTTCTCATAGCTGGGTAGCAGGAGTGTGGCATCTTTAGAGACTAGCATCCGCCCATTCTGGGGCTGGTTGCCCACCAGCTGCCCATAGAAACGGCCACACATGGGGCAGGCCTTCTTCACCTGCAGGGCCCGGGTGATGCAGCCCTCGCAGAACGAGTGCCAGCACTTCTCCAACGTCTTGGCATTCTGGATCTCTCCCAGACAGATGGGGCAGGTGCTCTCCTGCTCTTCTGTCTCTTCCCGAAGGCGGGGAGGAAGGGGAGGGGGCAGCGGAGGAGGAGGTGGGGGAAGCCCCCGGGCCCCTGGGGGCAGGAGTGGGGCTGCTCGGAGAGGGGGCGGGCCTGGGCGGTGCAGCTCAGGGTGCTCCCCTCCACCCCCCAAAGCCAGGCAGCCCATAAGCTCCCCCTGCCTCTGAGCTTTCTTGAGCTCTTTCTCTGCCTCCTTGAGCAGCCCCTTGAGAGCCTTCCTGGCCAGGTAGAGCCCATTGGGAGGAGCTGGGGGAGGGCCCTGAGGGGAAAGCTGGAGAACGTAGATGTCAGAAGTCTCGCCGTCTATGAGAATGGACACGTGGTGCTCCTCCCGAAGCCGGGCCAGCCGGGCAGGGGTCTCCTTGCTCAAGAAGTCCCAAACAGGCTTGGAGACAGTCACTTTGTTCTTGCAGTTGCCTCCACAGGCTGCCATTCTGGACAGGACGAACGACACTGCCCCCAGGGTAAAAGGGACTCAGGGTGGGGGGGTCCCCATTTCACAGATATCAGTGCCTCCTACTTCCCATTCCTTTCCAGTCCTATATTACCTCTACTCTCTCAGAGCCCAACCCCCAACTCCTCCCCCAAGTTCACGTTCTAGTTCCTCCCATCTTTCAAACTCCAGCACCCCCTGAAGTGCTCAGCAAGAGAGCTGCTCTAACTTTATTATTATCATCTAAGGTAAGCATCAGTCTTGGTTCTCCTACACTCCTCCCTAGAGCACAGAAGCATCCTGGCCCTCCCCAACTCTGGACTGGGTTCTGTAAAAGGAAAGGAGATTTCGACCCTCCTTTTTGCTCACTTTGATCCTGAAGAGCTTAGAATTGGCATGCAGGCGCTGTCTGTCCCCACTCCCTACTTGTAGGTTGTGTGACCTGGTGGGTGGAAAGGGAAAGGAGTGGAAAACCCCTTCTCCCATTCCCACATGCCCCCACCCAGCAGCCCACGAGACAGACAGAACCTGGGGGTAAATCTCCTGGGAATGGGATTACTAGAACATGGAATGAAGGAAACCAATTTAAGGGTGAAAGTTGAAGTTTCCATGAAAGGCAGATACCTGGAAAGCCCATGGACGGTGACAGCAGAATTCCCTCTGTTTCCACATTCAGCTTACCAGGACTAGGGGAGGGGGGGAGGGAGGAAGGAGGGGTTAGGATGACAAACATTACCGTTTCCCCCAGTCAGCCCAGAAGCAAACAAAAACTCCTCCTTCAATTTCCTCTCCCTGTCTTTTGCAGAATTTCATCCCTAGCCTCTGGCCAAGTTCCTAAAGAACGAACTTCAACAAGCTAACTTTCCTCTTCCTCAACTCTGGGGCTCTTAAGAAAGCTTAGGGACACAGATTAGAGAAGTCTGGAAGGGAAAAGCCCACACACAGAGAGGTCTGTTTTGCCACCTCCCTCAGATCACAAGGACAAGAATATCTCCTTTGCTCCCCAGCTTCTCGCCCTGCTCCACATTTTGCCAATAATTCAGCTCCTAGTGCTAGGGTGCCTTCCTTAAGCTTTAACCCAGTCCCTTCTGCTGGAGTCTGTTTGGAATGCGGACCAAGTGGCAGAAGCCCCTGCAATAACAAAGTTCTTGCTGTCACCTTTTAGACCCAGCACACGAAGTCCAGGCCTGTCAGCAACCTAGACTGCATTTCAGGAGGGGTGGAGCTCACGCAGGTGATCCATTGGAGCACCCTGATATTCTCCACCACCACCACTCCCTCCCTGCCCCAGTCTTGCTGTGTTCAGCTACAGAATTATCCCTACAACACCTCCAAATTCGGCCCAAATAGAAAGAAGGGCCATTAGTGTGACCTCAATTCCTTGACTGATCCAAAAGGGAGCAGCTCTCCGTTTGTGCCTCCTTCCCAGTCCCCTCAAGGCCAGATGCACCTCAAGATTCAGAAAGCGAAATCAGAACCCTAGAGCCTCGCTCATTCGGTCCATCCAGGTGGAACACCCCCTCCCCATCAGAGTGAAGCCAGGACCTAGGTGTCCTTTGCTCCGAGTCCTGCTGGCACAGGAAAGGGAGGCGGGGCCACAGTTTTTGCTGGGTCCGATTCCTCTGGGGCAGCCCAGGCCGGACACGGGGCCAGTCCCTCCCGCCCGAGAGGGGCCGACGGACAGAGGCAGCCAGGAAAGGCCAGGGTCCCTGGGGGCATCAACGGAGGCATCTGCACCCCTCCCCCCACGACCTCCTGCCAGACGCGACCCGGAACCAACTCCCCGCATCCCCGGCTCGGCAGAGCCCCCGCAGCCCCACCACTGGGTGGGGATGCATGTCGGCCGGATCGCGGGCCCCAGAACCCCCAAATGGAGGCCAAGGCTGGAGAGTAACAGACAGAGGATCGGCGGGGCCGGGCCCGGACCCCCGGCGCCGCGCGCAGGAGAAGGAGACCGAGGAGGGGGCGCAGGGGAAGAGGGAGGGCGCGCGGGGGGTGCGAGCAGGGTCCGGGGGGCGCGCGGTGGGTGTGGGGGGCGCCGGGCTCACCTACCTCTCGTCAGCGCCGCCATTGCCGGTCACATGACTGAGGCTGTTGCTGGGATGACGGTCTGGGCCTTAGCAACAAGGGCGGGGGGGAGACCCCGAGAAGGTGTGTGGTGGGAAGAGTTTGCAGGGGGTGCAGACTGAGGAAGAGGGAATGAAGGAGGATGGCACCCCCTTTCCCCTCCCAGGTGATAATCACCGTTTCCTTTGACCCCCTTCCATCCACAAGCCCCTGCCTTCCGCCCCAAAACAGAAATGGAGGCGCCGTCCCAATCTTTGGAGGCGGGGGTGGTGTCGTGGAGCCCAGGGTAGGAGGTTAAATCCCTTAGAGACGCTACCCTTCTCGCTTTCCCCTCCGGAGAGGGGCCGTCTCCCTGTTCTTTGCCAGCCAGCTGCGTGGCAGCTTCTGGAAGCTGGTGGCAGATGGGTGGGTGAGGAGTGTCGGTTTAGGTAGGTGGGGAAGAGGGGGCAATTTTTCTATGATCCTTTTTCTAGAAAGGCCTTTGAGGAATAGGAGGTAGGAAGAAGAGTCATGGTAAAAAGCATTGGTTCTAAAAAATAAATCCAGGACTAAGACCTTTCCCTTCTTTATTGCTTGCCTTTTCCTAGATTGTTACCTTCTGTCAAACCTGCTCTCAGATGGGTATTGATCTCTGATTTTTCTCTTTACACTGAGGCTGGTGCAGAATGAGAATGTCCCCAAAAATGCCTTGGAGTGATGGTATCAAGTCTATGGTCGAAACAGAGTTAAAAACTCACAAAGCGAGGGGGGTGGGAACAGACCCTCTTCTGCTTCCCACATCAGAGCCAGCAGTCTCCGCCCCCAGTCCAACTCACTTCCCTGGGGCCACATCAAGCCAGGTTTTTCCAACGGTCAGAAGACCTCCTTGGCCAAACAGTACTGGATGGATTTCTCAGACTGGCAACAAGCTCTGCTGATCCACCCACTTTCTTCACTCCCTCTCCAAGCTGGATGGCTGGTCACTTCCTTCTTTACTTTCCCAGGACCCTGATGTACTCTTCCTGTCCTCCACACAAAGGACATCTTTCCCAGGAAGCCTGGGGAAACACTGGATTCCTTCTCCTTTAGCTCCTGTGTGCTTGGTGCTGTTAAGACTCGCTCACCTTTAGAGATGTGAATGTGATCTAGCCCAGAACCCTGGGGAAAGGGGGGGGGGCACATCACCTCATTTGTCCCTGGCCCCCCTGTAGCTGACTCATGCAAAACTGGGGAATGTCTTCCATTCCCATGCACACTCCTTGCCACCTTTTAAGCTCACAGCCATCTATCTTGAAACCCACATCCTTAGGGACCCAACACCTTAAAGATCAGAGTTCTTTACTTGTCACTACACCCCTAAGCCCAGGCTTCCAAAAAAGAGGAGTGGGGGAGAAAAAGAATTTCTTTGAAGGAAACTGAGTTCAATAATTTATTTTCCTTATAGTGACAGCAATGGGAGTAAATACATGAGATCTTTTTATTAATAAAACAAAAAAAGATGAAAAACAGAAGCAACAAATGAAAACCATAATGCTTATGAATACATCAGCCAGAAATGGGTCAGAAAACCCATTTCTAAACAAAGTTGCTGGTGTCATGGAGTTTTATTGCATTCAACAAGGGAAAGGTAGACGGTGGAATGAAAAAGATTCATGAGGCTCCTGCCAGGAAAATTTTATAGGGGCTCCAATCCTCAACCGGGGACTCCTCGTTACTTCCTTTGGAGAAGATGGAGGGGCAGGAGGAATTCTCCTTTATGACCTCATGACTTCTTATGAGACAGATCAGTCCAGTCAGATACAGAGGAGAGTCTTTGTATCCCTAGAGGCCACTTGCTGGTACCCCATCTTTGTGTTCCAGAGAAATGCAGAAGCCTCAGGGGAGATGCAGGATCACAAAAATGGCTGCCTGAGCCCCAGAGGAATTGTGGGGAAGGGAACTATCCCAGCTCATCAGGGTCCATTGCATTCTGAGAATATCATGCATCAGCTCAACTCTCTTTGGAGGGAGCTGGGTGACTGAGTTATGGCTCTGACTCCTCTCTGGGGGTGGAGAGTGAAGATGACAAAGAGGGCCATCTGTCCCCTGGGAGACACAGTAGCAGTTAAGATGGACAGAAAAGAACAGAATAACAAATCCAACTGGGAAAAGGGTTTGAGAAGGGGCAGGGGAGGAAGGGGCATACTTTCAGGGAGTGGAGGACGCTCCCCCATGTGAGACTTCCATTCTCTTGAGATGACCAGGGTTAACCCAAGTAGAGGTATTCCCTTCTGCTGGGACTAAAACCTCCGGGATGGCTAGACATGAAGAAAGGAAATTCAACACAGGGAGTGAACCTTACTCCCTTGGCTCATCCGTCCAGCCTCCAGAACTGACCACACCCCCACTGAAGGGATCTGGCCCTAGGAAGGATGTGAGATCCTGGTGAAGAGCAGCATTAGTCAAACAGCTTCACCCAGGATTCAACACTGTGGCCATCTTTAGTGAGGGTAGGTGGAGTGAGGGAAGAGATTGGAGTAGTCAACCCTCAACAGAGACTTCCAATTCCCTAAATAATCACAGGAGTCCTCATAGGTCCCACCTCCACAAGCTGCCAGCCCACCAATCACTCTCCACCCCAGCTGGGTAAGACTGGCCATATCCTAATGTGTGTGTGCATGCTGGCACCCACATCTGTAGTGTCTTGAAAATCTTCCATCCCAGGGCCTATTAGGAAGGAAGCATGCCACAACAAGTTCTATAAAGTTATCAGCAAAATTCAGATACTCTTAGTTCATCCCACACAGCAAAGTGCATCCAGAGTAAGTTGCTTGAGCCAGGTCCATCTGTCCAGTCAGGTCTTGAAGATGGCCAACAACCCCCTTCCCCCAGCTCCTCCTCTGTTATGGAAAACAACAGGACATTTTACAAAGATCAAGGCACTTGGGAGAGAGTCGATAGTAAACACTCTAATGAAGCAAGCGACTTGGTGGGGAAAGGAAAGAGGGAAGGGAGAAAAGGGAAGGAAGGGGAGGGAAAACAATGTATCGGTATTTCTGAGGGCCAAGAAGAGCCTACTCAACAAGATGGAATTATTTGGATGGAAGCAGACTGTAGCCTGAAGTTAGCAAAAGAGGAAGAGAAGTTAGTGGCCAAAACATCCACAATTCCCCCATGCCTCTCAGACCCCAACCACCGGACACATAGAGCAGCAGTCACCATGAAGTCAGGCAGTCTCTTAGGCAAAGATGTTGGTAATAAAATCCAGGAATCGCTTAGCATATTGCTCAGGATGGACAGTAGAGATCTCTGCCCCCGCCTGTGAGAGGAAGGTGTGGAACAGGGTGTCAGTCCCCACAGCCCTCCCCCGCTCCCTGCCCTCCCCTTCTTCCCACTCCCAACCATTTCCATACCCAGCCCTTCACCCTTCTGCCACCCCACTGCTCTGGCACAAGAGGCTCTTGAATAGTCAAGACAGGAAAGGAAAGGCTTCAGGGAACCCTCACCCCATGCTTGACAGTTTTGGCTGCGTGAGCTGCTTTCTTCTTGGCATCATACTGTGTCAGGATGTCAATGAGGCCCATAAAATATACCTCCTTCTGAGGGGCCCCTGGGGAGAGAGACCAGCGATGAAGACCAAGTATAGTCCCAATTCCCTCCCCTCAGGAACCAGTCAGATTTCTTCTGAAAAGCTAACCAGCCTCTCCATCCACCACCCTGGTCTCTGTCCCCCAGGGACTACCCTCCCTGCCCTTAAAATTTCCAGACTCTCTCTCACCTTCAGCACTCCGGATGGCATAGACATCGATGAAGGATTCAAACTCTCCAGGGCCCAGGGGCCGGTGGGAATGGATGTAGCCGCCGATACCCTCAGGGGAAGTGCCATAGGAGCCCACCGGAGCGGGAGGCCCAGTAAGGCCACAGTCCCCATCCCCCTCTGACTCCTCCTCCCGCACCGGCCCGTCCTCCTCCGGCTCAGAGCCCCGAATGATGTCGTGGATACCCAGAAGAAGGCTGTAGTCCATGATCTTCAGCTGCACTAGGAACTGAGACCCCACTGGCAGGTCAGAACCCCCAGGTGGCTCTCTCCATTCCCATGTACCACCCTTATACCTCCCTCTCTGACTATCCAGGGCCCTCCTGGGGAAAGGAAATGTAAATACGGAGGGTTGGGAGCATACCATTGCCCTTTATTGCCTAAATATCCTGGTATCTCAGATCATTGTTTTTTAAAGAATTCTTTTAAGATCATTCTTTCAGTTCATACCAGCCACCCCCTCCAAAGGTCACCTCTAGGTTTTCATGAAAGTCAAAGTTGCTCAGTCTTGTCCAACTCTTTGGGGCCCCACGGACTATACAGTCCATGGAATTCTCTAGGCCAGAATACTGGAGTGGGTAGCCAGTTCCCTTCTCCAGGGTACCTTCTCAACCCAGGGATTGAACCCAGGTCTCCCACATTGCAGGTGGATTCTTTACCAGCTGAGCCACAAGGGAAGCCCAAGAATACTGGAGTGGGTAGCCTATCCCTTCTCCAGCAGATCTTCCCAACCTAGGAATCAAACCAGGGTCTCCTGCTTGCAGGTGGATTCTTTACCAACTGATCAGGGAAGCCCAAATCCCCTATAGGCAGAGAGCCCCAAGGGAAGGGGATGAGTTCCCTCATATTGTAAATGGACAGCTGCCCAGGGGGAAGCAAAAAACAGAAGCAAAGTCATTTCCCAGAGCACCCCAATCATCACCTCCACATCTCTCTTTAGCTTCTCTAGAAAGACTTTCTTCTCCTCTTCACCAATATAAACTTTCTGGTTCTTGTTGAGAAAGTCCATATCCTTAAGCGTGGGCAGTTCCTTAACCTGAGAACAGGTAAAGGGACATCTTGGGAATACAGTCCTCCCCTACCATCTCAGCCAGTGAACCCTGCTCTATGTAGGGCTCAGTCTCTCGCTCTGGGGCCCCTAGGGGAGAGGGGCCACCCCTCTCACTTGACTTTACACTGGGAGGCTGCCCAGAGTCTGTTCTTGCCTCTAGTGGTGACCCCAGACTTAGTCACTGCATCTGTATCCCAAATCACACCCCACTACTTTCTACCTAGGGTTTTCAGTTCACACATTCCATTCTGACTTTTCTTTCTTCTTCTTAAGCACAGACAGCTGGCTTGAATGAAAGCTCAGAATGGGAGGTGGTCAGTGAGCATTTTGCTCTTGAAGTCTGGCATTTTCACCCATTCCCAAATCCAAGACGGTGACAAAAAGGCCCTTCCCACTGCCCCTTCCAAAAAGTCCCTGGATCAGGAAAAGTTTACATTTCTCTTTTTTGGTGGTTTAAGATAAGAATTAATATCCAAGGATCCCTACCTCTTTATCCTAAGAAGATCCCTTTCACCTGCCCTCCCCCACCCCTCACACCCTGTCATCTAGAATTATATCACCTTCTCCTTATCGCTGGCTTCCCGGGACACTAGGGAGCCCTGTGGAGAGATCCAAAGACCAAGTCAGCAGAAAAGGCTAAAGGAACAGTCGGAACCTACCTCCTAAGACAAGTCCTCGAACCCACAGCCTTCTTTCCTTTAAGATGAATCATCCAGTGCCCTCCCTGGCCTTTCCCCGCCTCAGGCCATCAGGAGTCTCCCCTTCAGCACTCGCCTCCTCTCCTTACCTTGAGGTCATACTTCCTGTGCACAGGAAGACGGTGGCTAAACATGTTGCGCATCACGAGCATGTAGCTGTCTTCACTGTCCACGCTAACCCGGTACATCCCCAGGAACTGGGGCAGCAATGTGTTGCCATGACATTTCACAATGTACTGGGGTAGGAGGGAGGGAGGAAGCAGGAGAGATGAACAGCTCAGGGATGGGAATTCAAGTGCTCCTATTCCATAGGGAGCCACAAAACTTCACATAGACAGGTTATAGGTCAGAAGTGGTGTGGGGCTTTCTGAAGATGCCCCAGGTTATCCAGGCAGTTTCTGAATCCTCATCTCCTCTGATTTATCCCAGATGTATATTATCTCTTAAAGTGCCTTCTCTCCTTTGATCTTTATCATTCTTTGAGATGGGGAAGGTAGGTGTTGTTATCCTTGTTTTTGACCCTCTTTATTCATAGAACCAGGAGCAGAAATTACATCAACAGAATGATTTTACCTAGGCTAATATTTCTTGGTGGGCTAGATTCCCACAATAAAAACGTTTGCATGATGGCCTGTAATTTGGATTCCTAAAAAAATCCCCTTTTAAGTGCTACCATCTCTGTGTTGCTGCCTTGTTCTTCATAGCCAACCTTCTCAGAAAATTAGTCAGCTATCAGTCCATTTTCTCTCATTCATACCTCAAACCAATGAAATCAGATTATACTCTCATTTCTCCTTGGAAATTTCTCTATTCTTCACTGCCTCAAATCCCTCAGTTGCCAACTCAAACAGGCATCTTGTCATTGTCATATTTCAACTGGCTGGTACTTGATACTACTGACCAGCCTGAGCTCCCATCACACCACTCCTCTGTCCTCAAATCCTATGTGGAATGAAGTAGGGCATAAATCATTAACAGCATCCAACAGCTCCAACCAAGAAGACCCAAATGTGGTGCTGGCCCTTGGGGCTTCAGCCTCAGCCTCACCGGTCACATGAGGGTAGGAGCTCTCTAGATTTGTCCCCTGGCAAGGACTTCTGGGGCAGAGCTGGGGACCAAGGCCTGGGGGAAGGAGGAAAAACAACCACAACAGAGTCTCTGGGCAGCAGTGACCACGTGGCCTTACTTGGTCCCCATCTCCCCTCCTCTTTTCCTTCCTTGGGGTCGTGGTTGTGGGTTTAGAGAGCCTGGGTAGTCTAGTCACTTGGAGGAGCAGAAGAAAAGGCTTTTGCTCCTTTAAACCTGATGGGAGAGGCCATTTGTATTTGGAAAATGCTCTGTATGTTGGGGACTGCCTGTATTTGAAGATTTATTAAATCTTAGTATCCTATTCTCAACCTCCAAGGTGTATTGATAAATTACTAGTCTGTATTTTTTAAACCTTAAAACTTTTTTTATGTGCATTTCACGTCAACTTTTTTGTAGAGCTATATCAAAAACAACAAACCTGGCCTCACATCACAGTGTACCTCAGAGAGGAGCATTCTGTTATTTTTACAAGGCAGGAGTTAGTGGAGCTGTTGAATTAAACTTGGCAATCATGTTAAAAAAAAAAAACAAAAACATCCCTTAGTCTCTTTTATGGACTCTTTACTTGCCTAAGTTTCTGTCCTCAACCTTCTTTTCATTTCACTCTACATTTCCATAATCTTATCTATATTCATGGTGATAAGTACCATCTACTTACCTGTAGCTCTGAAATCTAGACTATAAAGAAATCTAAAATTAGAAAGATATTTGATTCTTTCTCCCGAACTCCATACCCCAACCACTCACAGGACATCTGTATCCGGATGAACTGTAGAAATCAGAAACTCAACACGCCTAAATCAGAATTGTCTTCCTTCCAAAGACCTGTTTCTTTTCCTGCTTCCCAACGGGGCACCCAGGAATTTGGAGCCCCTTTGCCTTAATTCCTGCAATTCTCCCAAAGGTCTTCCTTTCCACCTCCACTACCATCACCCTTCCAGGCCCATGTCATTTCTCACCTGGACTATAACACTTAACTTCTCACTGGTATCTCCACTCTCAGTATTTCCCCTCTATGATCCATTCTCTAAAATTCTGACACAGGGCTATTTCTAAATGACATATACATCACTCTGCTGCAAACCACCTTTCAGGATAAAGCCCAAACTCTGTGTGGCTTATAAAGCCCTCACTGCCTGGCTCCTGCCTAACTGTCTTTACCTCAATACCTCATCCTGGTCGCACTGAATTTCTTGCAGTTCCGCAACATCAAGCTCATGCATGGCTCTGTGCCTATACAAGTGCTGCTTTCCTTTGCCTAGAGTGCTCTCTTCCACCATGTCCAATGCCTGGTCCCCACTAGTCATGCATGAATCAACTCTAGGATACTCCCTCTAAAACCTCTCCTTGAGCCTGCCAGATACACCCCTTGCTCCAGGTGAGCTGGGATGCTCTTCCTCTACCCACCCAGAGCATTCTATACATACCTCCACTGCCTGCACACATCGTGTCGTGTGTTTAACTAATGCTAGCTTACCAGTCTCTGCCATTAGAACAAGAGATCCTCAACGGCCACAGCCATTTCATTCACCTCTTTCTTTACTGTCTGACATAGGACCTAATAACAACAGACATAGGTTAGCTGTTGAATAACCAAAAACTCTTTTAGAGTCTTTCATTTATTCCTTGCTCATTGATTTTGGTGAGATTTTCCTCCAGTAGAAAGATATTCAGGTCTTTTTTATTCCCAAAATATTCCAGAAACTTCATATTCCAAATTCATTTGCTCAGACAGAATAGCTTCCCTAATCTCACTTAGGGCTGGTTATGATCATGGCTTCTTCCCTCCAATCTATCCCAATGGTATAATCACCGTGGTTTTCTCCCCAAACTGCATTTATTCCTGATAGTACATCTGATGTTGGCACTTCATCTAACTCTGACTTAGTCTGAAATTTATACTTTGCTATTCACGTACCCTTTTTGTATCTATCAATTCACAGTGGCTTTAGATTAGAAGCACCAAATGAGAAGGAAGATGTCTAAACTCTTATTTAATCAAACACAAATAGGTATGTGAAGGCTCTCTTTTTGAAATGCCTTGTTTTTCAAAAACATGATGTTGAGTGCTATAGGCTATATAGGGAGGAAGAGGGATAGGAAGTCTCCCAAGTGCTCTGAAGCTGAGCAATGAGTAGGGAGGGGAAGGGAAGAGTGAGGCTGAGAGAGGTCTGACCTGGTGGTAGTTGGACAGGTTGCTATGCATGTCAGCAATGTCCTCACTGGATACTTCTTTGATGACCAGAGTCCGATCATAGGAGATAAGGAAGCGACCATCACTGCCTTCACTTTCAGTTGGGGGACTTCGGGTAAGGGATACCTAGGGACACAGAAGAGGCTAGGAGCTCTTTTCCTCCCCCTTTATATATAAATGCATAGGACAGTGGTCAACTGAACACATTTGAAAGTAGATAAAACCTTGGCATAAGAGGATGAAAAAGGGTTCTAAATCCAGTGTCCATATATAGACTGAATGAAATGAGCAGCAAAATTTTTAATGCATCTGCATTTCTCCCCAAGGACGGGCTTTATACCTTTCTTCAGATTTTTGAAGATGCCTAACCACAGGATAGTAATGACCACAAAAAGGTAAATAATACCTGTGAAGGTCCTCATTTCTCCAAACATTACTGTTCCAAGGAATCCCCTTGTTAGGGAGAAAGGCCTACTCTTTCCCCAAAATGGACACTCACCAAGTAATCCTGGTCATCAATACCAAATCGATCACGCAGGTTCCTGAAGACTTGGGGACAATATTCCTTGAACTTGAAATGACTGGGCAGATTTTCCCTGCAATAGGGGTTTTTTCAAGATAAGAAAACAAAGTAACAATATTATCTTACATTTATAAAGGGCTTGACAGTTTATAAAACACCTTCACACATATTATCTTATTTGATTCTCATAGAACCCATGTGACGTCTTTTATAAGTGTGTTATTCCCGTCTTATAGAAACAGAGACTGGCTTAGGGTGGCTGAGTGACCTGCTTAAACCACATGACTGGTAAGTGGCTTAAGTAGAGCCAGGATCTACTGCCCATCCAAACAGCAGCATTTCCCAAATCTCAAGCAAGTCAGAGACATCCTTAAATCAGTAACAGGTTTTGAATACTACCTTCTGATATTAGGAGGGCGTATAGGATTCAGGTATTTCTTTCAGGGAGTACCTCTCAGAAGTATGGTAATGACAACTACATGTATTTACACTGTGGAATTTTCAGGCTTGAGGAAAGGAAAACTAGTACATGTAGATAAGTGTGTAGGGAACACTGGAAATTATTTTAGTGGTTTCTTTAAAAAATACTGAATTTCTGCATTGGGAAGAAGTTTAAGCAATAAAGTAAGAACTTGTAAGTTGCCTTCTAAATCTAAAACCTTCAACTCATTCAACCTTAACTCTTAAAATGATTTCTTCTCTTTTCTAGGAAGGCTGACAAAAGAAGAGCAGGGATTCCCACATACCTGTGGAAAAGGTGATTGTTGACCTTGATCTTGGAGCTAGCCTTAAAGTCATCTGGCAGCAGCATCACCGGGGGAGGCACCTGGCTGAGCTCATTGATCTGATCAGTCAGAATAAGAATGGGAAGGCAGTGAGGAGGTGTGTGGAGAGCTACTTATATACTGTCTGGGAAAGAGTCAGAAAAGGGTCACTGGAAGGACTGCTGCTGAAGCTGAAGCTCCAGTATTTTGGTCATCTGATGCAAAAAGACGACTCATTGGAAAAGTCCCTGGTGCTGGGAAAGACTGAGGGCAGAGGGAGAAAAGGGCGTCTGGGGATTAGATGGCTAGATGGCATCACCGATGCAATGAATATGAACATGAGAAAACTCTGGGAGACGGTGGACAGGGAGGTCTGACATACTGCAGTCCATGAGGAGATGACAGACAGGGAGGCCTGGAGTGCTGCAGTCCATGAGATCACAGAGTCAGACACAACTGGGCAACTAAACAACAACCACCTCATTCCTTTAAATACCCTGGTTACGCATATGCCTGACAAAGGTGAGTATATGCTGTCTTCTGCTGCCCAGCGAGGCCTGCAGCAAGCAACCCTCACACATGGCCCCTCACACTCCCGCCCCCGTGGAACTTCATGCTCACAACAGTCATTTTATATTAGGCAAACTCTGTAAGCAACTCTGGATTATTTTTAAAGCTGTGAGAAATTCTAGAAAAAAAAAAAAAACCCTCAGCAGACTCAAGACATTCAAGACAAACATTTCCATGCTCCACTGGAAACAAAACAAAAGACATCTTCAAAGTACAGAGAGTTAATGGGACTCTGAGGGGTCAACAGCAGCAAGAACGAAATGTCCATATCCTGAAGGAGGCATCTTCTTACAAACAGGATCTGTTCTTCCAGACCACTCTGCCCCAGTTCTCTGAGTAGGTCCCCACCTGCCTGTATGTAAGGTAAGAGAAAAATTTCTGAGGGAATGTGGGCAGGCAGAGGATATGAGCTTGTTTGTTCACTAAAGTAAAGCCAACCCACAGCCCAAAGCATGCAAGCACCACATGCTCTCCTCAGCCCCAAGAATCAGCAGTCTGCTAATATCAGGGTGGAAGGGGGGTTCCTGTACCAAGAAATGCTCAGGAGATGTGCTTTCTCCCCAGTGACTAATAAGGGTGCCACAGTATCTTTCACGAAGCCTTAGTAGTCCACTTCTCACTTGACTCTAACAGCTAGTTTATATGAGCTCCCCACCTGGGCTGTGAGCTCTCATAGGGACCAGTTCTCATCATCTACATCTCTCAGGTGACTAGCACAATGTCTGGCACACAGTGGTCCCCAAGTGTTTATTAACCGAATAAATGGATGCCTTGCCTTTTCTTACTTGATCATTCAACAGAAATTCAGTCTAACCTAAATCCCATACGCTGCCATGAAAAACCAGCTCCTCTCATTCTCAGTAGAAAAAGATAGAACATATTCCTCCAGAAAAAAAAAAAAAAAGAAGAAGCCACTAGAGATTTCCAGCCTAAAATTCAGCTATAGTTCTTCATGGCCCCCTCCTCGCCACCTGCTGGTAAGCAGGCTGACTCATCACTAGGACATATGTTCAAGGAATTTCTCCATTCCAGACCCTTTAAGTAAATGTGTGCTGGCTGGAGGTGGGGTGTTGGGACTAAAGTAGACATATTTAGGGAAGCTGAGGCAGGTCTTCTGTGTAATTTCCCCAATCTTTATCAAAGGAAAACCCTCCTTCTCAAGCTTCCCAAAGGGATGGATGGATGAGTAATAAGAGAGGAAGCCCTACCTCCATTAGCCTTGCCCATACCAAGTGGTGTAGACTGAATACTCTCCGATAAGACATTACCATCCAGGGACCTGGGGACTACAAATGCAAAAGGGAGCTGATAGACCCCATATAACTTCCTAAGCCCCAAACTAAGAATGACAAAAACTGTATTCTTCCCCATCCCCTTCCATCTCCACAACACTATATGATGGCTATAATACAACACTCCATATGACTATAATGTTTCAAGGAAATTGAATTTTTAAAATTTTGGTGTCACATTCAAGATCACTGCACTCCTCCCACTCCAGCCATGAGAAAAGGGAGGGCAATGGCTGTGCTTTCTTCACTTGAGGTATCTTGAGGAACCAGAGATGCGGTGGCCTCTCTGGTCTCCTCCTGATTCCCAAGCCGACCGTCTAAACAGCTCCCTGATTCTAAAGTTCAGCACCATCATGTCCACCAGAACTCCTGAGCCAACTCTTCATTCAAAGATGACCTTCAGTTACATCAAATACCATTACTCCAGCCAGCAAAAGGGTGCAGGTAAGACCAAAGGCTTATACACATCAAGTGCTGACTGAGTGCAACCACTAGGCTCAGGGCAGGGTAGCCTCCCTGAAATGCTGTACCTCTGGAAGGGAAACGGACATGCAGGATTAGAAGATCCAGGAAGCCTGGAGCTTCCCCTCAGAACCAAGGTTCCAAAATCAAGGAAGGCGGCTGGAAAGCAAGGTGCAAAGGAGAGTAAACAAACAGTTACTTCCTTTCAGTTACTCTTCCCGCTCCCCTTCTACGCGCACTCTCTCACCGGGGACCTCACCGCCACCAATCTATTACAGTCACTCCCTCTAAAGTCCTTCCAGATGGAGCCAGGTCCCGGCCGGGCTCCGTGGCCTGGGGCTGAAGCTGGAACTGACTGGGAGGAGGCAGGGAGCTGGATTTCATACGAAAAAGAAGGAAACAGAGTGGAGGAGTAAAGGGCGGAGGAAGAGACAAAGCCTACGTTAAAATAGAAAAAAAAAAAAAAAGCTTTACAGCAAGAAGGTATGGTGGGGAAGGACACCTGAGGGTAGGTGGGCAGGGACCGGGACAGCCTGGTGGAAAAGTGGCAGCGCGATGGGCTCCGGAAGCGGGAGCCTGGGAACAGACACGCCCGGAGGAGCTGAGGGGTTAGGACAGGGCCACAGCGGGGCCGGGGCAGGGTCTCACCGAATGGGCTACGCCCCACAGGAACACGCCCACCAGCGGGTCGGCCGCCCGGAACACCTTCACCTTCTGCTGCACGAAATGCTTCTTCTTGGTTTTGGAGGCGAAGCCGAAACCCGCGCCGGGGGCCGCTGTCGCCGCCGATACAGCGGTCGGCGGGACCGAGGAGGACGCCATAGTCTCCCGGGAACCCGACCGAGTGGAAGCTTGAACCGTCTGCGATGCAGGTTCCCGACCCC
Organism: Bos mutus; assembly: GCF_027580195.1. NCBI lineage: Eukaryota > Metazoa > Chordata > Mammalia > Artiodactyla > Bovidae > Bos > Bos mutus. The sequence continues at coordinate 16,434,093 of NC_091621.1, read as the reverse complement.
GGAAGCGGCGCTCACCTGCGCCGCCGTCACGTGACCGGAGGCTGGCCCGCTGGCGCGAGAGCAGGGCGGGGTAGGTTGACTCCGCCCCCTGCTGGTGGCCCGCGCGCCCCGACGCCTGCGCGGTGGGTGGGCTCACCTGACGACGGGGAGTCGCGCGGAAACCTTTTCCCTTGAGGGCTGCGAGCGGTCCGCGAAGCCCAGACCAGTTATCCAGGCGTTGGGGTTGCTGCTTGGGCTAGACCGATTTAACCCTATGGTCGAGGGCTTCGTAGCTTTAAAGTGGCCGCTTTCCAGTTTTGCCCAGTTTCTAGCAATAACCTCCCGCCTGAGGCTAACCTGAAAACATTCGTTTAAAAAGTAGGAGATCCCTTAAGTGGGTTCTGTGCTTTTAGAAAGACCGCTCAGGCATCATTATGGAAGATGACCAGAGTATTGCAAAAGTCTAGGCACGAGGTGAGAAACTAAAACAGTGACTATTGGGATAGAAGGGGATGGCCTCTAAAGGTTCAGTTTGATAACGTGTGTAAAATTCATAGTGGACGTGGGCTTTGAGGGAGAGGGAGACACTGAGAATGAATCCCGGGCTTTTGCCTAACAGTGTTTGGGGCACCTGAGGGCAGCAGGACATCTGGGCCCAGAGTTCAGCAGAATGATCTGGGCTGGGAATACGGGTTTAATTTTTGTGAGGAATCTGTAGGCGTGAATGACAACTCTAAGGAATGTCCAATGACTGAACCCTGGCATAGACCAGCATGTGAGAGGCTAGTGGGAGAAGACTGAGAAGGGGTGGCCAGAGAAATAAAAAGGGCCAGGAGAGCAGGGTCACAAAAGCCAAGGGAGTTGAGTTTCAAGAAGGAACGAATGGAGAGCGGTGTCAAATGTCCTGGAGAGGCGATGCAAGACAGTGCAAGACAATGGGGAAGTGCCCCGTTGTCTTTGGCAACTAGGGGCTTTTATTTTTCTTCTTAGTTGGTGTGTTATGCAGCATGAGGAATCTCAGTTCCCAGAAGGGGAACTGAACACATGCCTTCTGCAGTAGAAATGCAGAGTCTCAACCACTGGACTATCAGGGGAGTCCCACAACTAGTGACCTTTGGAAAGCACTTTCAGCAGAACAAAAGCCAGATCAGGATGGGCTGAGGGATGAGTAGGAAGTGAGAAAGAGGGAAGGGAAAGCTTAAGACTTTTTCAGGAAATTTGGTTATGAGAAAACCTGGCAGGGAGTGTCTTATAGGGGAAGACATGGTGAAACACGCTTTTTAGGGAGACCTTACCAAGGAGAAGAGTCAAAATCATTAAAATAGAAGTTAACAAAGAAGATGCAAACTGCCCAAGACTGCATCGCTTTTATTTTCTCTATCAAGTCTGTGTAAGTACCTTAAGAAAGAATATCTAGAAGGGCCTTGATTTAGTCCAGAGAAGGGAGATTTATCACTTGTCAGAAAGTAGAAACAAAAGGGATCTGTGTAGATAGAAGTGTGTAGGTGTGTGTGTTTGGAGGGGAGGGAATGAAGAATTTCACACTCCATCACCTTAATTTACCCTTTAGAACAGACAAAGTTGTTGCCTAAGAGAGGCGAGTAAGAAGGGATTTAAGGAGGGAGGGTTTCAACCAGTTGCTCTGGGAAGTGGGAGAGAAAAGAGCAGAGATACACAGAAGGAATGTTAAGCCAGCACCAAGGTCTGGGTTAGCTCTGTGGCTCTTTGTTTTTAACTGCCCCAGTGTTTTAGTTGTGGGGTTTTCTCTGTTCACCTCAGAAGCTTTTAAGTGAGAGCAGGGACAACAGGAAGGGATGTGTCCTGGAGTGGGGGGTTTGAAGTGGGACTGTGGTGAACAATCTTGAGCCTAGAGAATTGAGCTCTTGGCAAGGGAGGGATGGAACTGATGCTGGGGCTCATGGTGGTCTGTGGGAGAACAAGGAAGAAAATAGGATCCCATTGTTGTTAAAAATTACAGAAAACCTGGATAGGTGTCCACCAACATGGAATGATTGAATAAATTATAGGGTGAGTTTGTGGAAAAAATATATGTATATTTTTTAGTGAGGTAAGCATGTATATTGACATGAAAAGATCTCTAGGATATATTGTCAAGTGGGGCGGAGGGGAAACCTGCATGTAACTATATGGAAAAACACCTGGAAGACTGTCATAATGTCCCACACTGTCATAATGCCATCACCTGCAGGGAAGGGAGGGAGACTGGGGAGGGATAAAGATTTACAACACCAGAGAGTCATCACTGAATTTATTTTATTTTAAAGATATCTATGTACATCAAGTAAATACACACGGGGTTGGTGCGGTTTGGTTTGTCGTCCACGCTGGCATGCAACATTTTGGCAGAAGTGAGTGAGCAGGCCAGGTGCCCCAGGTGGAGACCCTGGCTCTCTGAAAGGAAGGTGGTGAGGGGGTGAGGGGAGGGGAAGGAGGAGGACGGTCGAGTGAAGCTTCTGGTGAAGGCTTTGTGTGTTCCTTATTTACGTAAGTGAATTCTATTTCCCTTACATCTTGCTCAAGAGAAGGCTGCTCCCTCTGTCACCTCTCTCCTCATCTGCCCGACACATTCACATTTTCTTCTGTGTTTGAAGAGAATCATTTGGTGGCAAGAGTACGTAAAATCCACTGGAGTCTTGGGGGCCCTGCAGGCCAATATGAGCACAAGTCTCCAGGTACACAGGAGTCTTCCTTCCTCTTCACCGGGGTCTGGAGACAGCGTGGCTCACTGACCCCACTCTTTCCCTCCTTGCTTGGGACAGGGGAGCCAGATTACATCCCTTTCCTCTGAGCAGTGGTTTTCAAACTACTCTACAGGAACCCTCAGGATCTCTTAGGACCGTTCAAGGGCTCCTCAACTAATGAACCATTTCCCATCAAACAGTAAAAATGCAAAGTGCCCAGCTCTGCGTCACTTCTAGTTACTCTTTATTTCAGGGTTCTATTATAAGATTGGTTCTGAAAAACATTTGAATATCACCGCCTTGGATTTATTCCATACCCCTCTGGTATATTTTTTTCCCTGCATTTCTCTAGTTGCTGAAAGGCCCAACAGGTAAAGGGAGAAAGGACATCTTCCCTTGACGGAGTCATGGGCCATGACAGCCTGTATTTACCAGCTGGCACTCACACTGAGCTTTCTTTCCTGGTTAAGAAACTAGGTGATGGGTGGTCTGCTACCCTGTTCTTCCATCCCAGATAAGACAGGCTATCTGGACTCTCTCTTGATTTGGACTGGCTTGTGACCTCCACTCTGCATCCCTGCAGTTACCTGGAAAGCCCCCTTAGCACCATGTGGTAGGAAAGGATATGAAAACAAAACCATAATCCTGTCAATTACATGGGAGCAGGAGAGCCCCCCCGCCCCCCATATCCCGGGTCCAGCCCTTGGGCTCCTCCACCTCTGGAAAAGCTGCCCTGCCCCTTTCTTTAAAGTGCACTTAATGCCTGATAAGGACATTATAGAAGGAATTCTTAGGGAAAAAAAAAATTTAATGTATATCATCAGGGAAAAGTCAGGCTCCAGTCTGAAAGGAAGGCATTTCGAGATAGCTATTTTGCCAATGAACTGGAAGCCCCACACCAAAAGGTGGAGACGTGGAAGAACATGCAGCCCAATATGGGACAGAGAAAGGAATCCAGCTCATCGCTGTGGCAAAAAACACTTAGGAATTTTCCAGCCTGTTTACCCCCAAAGCCAAAGAAGCAATCCTACTGCTTCTGCTTGGCTAGAACTATCCCTGTGGACAGGTGAGCAACCATCTGATAGACTGTTGGGAATAGGTTGGCCTCCTTAACTTTGCAAAATCATTTTAAGCAGCTTTGGCTTCTAGTCAGGAGCTCTGGGGTAGAGAATGTCAAAAGGAGTTTCAGGGAGAAAGGGAAGTGGTCCCTTGAACAGTCCATGTTCTTGGTTTTCCAGGGGGAATAGGAAGGAGGAGGCAAAAGGCAGACTTCAAGGGGCAGAGGTGCACACCCAGAACCCCTCGGTTCAGGTGAGGGGTGTCTAAAGAAAATTCTCTGTATAATTTAAGCAGTCCTTCCACCTTATCCTCCTCTGTGCTAAAAGTGGAAGAGGAGGGAGGAAGAGGCTATTTCTGTATCTTATGATGCTAAGACATTCTTCTGCTTAAGGCTTTGTGTGCATGCATGTGTGCGTGTGTATGTGTGTGTGTGTTGTGAAGGATCACAGCCTTCTAGCTCCCATTTTCCTTTTTTAATCATCTCCATGACTAACACCACTCAGTGTGAGAGACGCATATATGAGAGAGAAGAAACACTGACCCTCCTCCCTATGGCCCCAAGTGAGGAGGGTATACTATGCTTAGAAATTGCTAAATACATCATTAGATACTAGAGAGTAAGACAGAGGAGAGAGACATAGCAGCAGCTTTTGATATATAGATACAGGGTACAAAGAGATACAGAGTAAGAGAAGACATCAAACATAGTACAGTCGAACAACAAGGGCTGTTGGGGAGGGAGTTAGTATCAGAGACCACAGGTTTGCAGCATGCTGAGAGAAGAGGCCTCAGTCCCTCTTAGAAACTGGGGAAGAAAGAGAAAGAAATTGTGAGGAACCACCTTGCAGCCTGGCTACTGAACAGGAACAGGGTGGCATCTAGGCCAGCTTGGGTTTACAAGCTGTTTGTTTGATACCAACGACCAGATGCCACCCTCCCAAGCCCCTGCTCCTCCACCCCCAGGCCTTCCCTAACTCTTCCTCCCCCATTCCTACTGCTTGCTTCTCATGCCTTTCTGCCTGTGTGTGTGCCTGGCCTGTTATTCTGAAAAACCCCTGGAAAGGGCTCAGCTTGGATGCCGCCCAATAGGCGGCCATGATCTCTTGTTTCTTATTCTCCAAGGATCCAAAGTGGACAATAAAATAGGATCCCAGTGCTTGGTTCTGAGCCCTAAAGCAGCCCTGGTGAGAAACCTGGTGACACAGGAGAACCAGGAAGGTGCCTGCACTGCTAGGAGAGCACAGGGGACAGAGGCGGGGAAGGCTTGAAGGTAGGCATATACAGTTTTCCACCTCCACTGGCAAGATGGGAGGAGAGTGGATACAGCAGCTAGAGGAATAAAAGGTAGGCTTCCCGGTGCATTTCCTAAAGCTTAATGGTGATATATACAGATAGGAAGAGTGTAGGACACAGAGCTCTTCTAATTGTTGCTGTTGTTCAGTTGCCCAGTTGTGTCTGACTCTTTGTAACCCCATGGACTGCAGCCTGCCAGGCTTCCCTGTCCCTAAGATCTCCTAGTATCTACCATTAATAGATTTGGTGACCCTTGGTGCTGTAGATGGACAGCACCCTTCTGACATGTTGCAGTGACCCCTAGTGGCAGAAAGGCAGTACTGTGGCTACCAACCACTATCACCAGGCACAAGGCAGGAGGGAGGGGCCCGTGTCCAGGGGACACTGGGCAGTTCCCATGTAGCCCCTAGGAGGGGATAGCAGGAGTTGAGGGACAACCATTTAGTAAAAGTTCTGAGATGATTAAAAAAGCGGGAGAAACAAAGAAGCTGAGGGCAAGGAAGGAAGCAACCTGAGACTGTTCAGAGGAAGCGGCCTGAAACTACCTGAAAGTGCAGGTCTGCGGCAGCCCCTGTAGGAGATTAGCTGGCTGCCGTCTCTTGGTGGAGAGGGAACAGCTTGGCCTGGTCCTCAGCCTCGTAGCCGCATGGCAGGTCACTCCTGGAAGAAGAGACCCAACACAATCACAGCGTTGTCAGCTCCCGTAGAAAGGACAGCATTCCTGTCACTTTGCTCTCTCATCATGCCTGTGAGATAACCAAGGACAGCAACACTGGGCAAATCAAGGCCAGAGAGATGGAGCTGATCTGCCCAAGGTCACAAAGTTCCCCAACACAGGAGAGAAACCCAGGTCATCAGACGTCCATGGCGGTTTTCCCCCTGCCCCCACAGCTGCAATGGCGAGGAGCCGCAGGGCGGACTGGAGGAGGGGACAGTGCTCTACACAGAGGCAGGGGAGTGACTGGATCTCCTGGACAACATGGTGATGGTGAGAGTGGCTCTCATTTCCTCCTCCTCTCCCCAAAGGCTCTGGGGAACCCCTAAATTGGGCACAAGGGAAAGGTAACCATTTCTTCTGTTCTCACCCAGAGAGCCCAAGAGCAGTGGGGACTGGCGTACCTATTGTCATTGATATCTGTGGCATTTCCTGTAGAGATCGCCGTGGAGAACACAGGATTGGAAGAAGGGAAAAAAGAGATGTGTTACAAACAGTCTCCTCAAACCCTCTCTCATCCTAACTCCTTGAAGAAAAAGGTAAGAGTCTTGGGAATATAGTTGCCATCTTGGTCTGTGGCACTCTGTCTTCAGCCACTCTGAGCTGCATCATTATTTTGTTTGACCTAATACAATCATGTAAAGTTTAAAAATAAAATAAATTAAAAAAAAAAAAGTCTCCCTGAGCCCTCATAGAGGAGAGGAGAATGGAAGGCAAGGGGCAGGGGAGGGAAGGGACTGCTGGGGACAGGCATGTGACCCCACTTCTAAAAACCCAAGACCCTGAAGGGCTGCACAGTGTTTGAGCTGTAGGCACAGGGTCACTTATTCTTCTGATACTTTCCAGTTTGCCCTGGGGATCCCAAAGGCTGGTGACCCATCTTGTTCACTCACCATTGTCCATGTTGGCCTTCTGGTAGGAAGTCAAGGGGCCACCAGAAGATGTGGCCCCACTGCTGGTACAGGAGTTTGCAAAGCTGGATGGAGAAGAAGAGAGAGATGCAACATCTAGTCCCCACCTTCCACTATTCCAAGGACCACTGATCCACACTCACCCTCAGGGTGGAACCATCCACCCTGCCCCCAAGACCAGAAGACAACAAACATGGCCGAAGATTAGGAGGGCAGATGCCCACCTTCTAATCAAAGGTCTGAAGTTGAGAAAGGGTTAGAAATGAAGCTACTTAGGAAAAGAATTGAATCCCACCCAATAATTAACCCAATCTTATGTCTTATAAGGTGCAGAGAGCCTTGGGTTGGGGCTCCGCCTATGCCCACAGTCACTCACTACATATCTGAGGTGGAACTAGGTGCGGCCTGCAGGTACAAGTTCTGGTAGTTCTGGAAGAGGCTGTTGGTGTAACTGATGCACTCGGGGCTCCGGGTGCCATAGGGGTTGGTGGGTGAAGATGCCGGGTAGTGGCCAGGCCGGACGGGTTTGGCTGCGGCAAAGAAAGGAAAACGACCGTGAAGAGACCACCTGTCCTCTGCAGTCACTCTGGGTCCCAGAGCTACAGTTGAACTGAGTTGCTTATAAGATAGTAATTCACTTTCTACTTTTTGGGGCGGGAGTGGTGGGGTGAGGCTGGGGTGGGGTTGCTTAACACCAAGGAATTTGCCAGGATCCCCCGGAGTGTGATCCCATTGCCCACTCACCAATCTGGGCAGAATGGCCCCGCTTGCCAGAGCTCTTGTAACGCACGGCCTCCTTGATGCGGTCCACCTCCTGCTGGTACCGACGCTTGTCCTTCATGGCACCCTCCTTGGCCTCCTTCAGTGCACCCTCCAGGGCCTTAACTCTCTCAGCCGTAGCCCTAAGTCGTTTTTCCAGTTTAGGAAGCTCACAACGCAGATCTGCATTGTCACGTACCAGCTGTGGGGTGAGCCCCAGGTCAGAGGCCGGGAGAAAGGCAGCCAAGGACGAGGACGAGGTGCCGGAGTTGGGGGTGGGGGTGCGGGCAGGAGAGAGAATACAGAAAAGTCCCATCAGGGAGGCAGATGCTGGATGCTGTGTTGTCTCCTCCAAAGGCCTCGTTCCCTTTACCTAACTGCTGCTCTGGAAAGTGCTTTCCTTCTTCCTTCAGCAAACAGGGGCCAGGCATTAAAAAGTTACATCGTTTTCTGAGCAGCAAAACATGTCAACTCCTCTGTAGCCCAGAACTCTTTCTTTTTTTTTTAAGTCACTTAAAAAAAAAAAAAATTCAACCAAGGAATGATGCATGCTCCAGATTAATCTTTAGTTTTTAGCCTAGAACTCTTGTGACAGTGCCCTGTTCTTGTCTCTTCCTGGCCTAAACACCACCAAATCCCCAGTATCTCACAGCTGGTGCCAGACCAACAGCCCCAGGGCAACCATGGGGACAAGGCACCCCCCTTACCCAGAGATGGCTATGTGGGCATGCACAGGGCAAGGCAGCAAGAGCACGGTAGCAGTTTGGAGGGTGGATATGGGGCTGAGCACAGGTTCAATGCAGTGCAGAGCAGGAGCAGAAGCTGGAATACAGGCGCCCCCCACACATCCACACATCCACACGGCTGCCCCATAGGAAGGAAAGAAAATGTTTGAGGTCTCACAAACATTTGTGCTTATTACCTTCATGTTTGAGGATTTCCTGGGCCGGCCCTCTCCCCATTATAATTAAGCTAGAGCAACGGTAGCAACCACCTTAAGGCCAGGAAGAGACTTCCTGATCTTTTTACACTGTCTCACGCAATGACTGGGGGCCTACAGATTGCAGAAGGAGCCGGCCTTGGAAGATATCAGGTACATCGATGTAGCAGGGGACACTGGGAGAATTGTCCCTTTCATTTTGGACAACTTACAGATCATAAACAATATTTTTGCTGTGACAATAACTCAGTTCAATTTGTCACAGCCTGCAGCCCTGGCTATTTAAGGTCCTGTTTAACTGAGAGATTTCTACATCTCTAGTGTTTTCCTTTCTAGTCTTGTGTCCCCTGAGGGATGAAATTAGGAGGAGTCCTAGCCTATAGGTGAGTAGTTTCTGATCTTTGAGACTTAGAACAGAGGCATGGGGGTGGGGGGTGGAGAGGGAAGAAGAAAACAGCCTGTGATGTCCTGAAATGTGCCACAGTGCAGATGAACTTGGAGGACATTATGCTAAGTCAAATGAACTGGGTGCAGAAGGACAAATTCCAGATTACTCCACTTAGATTCTACTGAGATTCTTAAAGCAGTCAAAATTAAAAAGGCAGAAAGTAAAATGGGGGTTTCCAGGGGTTGGAGAGAGTGGGGAATGAGGTTATTTAATAGGGATGGAGTTTCACTTCTACAAGATGAAGACTTATGGAGCGGGATGGTGGGGATGGTTGCACTACATTACGAACGGATTTAACACCACTGAATGGTACACTGCAAATGATTAAAGGTGGTAAATGTTATGTGTATTTTACTACAATAAAAAGTTGCGGGGGGTGGGGTGAGGAGGGAAGCAATGTAATATGCACTTGGAGAGAGAAGGAAAATGAAAACAAAAATTAAAAAGAATGGCAAAACTGATTACAAATGTTTTTTCTTTTAACTTTTCTATAATGTTGTCACACTGTTTGATAATAAGCACAGGAGAAAAGATGGTAGTAAGGCCTTCTGCAGGTCCAAATAAAATAAACCCTGTGTACCATCACCGGGCCACAGCTCTAGGATTTTTTTTTTTTTCTCATTATTAAATAAGAAGGTGTCCTGGGTATTTACTGTATATGCTGGGTATAGCACTGGGAAGAAAAGCTGAAGCTCTAGTTTGATGAGAATATGAGCGTAAAAGGCATTTTAAGGTGGATTTGAAAGGACAGGAATGAAGAATAGGTTAGGGTTTATTCTCAGAATTGTTTAAAGAGCCAGCTGACAGTGTGTTGCACCGGTCTTCAAGGCTCAGCTGTATGGCACTAGGGAGGGTTACCTGCTCTGTGGGCACCAAACATTTCCTGTCCTGACTCCTTTGGACTGCCCCTGTCACCTCCCCACCCCATACCTTTGAAACCCAGTCTTCCACCTAAGGAACCGCAGCAGCAAGGAGGGGGACAGAGAGGCAGCAACTTAATACACAGGAGTTTTCACTGGCCCCGACCAGGGGCTGCCTGGGCCATTTGGGACAACATCGTGTCATTTCTCTGCATGCCTGCCCCAGGCCTAGGCAGATGGAGTCCTCGCCACGAGAGAAAGCCCAGCTCCCCTGGCTGCCTCTGGCTCAGTGCTCTCCACTCCGGCCACGGTCTGCCCAGCGTCCCTCACGTAGTCCCAGGCCCACGCCTCTGAAACTTCTATTGGTTTCCACCTCACCCTCCAACAACATAGGCCTGGGAATTCCACTTGAGCAGAGGCAGGTTGGGAGCTTTGGGAAAGGGAAAACAGGCATAGAACCGAGAACAGGGTAAACGTGGAACCAAATACAGCATAAAGAAGGTGTCAGTAGGAAAGGGAAGAGGGAAAGGGAAAGAGGACATGCAATAAGATTTTTCTAAATCCAAGGGCCTCTGAGGATTTAGGGATCCCAGGCCTCAAGAGTTCTCTTCACCCCTTGCCCTCGCTCTTACCTGTTTGTGAACCTTTGTAAGCTGTTCCAGGTTGTTCTCAAGAAAGGAAATCTTCTGCTTTTGGGAGTGAATCCCCCCACTGTCCTCGGGCTCCATTTCTGCACTCTGAGGAGAGACAGGGCGGAGGAAAGATACGGCCATCCTGAGGCCAGTCAGGCCCCACTCAGACCAGGCCCGGAAGCCCCGCTGAAGGCCGCAGGAGATGGAGAAACTTGAGGACAGGAGGGGGATATGGGGGCTGGGAAGACCCCAAGGCAGCACTCACTTTCTTGACTCGAGTCGTGACGTCTTGAACGAACAGTTTGCGAAGGTTGTGGAGGGTCTGGAGTTCCCGGGCCTGCAAAGAATGATGAAAAATTGGGGGCCACCAAATACAAGGTCACCATTCCCCCTCCAAAACTACTGGATCCTTCAGTCTCTCCAGACAAGTGAGTCACTCATCTTTTTACAAAAAGGTGTGTCCTGATCATACCACAGGCTTACTTCCCAGAAAGGCGGGAGAAATAGGGTGCAGAAGAAATCAGAGGGAGGGTTGGACACTGAAGCCACCCCTCCCCACCCCCCCGTTGGCTTGGCGCAGAAGGGAAGTCACTCACAACTGTCTCCTCCAGACCCTTAAGGTCCTGCTTGGACTGCTCATGTCGCTCGTACAGAAATCTGGAGGAAGACAGAAACAGAAAAACCACTCAGGGCCACCCTGCCCCTCTGTCCCTCCTCCATTCCTTGATCTATATTTTATTATTACTTACTATACTAGTTACTCATGTTCACAGTGCATAAATGAAAAAAGTAAGATGAGTTCCAATAAAAAGCCCATGATTCTACCACTTACAGATCAAACCACCGTGAACATTCTGGTGTCCATCTTTCCAGACTCTTCCATGCATGTGGCTCTCACATAAATGTTACAAGATTATACCATTCCTACTGTTGATAACCTGCTTTTTACACTTCATGGAACATCATCCACATCTTTCCATGTCAGCTAATACTGAACAGAAGTCTCCTTTATTTTCCCCCTCGCCATCAAGTTGTTCTTTTGAAGACCTTGCCTCCTGTGGTCACCATGTTCCCATCTAGATCGTGTCCTGTTCCTGAGGTATGTGTGAGTAGCCGTCTGAGCCCGTGTGGTCTCAGGTCTGCAGGCGGACCCGTCACTCACGTCAGCTCCTGGAGTTTGGTGCTTTTCTCATGTTCTTCATTCTTCAGCTTCTCGTAGTCAGCCTGGAGCTTCTCCAGCTCTAACTGGAGTTTCTGATTCAGGCTGCGGAGAGCAAGAGGTATTGGGGAGAACAAGGAGATGTCAGCGAGGGACAAAGAGGAGACTGACTCCTTCAACACTTTCCTTCTTGCACACGAGTCCTCATAGGGTTGACACATCTACTTCAGGGTATATTAGAGGCGGACTCAGGCTACTGCTTCCACAGCAGAATAAGGGGCCCTGAACTATCAAATCAGAGAAGCCTGGAGCATAGGGACTAGTCCTCACTCCTTGTACCTCCTGGAGCTGGACTGCAAAGTCATGTCTTTGCTGGGGCATGATCCATGGAAGTTAAAGAACTGGATCCTGGTGCAAGAGGGAGTGTGTGCGTGGGCCCAGGAAGATGAGGGGACCAGGTGGAGACTGGAGCCACCCTGGGGAACTCTTACTCTTTGAGCTCATCAATGGTCTTCTGCTTCTCATTGATCTCGTCCCGGAGCCGGGCCAGCTGCCGGTGATGGGCCTCCCGGTGGCTCTCCATCTGCAGCTCCAGGGCCTTCTGCAACACAACCCCACCCAAGTTCAATGCCAGACTCCCAGCCACCAGCTTGGTGAGGGCCCTGCCAGGCCCCAGTCTCCCCAACACTTTCCCCACTTGCCTTCACATCTTCTGTGTCCTGTGTGTCTGGTTCCTTGTCCTTCAGAGCCACCTCATGCACAGTTTCTGAGGGAGAGGGAGGAAGCAGTTTATATCACACCTACCACCTCCAGACAGAACTTCACATTGTGACCAGAGCGCCAGGCAGTGCAGGGCACATTTACCCTTAGAATGGGCCCACAGGGATGTTCTTTTGGGTGAGAACTATCCAATTTCATACAGCAGGGACAAAGGATGATGGAGGGTTTATGGTTCATGTAAAATGAGCTACATGCAAAATCATGCTAAGCAGCACGTGAGTTGGACTCCAGGATTTCAGTCTAATGCTTTGGTGAGTGTGCTGAGTTTTCTGTGATGTTTGTCACTTTGCCTCCTGACACCCTCTCTGATCTCAGGTCCCAGGATGGGTTGGTTGGAGGTTTAAGCAGGTCTCACCTTGGGCCTGGAGCTTGGCCAGCTCGTCACTCAGGGAGTCATAGGACTCTTCCAGGTGCCGTTTCTTGAGTTCCACGCTCTGCATGTATTCCGTCAGGGAGCGGATCTTGGCCTCATGCTGGTGGGGTGAGGGTTGGTGAAGAAGATGGATAGAGTCAAGGACCCAACTCCAGGCAGCACAGACCTTCACAGGCTCCAGCTCTCCCCTCTTCCTGCTACACCTTCCACCAGGATGCAGGCTCGAGGGCCATTCCTCTGGAGACCCTTGCTTTAGACTCTCTTGGTTCAGAGGGCAGTATCCCCCTGCACCTTCACTTCTCTAGCCTGGACCCTCTCCTGCTTCCCCTAGCTCTTCTGTCCTTGACTTCAGTTGACCCTAGGCGGCTGCTAGCAGTCATCCCACAACCACAGAGTTGCCTGCCCTCTCCCACGGCACCCAGAGGCTCTCTACCTCTGGCACTCACCTGGGAGATAAGGAGTTGGCAGGATGAGAGCTCCCGCCCAGTCACTTCCATCTTGCGGTGACATTCGACCTGAAGGTTCTCCAGCTGCCGGCACCGCTTGACCACAGACTTGACTTCAGATTTGATTTTGCTGATGTAGAGTCGGGCCACTGTGAACTCCTCCTCAATGGCCCCACTAATCTCCACTGGCTGTGGGGTGAACATGGGAGGGAGGAGGTGCCTCTTTGCTCCTGGGAAGCCCCTATCCATTTCCTTCTACTTGGCCTAGCCCAGCACACACCCACAGGTACAGGGACTCCAGTGGGACAGGTATGTTCCAAACAACTTTTAGCAGCTCTGTACCACCTGGTTTTTCACACTGAATCCCTCTCTGCATTCAACGATCTGTTCCGACAGTCACCCTCTTCCCTTCTATAGAGAAACAGGATATTGTGTAGTCAGACTGATCCACTTGATCACACAGATGGGGCCTCGTCACTGCCACGGATCTATCTATATCATTCCTAATTTTGTGCCCCCATCTCCAAATCCTGCTAAAAGCACATCTCCACTGCTTCCTTATCCAGCAATGTGAATTTCACCAGGTATGTAGATCTAAAATGTGTATTTCAGTTGAGTCTATGCAAACTTCTGCGTGTTTTCCTGTGTCTAGTTTGCAGGTGTCCTTCCTGGATCTTGTCCTCCTCCTCTCAGTATCTCTGAGGACATGAGTGTCTCACCTACACCTCCCACCATTCCCAGAACAAGAAAGATCTGAATAAGACCGCCATGTCTTTCTCCACTCACCAGCTTAATCTCTCCATTGCCCACGATGACACTGAACTCACTCAGGTCCTTCATCAGCCCATTCAGTACCTCAGCAATCCGTTTTCGCTGGTGTCCACTGACCTCCTGCAGCCGCTGCAACTCAGACTCCAGGGACAGCATAGTGGCCTGGGGACAGTCCTTCAGGTCATGCCAGCACCATCTTCCTGCTTCCCTCCCCCACCTAGCCAGAGGCCTCTCCCTTCATGCATGACCCTGATGGTTGCTACAAAGAGAACACAAGCCCTGCAGAAGGGTCTGGAAGAGAGAGTGGTCAGGACGGTGAAGTGCAGTGATGGGGTGGGAGAGGGGCCCACCACGAACTGAAAGACAGCACAAAGGTACAAACACGATACCACCCTCTTAGAAAGCAGAGTTCCCTCTGGACACAGAAGGTGTTCTGAGGTCAGGGTGCTCCTGGCTGGCCACTCACCACCTTCTGAGACAGCTCATCCACCAGAAGCTGGTTCTGCTGGCTCTTCTCCTCCACCTCCTGGGACTTCTGGTCATAGTTCATGGCCAGCTCCTCCAGAGCCTGCAGCACTTCCTTCACCTCATCCTTTGCGGCATCATTCTCTGACTGCAGGTGGCTCAGCTCCCGCTGGACCTTCTCATTGTCTCCTCGAGTGGACACCAGCAGCTGCAAGGGAGGGGCGGGTCATGAGCAGGAGTCTTCTGCCAGTGATCAGCTCGCCAGCTCCTTGGCCTGGGGAAGCTGAGCCCCCCTTACCCAGGTATAGCTCTAGGAGAGAGGCAAGGGTCCAAGCAAGAGTCAAGAGGAACGGGGCTTTCAGCTTCATAGAAATAGGGTACCATAATGAAGGAGCACCCAGACTCCAGCTTCTGTGCTTTAAGCAAAACCCCAACTAAGCCCCCAGATTTCTGTTGTCTCGGGGAGGTGACTAACCCCTAAGCAGAATGCCCCTTCTTCCATCTTTCCAGAAAAGGTCTTTTTCATGCCTTTCAGGGATGGACACACGGCCCTCTCCTCTCTTGTCTTGCCCTCCTTCCCATTACCTCTTCCTGGTCCAGCATTTGCTGCTTGAGCTTCTCTATGAGTTGGCTCTGCTGGTTGATCTCATCATCCTGTCGGAGGCAAGGGGATAAGATGGAATGAAGGGAAGCTTCTCATTCCAGTTTAGACTTGGGAGCTTGGGGCAGATATGGATCTTAATAAAAAATTTAGGCTTTGAGTTCAAAACATCCTAGGCCTTCCCTGGTAGTCCAGTGGCTATGACTCTGTGCTCCCAATATAGGGGGCCTGGGTTCTATCCCTGGTCAGGGAACTAGATCCCACATGCCACAACTAAGAGTTCCCATGCTGCAACTCAAGATCCCTCATATCGCAATGAAGATCAAAGATCCTGAGTGCTGCAACTACGACCCAGCACAGCCAAATAAATAAATAAACATTTTAAAAAGAAAGAACGGAACTCTATATCCTAAAAAGAAAGAAGTCTTTTCCTCAGCTTCTCTCCTTGATTCCTGCCCTCACTTTTTAATTCCTTTCTTTCTGGAAGTTTGTATAACCTTGACAGTGCACAGCAAAAGCCTTCAAATGTTCACATCCTTTAACTGAGAAATCCCACTCCAGCACTCCATTCTAATTGAACCAAAGTCTTATATGGACAAGAGACAAAGATAGTCACTTCAAAGTTATTTATATAGCAAAAATAACCAACTAACAAAACACAAAACCCTAGAAAGCCTGTAAATAAATGGTTAAATGCATTCTGATAAATGGACTGTAAGGCAGCCATTTAAAAATACTTCAGTGAAGAATTGTTAACAAAGTAGGAAACCGCTCATTATATAATGTGGAATGAAAAAATCACATGTGAAGTTACATAGAGTATAATCTCAATTGTGTGGCTTTATTTGTGAATGGTGGGAGGAGGAATGATTGAAATTTTCTTCAATATGTTTTGATATATCGTCCACATTTCAATAACAAACATTCATCTCTTTTAAAATAAGGAAAAAAGTCAGGATAAGCTACTTTTGTGAGCCCTCGCTTAGCATCCTGCCAGGCTCACCGCCGTGCCCTGCCGGATGTCCTCACCTTGTCATCAAGCTGCTTGTAGAGGCGGCGGATCTCCTCCTCATACTTCTGCCGCTCCTCGGGCGCAATGCGCACTACAATGGATGAGTTGTCATTCACAGGTGTCTCCTCGCAGAGCTCGGCTCCCAGGGTGGCCTCCTCCCCGGCCAGGCGCTCTGTTTCAGGCACGTTCTCTCCTGGCGAAGCGGCAGAACAAGGTGAGGGATGGGGCAGGGACAGCTGCACCTGACGGGCCCTTCCTCCCTCACTGCCCATCGCAGAGACCTCCTGGCTTCCATGTCTCTTGCCCAGTGAACCGTCCACCTTTCTGGGGGTGGGGAATAAAGGATGTCAGCCCCCTCTCGCTTTCCCTCATGACTGCTCTACTGCATCCCTCCAGAAGCACAGTCCTCCTTGGAGGTCGTAGGAGCCCTCTCTGGCTTTCTGCACCTGCAGGACCCCTCACTAACCATTGCGCCACCGGCTCAGCTCTGCCTCCAGCTTCGCAATCGTCTCCTTCTGAGCCTTTGTCTTCTCCTTCTCCTTCTCATATTTCTTTTTCCACTGCTCAGCAGTCAACTCCAGATTCACGGAGGCAGTGTTCTTAATGGTCTTTGCCCTGGAGAGGGGAACGAAGAGATGAGACCTCCATTAACGTTCATAAGACCCTGAGTGGAGAGCACAGCAGAGGCTGGGGCAGGGAGTAGGGGACCGCCACTGACCGCTGCCCGAACATCAGGGTGGACTTGGTCTCCGCGTCGTTGAAGCTGGATGGTGAGCAGCAGATGAACATCGTTGTTCGGCAGTTTCCTCCCAAGGAGTCCTGGAGAATCCGTGTCATTTTACTGTCACGATATGGAACGTAGCTTTTCTGGAGGAAAAGGGAGGCCTCGAATCAGAAAAATTCAGCAGGGGAATCAGAAAAGATGGCAAGGGAGTTTCCTGGTGGCATAGTGGTTAGGATTACAGGGTTTCACTGCCATGGCCCGGGTTCAATCTCTGGTTGGGGAACTGAGATCCTGCAAGCCGCATGGCACAGCCCAAAAAAAAAGAAAGGATGGGACTTCCCTGGTGGTCATCCAGTGGTGAAGATTCTGTGCTCTGAATTTAGGGGGCCTGGGTTCAATCCCTGGTTGGAGAACTAGATCCCACATGCCACAACTAAAGATCCCACATGCCACCACTAAGACCCGGCACAGCCAAATAAATAAAATAATTTTTTTAAAATATTTTAAAAAAGAAAGAAAGGATGGTAGTGCTTACTAGGGGTGGAGCAACCCATGAATTGGGCATGATGAGGTGGGGGCATTAGGAGAAGGCAGAAGATGGGGTGAGGACCCGTAAGGAGCACTCACCGTGCCCTCAGCCAGCGCCGAGATCACGTTCCCCAGGGCCGACAGGGACTTGTTGATATTCTTGGCCTCATCCAGCACGGCTCCCTCAGCTCCAGTCTTGCTGACCTACCAGGGCACAAAGGGTGACTGTGTCATGAGTGGTTGCAGAGCGAGTAGGCTCCCCCCTCCTCTTCTCCACGTAAGTTGGCTTAGTCAGGAGAGGGGGATAGGAAAGAAGATGGAGAAGGCCCTCCTCTGGTCCCCTAAATGTTCTTGCTACAGACTCTCTCCCCTACATACACAATATTATACAATATTCCATTTATGTGAAATGTCCAGAAAGTCAAATCCAGAGTCAGAATGTAGATTAGTGCTTACCAGGGGTTGCGGGATGGGAGACTAGGGCATGACTGTTAACAGGTGATGAAAAGGTTCTGGAATCAGTGGTGATGATGCACAACCTTGCAAACACACTGAATTGTATACTTTAAAATGGTGAACTTCATGGTATGTGAATTCTAGCTCAATGAGAGTTATTTTGATTTTTAAAAAGGCTACCCCCCCGCTCAAGGCTTCCTTCCCTGCCCCCTTCACCGTGGCAGGAACCCCACCTTCTCGCTTCCTGCCAGGTCCACTAGATACAGCTTCCCACTCAGCTTCTGCTCAGTCTCCATATTTTCCTGCTTGATGTTGATGAGGAAGATGCTATGGCTTCGAGAGCTGTGTTCATTCATGTCTGTAAGAGGCAGGACAAGACAGTCCTTATACCAAACTCTGTGGAACGAAGCCCTCAGTCCCCAGCTTCCACAGACCACTGCCCCCACCCGCTGAGAGAGGGGTTGTCCGCCAGGACTAGCCCAGCCGCTACGTATCCCTGGTAGGAGGGGTGCAGGGTCTCACAGACAAGCATCTCTCCTCCGGAGGAGGACACAGACTTCCCCTGCCCATTTTCAAGTCCCTCAGCCCCCAGGGGCACAGAGGAGAGGCAGACGCCAGACTCAAGAGCCCCTGATCTCCCCCACTCACTGGTGACAGCCACGTGACGATTTGATTTCCCTTCATCAATCACATCTAAAATCTCCTCCGGGCTGGACACAAAGCGCTCAGTACAACCCTGCAGGGGGCAAATGGACAGTGACCCCCTACACTTTGGTCTACAGATTAAATTACCTGCACAGTGACCAAATGACCCTTCAAGGCAGTGCCTTTGTCCAGGCCCCAGACTCTTCCCCAGTCCAGGCTGTCCGCCCTCCGGCTCCTGGGCCGTGATATCCCCTCCTCCTGTGCCCGTGCTCTCAATACCCTGGCCCCACCTGCTTGCCCCAGCCCCGGTCTCACCTTGACAAATGGCACCCGGTTCTTGTCCTCATGCACAGACAGATTTGTCTTGGTCACTGAATCAAGACAATTCAGGGTGAGCAAGGCCAGCACTTCCACTCCCCCACCTACCCAACCCCTTTACCCTGCAGTCTGCTCAGATGGATGATTCTTCTGTGTTCAAAAGGGAAGAAGACTCCCCTGTGAAGCCTAAACTCCCTGCTCACTCTGAGGGCTGTTTGTCCTCCTGCAGGATTCCAGCCCCAGGGCTCCAGCTAGGCTGAGGTTGTTTGTATGTGGGCCTGGGCATCTAAGCTCATCTTCTGACCCTTTCAGTTTTTGGAAATTCTTGGTGAGTGAAGGCAAGGGCCACAAGTACAAGTGTGTTTGTCCTCGTATGCCTGCTGCATCTCTCACCAAACAGCACCTAAGCCCAAGAGGCCAAGAACACTGTGATCATTCTCTTCCTTGCCCTCCTCACCCCCGACCCACCCACTGGGATTACACACCACTCACCATCCAGAAGGTCACGGATTTTGTCCAGGTAAATCTCAAAGTAAGAAACCTGGGTTAGGAAGAAAGGAGAAGTATAAAGTGATGGGGGCCTATCTTAAATCTGATTCAGGTATCACAGGCTAATGTGATCCACTCAAATAGTGGTGGTGGGAGGGAAAGGGCAGAAGAGACTATTTTGGCAGAGAAGAACTTAGGTAACCACGGGGGAGAATAAGTTGGGGCGTGGAGGATCTCAGTGGGTTCATGCTAGATCCTCCCCTCCCAGTCCCATAAGAGGATGCCCAGTGGTCATGCCCTGATCACCTTGATATGGAACTCAAGATTCTCATCCATGGAATAGATGTGGTTGAAGATGTCTCGGGCAATTCGAGGAATGATTCCCATCAGCTGGGGGTCATGCAGCTTTCCCTGGGGAGTAAGAGTAAGGGTATTCCAAATGAGGCTGGGGCTCAGGAGGAATCAGACAGTTCAGAGGGAGGCAGACGAACACAGAGGTAATAGCTGCTAAGAAGACCATCCTGACTTAGGGGATGGTCACTACCTTTAGTGGAAGGAAGAGGGAACTGAGCAGCCCTTTGAACTGTCATTGCTGCTGCTTTTCCAGGCAAAAGAAGAAAACTGGCGTAGTGGAAAGGAAGGTGAACTGCAGCAGGCTGAAGGGAGTCCATTAAACTTCCACAATAACACTGCCCTCCCAGTGTTACACAATAACACTGTACCAGGCAGCCCTCATTCCGAGATCTCCCCACACTGAGACTCCTTGGCCTCCCATTAACACTCCCAACCTCTCTCTCCCATAAAAGTTAGAACCCTCACCTCCATAGTATGTGTCTTCCCTGAGGATGTCTGTCCATAAGCAAAAATGGTGCCATTGTAGCCAGCTAGGACATCTGGAAGAGATGGCAGAGAAAGACCACTGCTAGAGAGAAGCAGAGTAGGGAATGGGAGCTTGAAAAGGTACACTCTCAAAATACACTCATTACCTTTGACAATCTGCATGGCACAGGCATGATAAACTTGCTCCTGAGTCGTGTTTGGGGGAAATACACGGTCAAAGACATATGGCTTCCCCTGGAGTGGAAATAAAAGATGGCAGACATCAGTAGGGAGGTGTGGGAAAGAAGAAACCCCTGAAAAGGCACCTGTTCCTCAGCCTTCTGTATTCATGGACAATTATGGGGATGAAGGGAACCAAAGAGAAGCAAAGCTTAGTATTGACACCAGGATTGTACCCATGGGCTAGAACGCCACTGAGGAGTGTCACATGGCGATACTGCATGAGAGGACCCCAGCCTTGGTGTGACAAACTCACCATCCCAGATCCCCTGCCTGGGATCAAATGAGAAAAGACAACAGGACTACAGGCTGTAGAGAGTGAAGAACAACATACTGACATTAAAAATCTACCACTAAGTTATAAAAACATCTTCCTCAATAGATCCACATGTTCTGATATGAAAAGATGTTGACGATGTATTATAAGTGGAAGATGCAAAGTTAGGGACAGATGTATAGTGTGTTGCCTACTGTGTAAATGAAACATACAAATGCTGAACTACTGAGCTGTTATGGAAATATTAACACAAGCTCTGTCTTTGTGAAAAAACATATGAAATCAGAAATACAGTTCTCCCTTTAGGGAAACAGCTTTAAGTAAAGAGAAACTGTGAAGCAAATCACTCAGACCTGCAAGTATCTTGTTCAATTCAGGTAATGTTATATATCATGTGTGCTGATAAGAATGCTAAAGATACAAAATATTTACAACCCAGGGACCCAAAGAGAATAGATTTGCTATCTGATCATATTAAAGGGAAGATCTCTGGTACAATTCAATGAGACTCTGCTTGCTTTCCATTGTGACAACTTTTCAGTCATATTTTCCCATTATTTGATATAAAGAAACTATGACATAGTTGTCAAATTATTTTGCTACAGAGTCCGTCTTTATTCAACTGATAGGTTAACCTCCAAGTCTACAGACACCAGAGTTTGGGAGACATATTTTAACTAAGACAAATCATAAGCATTGGAGAAGGCTGGAGATGTGGGTCTGGGCATATCTACAATACTGCACTGACATAGGTAAACTTTTTTTCCAAAAGGAATTGTACAAAAAATATTAACAATGATTACTTCAGAGAGAGAAACTGGGAGGGAGAGGTGGCTTTCATTTTTCATTTTATCCTGGAAGGTTTACATTTTTAAACCAGGTACAAGTATTATATTTTTTATTTTTTAATGCCAAAGAGAGTGAGAAAATAGTGTATTTTTTGTTTTTCTTTTTAATTCTTCCCAAAAAGGATATTTATACTAGTAAGTATTGTCTTTAATATTTAAAAGATTTTCAAAATCTGATTTATGATAAAAGTCAACCAGGAATATTTATCTGGTCTCTCTGTGGTGAGGGATTCTGAAGTCCCAAAAACAGAATCCACAAAGAGAAAAAAGTTGTGAAAGTGCTCTCTGCAATGAAGACAGTACTATAAACTGGTAGGGCCTTTCTGGAGGACAATTCTATTAAATATTCAAATGTCCATACTGGTAATACTCTGCCCACAGATTTCAATGCTAGGAATTCATATTGCAACTTGCTTTAAGCACTTAATGATGTGTGTAGATGGATGTTCACTGCAGCCATTTGTATTAAAGAAAAGGAAGAAACAATTCAAACACCCATCAAGAAGATATTGGTTATACCTCCATGCTGCTGCTGCTGCTGCTGCTGCTGCTGCTGCTAAGTCGCTTCAGTTGTGTCCAGCTCTGGGCAACCCCATAGACGGCAGCCCACCAGGCTCCTCCGTCCCTGGGATTCTCCAGGAAAGAGTACTGGAGTGAGTTGCCATTGCCTTCTCCAATGCATGAAAGTGAAAAGTGAAAGTGAAGTCGCTCAGTCGTGCCCAACTCCTAGCGACCCCATGGACCGCAGCCCACCAGGCTCCTCCGCCCATGGGATTTTCCAGGCAAGAGTACTGAAGTGGGTTGCCATATACCTCCATAATCTACTCCTATTACAATGAGCAAGTTTGGTTTACACGTCCAAGATCAAATACACGAAAAAATAAAAACAATTTGTGTAACATGATTATATATTTTAAAAAAGCATAGGAATAGAACAGTCTTAGAAAAAAGATACGGAAGACTGTATATAGATCTGTTAAAAGTGATTATCACTGGAAAGCAGAATGATAGGAACTTATGCTTATGACATTTTTTCTGTGACATGTAAATATTTTACAATGACATATTGCTTTGAAATTAAAGAGAGAAAATAGTATAGGTGAGTTACAGAAAAATGTGTAATAACATGATAAGGTACACACAAAATAATTTTAAGGAAAAGGTGGTTTTAAAAATAGTGTGCCGTGTAAAACACACACACACAAAAGAGTATATGAAGGATTATTCCATTTCAGTAAAAATGTATGGTATTATATATGTATACAAGGTACGTATATACGTATGTATATGTATACATGTATATATACGTATACAAGGTATGTATATATGTATACCTTGCATAGAGAAACATGTTAACAGTGGTTACCCTCGGACAGTGGGACTTTAGGAGTTTTTTGCTATTTTTGTTCTTTTTGATTAAGATTTGAAAGTATTCTAAAATGAAAATATATAATTTTTAAAAAGAAAATTTTAATTTTAAAAACAAAGAGATTAATACTCTTACTATATAAAGAACTCTCATAAACTAGTAACAACAACAACAACAAAATTAACAGAAAAAACTAACAAAAAAATAACCAGAAATATATGGATAAGAGTTAGGTACTAACAACAGAAGAAACACATATGTTCAATAAACATAAAGATGTTTAACATTTTTGAAGGAAAAACAGTAACATCATTTTCCACCTATCAAACTGGAAAACAAAAACTTAATTGTAATACCCAGCATAGATGAGGGTTCAAGAAGGTATAATTCCTGTGAAAGAAGCACCTTCATTCTTTTCCGTTAGGACAGTATATCCATACTTCCAAGGGGCAATTCAGAAGCGTATAATCCAAAGCCCTGAATTGCACATATCCAGAGACCCAGATATTGTACTCCTAAGATTTGTACTATGGAACTATCTGTAGCAAATATTTGGCTACAAGAATGTTTATTATCAACACTGCTTATAGTAATGAGGATTTGAAAACAACAGAAACAAGTTACATTTAGGGGACTGATTAATACAAGGAATTAATTATACTATGGCATGTACATATGTTTTATTCTTTGCTACTATTTAAAAGGATGACATAATAGAACACCAATATATCTCAAGAATGAGTTGAAAGAACTCAAACTCAAAGAGCACATACTGTATTATTCCCTTTATATAAAGTTCAAGAGTAAACAACACTTACTTGTAGTGATGAAACTCAAAGTAGCAGTTGCCTTGGGGTGATACTCACAGGAAGGGGGCAAAAGGGAGCTTTCAAGGGGCAATCAAAATGCTCTAGATCTCAACCTGGGTAGTGGTCACACAGGTGTCCAAATATATTATAAAATTCATACAGCTGTTTGCTTAAGATTTGTGCACTCACTGTAGTAAATTATACCTAAGTGCTATCATAAAGTAGAACATCACAAGATGATGTGATAATGGCCCTTAAAATATGAATTATGCACAAACTCATTGTTAATAAGAAAAAATGAATATTAGACTATATTAGCATTTTAATCTATCAAAGTGGCCAAAATAAAATAGTTTGATGATGGGACTTAATTGCTATGCCTGTCAATTAAAATGCCTTCTCTAGGGGAATTCCCTGGTGGTCCAAATGTTAGGACTCAACACTTCTACTGCAGGGGAAATGGGTTCAATCCCAGGTAAGGGAACTAAAATCCCACATGCCGCAGTGGCCTGGCCAAAAATAGTCTGATGATGCACTGCACTGGCTGGGCCCTTAAATATATTAATACATATGGTCATTCAATTGTTTGTAATAGCAAATGATTAAAACAAACCAAAATATCCATATCTATCAATAGCTGCTACTGCTGCTAAGTCGCTTCAGTCGTGTCCGACTCTGTGCGACCCCAGAGATGGCAGCCTACCAGGCTCTTCTGTCCCTGGGATTCTCCAGGCAGGAACACTGGAGTGGGTTGCCATTTCCTTCTCCAATGCATGAGAGTGAAAAGTGAAAGTGAAGTCGCTCAGTCGTGTCCGACTCTTTGCGATCCCATGGACTGCAGCCCACCAGGCTCCTCCGTCCATGGGATTTTCCAGGAAGAGTACTGGAGTGGGGTGCGATTGCCTTCTCCATCTATCACTAAAGACCTGGCTAAATAAATTATGGCATATCTCTACAACAAATAATACAGTAGTTACAAAGAATGAGATAGATACTTATGTGCTGATGTAGAAGGATCTCTAAGACTCCTCGTTAAGTAAAAAAAAAAAAAAAAAGCAAGGTACGGAACAGTATGTATAGTATGCTATCATTTGTGTAAAAAAAGTACATGCGTGTATTAAATACATATGCATTTGCTTGTAAATGCATGGCATTCTTTTCGAAGAATCTACAGGAAACTGGCTATAAGGCTGCCTTCTGAAAGGGGAACTGGGTGGCTAGGAAAGAGAAGTAGGAAGGAGACTAAATTTTCACTGTGTATCTTTTTTTATATCATTTGAATTTTGTTACATGTACATGTAAGACATTCAAAAATTAACTAAAATTTTTTTAAATAAATAAAATTATGTAAAATATTTAGTGGTGGTGAAAGTCATGGTATTTTGTTGGTGAAAAATAGGTTACAAAACAACATAGAGTTTATGATACACTTTTATTAAAATCATTATATGTATATATGTAGAAAAAAACTACTGGAAACAAATACATCAAATTGTTAACAATATTTTGGAGGGGGCAGATTTTCAGTGAGTTTTAATTTCTTCTTTGTGCTTTTCTTTGTTTTCAACTTTGTCAACAACCCTGGGTTGGGAAGATTCCTGGAGAAGGGATATGCTACCCACTCCAGTATTCTTGGGCTTCCCTGGTGGCTCAGTTGGTAAAGAACCCAGTGTGGGAGACCTGGGTTCAATCCCTGGGTTGGGACAATCTCCTGAAGGAGGGCATGGTAACCCACTCCAGGATTCTTGCCTGGAGAATCCCCATGGACAGAGGAGCCTGGCAGGCTGCAGTCCACGGGGTTGCAAAGAGTCAGACATGACTAAGCGACTAAGGACAGCACAGTGCTGTAACCAGATTATGTTTACTACTATTAAAGAAAAATCTACCTTGATTCTTTTTTTTAAGGTTGACTGAGTTTATGAATTATTCATAGGACTTTTATAAATTTTTC
The DNA here is from genome assembly GCF_027580195.1 of Bos mutus. Classification (NCBI taxonomy): domain Eukaryota; kingdom Metazoa; phylum Chordata; class Mammalia; order Artiodactyla; family Bovidae; genus Bos; species Bos mutus. Next base: position 16,408,715 of record NC_091621.1, on the reverse strand, counting down.
ACCATTTTAAAACCATTTTTATCTATACAGTTCATCATTATACTTTATTACAAAGAATAAAATTCTTATTACATAGAATAAAATCATACAGTGTTTCAATAAACAGACTTAAAGTGGCCTTAATGCTTTTCCTTCTCAGTGGTGATATCTTTTTAAAAATTTTGTTTTATTTTATTCTTTAACTGAACCTTGATTCTCGAATTGTAATCTAACTCAATATTTCTCCCATCCAGCTGCCAGGAAACATAAACAAACAAAACACGTCCATCTCAGCCAGTGACTTTCACCTCTTCTCCATCAGTGATGTCTATCCATGCTTACTAAAGCCAGGCATGCAGCCAAAGGGGATTAAATATAACTCCTAAGGCAACCTCACTCTTTCCTTCTTCCTTTCTGGGAACCTGGGGATCAATGCTCTAACACTCCCAGTTGCAGGATTCCAGGGGCTTCCCTGGTGGCTCAGATGGTAAAGAATCTGTCCACAATGCAGGAGACCTGGGTTCAATCCCTGGGTTGGGAAGATCCCCTGAAGAAGGTAAATGGCTACCCACTCCAGTATTCTTGCCTGGAGAATTCCATGGACAGAGGAGCTTGGTGGTCTACCGTCCACAGGATCACAAAGAGTCAGACACAACTGAGTGACTAACACTTTCACTACAGAGGGTGCTGTGGGTTCTTTAAAAGGGAGGGCGCTCTCCAAGTGCTGAAGGCAATTACTGCCTGAGGAACTCATTTTCCTGAGCCTAGGCAGGGAGAGATCAGAGAGAGAGGACGGGTGGCATTCTTGGAACCACAATGATAAAAAATATCCAAGAGCTAAAAGTGGATGCACTTAGTAATCTCATGAGCAGAGAAAGCCATGTTTACAATTCTAAGGTTTCTGGGAAGGCCTGCTACCATCTTCCTACACTTGGTTGGGTCCTTAAGTTTCAAACCTAGTTCATTTCTTCTTCCTAAGATTTTTATATCTGTTAAAGTATGACGTCCTTTAACGTTCTATTTATTACCAGATGAATTTGTTCTGTCAGATCTTTTTAAAAAATAACTAGACCAGCGGTTTCCCACTTTTTTTGCTTCTAGACTACTCACTTGGGAAACGTCACCATTATTTACATCTCTCATGACACATAAGTATTCTGAGTCAGACTGTAGTATGTTGTGGGGGATTTCTTATCAGAATCTGGGGAAGTGTATGTACAGTTAGCAAAAGCCATTTCTGATGCCCCCTCCCAGGACTTTGGCCAGGCCACTCCACAGCCTGGACCACCATGTAAACCAAGAGTTTCCTGAAGACAGAGGTTCCCCTCTCAATCCCCAACATCAAGCACAGTCCCTGGCCCTCAGGAGGCTCTTCATTAATATATCTGTTGAAGAAACACAGATATTGATGGAAGAAGAGAGCAAGAAGATCCTAGGGACCTGAATCTTTGGATGAAACAACCTGTAAGAGGGGAAAATGTTAACCACCTCCCAGTTGTGTCAAAGGCGAGCTGGTGGGGAGACAGCCCATCTAAAATAAAAATAACATCTAACTCTGGTTGGGAGTTTATGATGTGCCTGTCACTATACATTATCTCATTTAATGCTCACAGCAATCCTAGGAGGTAGGTACTATTATTATTATTATATTTCATAGATGTGAAAACTGAAGTTCAAAGAGGTAGGGTAGTGGTAGAAGAAGTTTTCAAACTCAAGCACTCTGATTCCAGACCCACACTGTCGAAGTGATCCCAAAACTGACGTGCCAACACTGCGTCAGAGCTTTATCACGGTTTCCCTTCCCCTCCTCCCTCCATATGGGCGTTTCTCCAAATACTTCTGGACAGAACTAAAGTCCTTCATCACCTTCTTTTTGCAACCTCAACCCCTTTTTCAGAAGAATGCAGTTCTCCCATCCATCCTCTCCAAGGAGGTACTAATCCATGACTTCGATTCCATGGATGGAGAGGCCTGGTAGGCTGCAGTCCATGGGGTCTCTAAGAGTCAGATACGACTGAGCGACCTCACTTTCACTTTTCACTTTCATGCACTGGAGAAGGAAATGGCAACACACTCCAGTGTTCTTGCCTGGAGAATCCCAGGGATGGGGGAGCCTGGTGGGCTGCCGTCTATGGGGTCACACAGAGTCGGATACGACTGAAGTGACTTAGCAGCAGCAGCAGAAGACTTGTAAGTTAGAAACACTCAGGGAGACCGTCCACCTTTGAGGAATGCCTCTGAGACCCACTCTGTCTCCCCCAACAGCAGTGTAAATCGCCCCTCCAGAGGGCTTCTCTTCAGAGTCCCACAACCCCGGACTCTGTGTTCTCCTCTGACCCACTCCAAGCTTCCTCGTCTCCTGTCCAATTGTGTCTCCCAGCACTTTCTGGTGTTTTCCACAAAGGGTGCTGACTAAAGCTAATGGAAAGGTCTAAGATCAGGGGTCCAGAGATAACCAACCTTTTCAACCTTCATTAAAGCACTTGGTAGAGACTGAACTTGAGAGCACCAGGACTGATTTCCATAGTGACACCCCTGGGGATTGTTGCCATGGCAATGCTGGAGCGATACTGGCCACAGTGAACATCACCTCCCCTCTCTGTTTTCCTTGACGAGACTCCCCCAAGGCTAAGGGAGAACTGCTCCTCTCCGTCAGACATCAAAAGAATCCTGGGCCACCTCAAACAATAGTGACTCTGCTCCAATAATCCTGCAGGCCCCAACCTGGCTTTTCCAAATGAGGTACTTGGTGGTCCTACTTTGTTGCCTCCTTAAGAATCCACCTAGCCATCAGGAAATCTAAGGGAGATAGAATATGGTTGATACTTGAATGAGGGAGGGAGGGAAGGGAAGTGGAGCAGGGGCGGGAGGCAGAGAGGCTATGGGTTTCCCTACTGCCATTCTCCTGTGTCTGGTATAGATGCACAGCTCACACTCTGCCCACCAAGACAGGCAGAGAGACACATAAATGGGTACACTTAAAAAGTCACAGTGGATTCCCAGTGACCCAAAGAGCAAGACAAGGTACATAGCACACACAGACAGTGACCCAGACACCCTTCCACTATGACTCAGGCCATTAATGTGGGCTAAGCCCCATCCGCCAGATTCCAGGGAGAAGTCATGGGGTGGGAGAGGGATGAGGCTCACAGAGCTGTCTTCCCAGCTTATTCTCCTACATTCTGCCAAGCAGAAAAAGGCCATGAACATTAGGGACTCTGTAGCCCAGAGCTAGCCGCAGTGCAGAGAGAAGAGCCATCACAGGAGGAGCAGGGGGCTGGGCTTGGAGAGAGAGAATAGCCTCTCCCACCTTCAGCCTTCCCAGACATCCTGAAGCAGCTTCCTCCATTAACTCCTCAGATAGTTCCCACACACGGGCCCCAAAGAGAGCTAGAGGAAGAGAGAGGAAGGAGGCTGGGGGATTTCCTTCCCTTTGTTGGGACCCTCAAGGCGCTCCTCACAATCACTTCACTTATGACCCTCATCCTGCTGAACGAGGAATGAATAGAAAGCCTGGGAAGGCAAGCACCAAGGATGCTGCCTGAGACAAAATGGCCCCCCATAAGCACTTATCTTGGCATGAGACACTGACAGGAAGGGCTAGGGCAAGGCAAGACACAGAGCGAGACAAAGGTTCAGCCCTGCAAATATCAGGCAAAATAGATAAAGAAGGAACAGCTGTGGAGTAAGATAAAATCTGAATTGGCAGGGGGCCCTGGGCCTCTCTTTATCTCTCCTCCCTCCCACCTCCACCAGGTCTCTCCTATTTAGCTGAGAATGAGACGGATAAACACAACTCCTTCTCCCAACATCGCCCCATGCCCTGCGCCCACCATGCCAGGATGGATGCCCCAGAGAGCCTAAGGGAGTTGGTTCAGATAAACCTAAACACCCTAGAGCAAGGAAGTTAGGCTTAAAAGTGGAAGCCTTTTGTGGGTTTGTTCCTCCATAACCACCTTGGTCCTATTTCTCAGCCTTTCTGTCTCAGGGGGCCCTCAAGCTCTAACTCCTGTGGCTAACACCCACTGTCCAGACTATTCAGAAAGGAGGCCCTGAGGGTTGATCCAGGCATTATTTCAGCCTGGCCAGACTGATCAGACTGCAAGGTCTAAGGTTCCCGAGACAAAGAGAGACAGGGGCCCTCCCTATGTGGCAAACATACATACATAAGCACGGACACAAGGTGAAGGCACCCATTGAGTCCACAATGGAGGTGAGAGAGACTGGTGACAGGCTAGAGCCCTTGGGGACAGACCATGTCAGCAAGTCTCTTCCTAAGGCATGTTTACTCAAAGTCCCGTTCTCACTGACTCCGAAGACCCAGGCTCCCTCCTCTTCTTTCCTTCATTCCTTCAACAAGCAAGCCCTGTGCCAAGCACTATGGATCAAAGATACATAAGAAGTGCCCCTGACCTTGAGGATGGCCCTTATATGGGCTCTTCCCTTCTTGAACTGGCTACAGTGTCCTAGCCCAGCACCCCTCAAGTCCTACTCCCTACTGGACTCAACCTCAAATCCTTTCACCCCATAGCCTGACAGTCCCAACCAGCCTAGGAAAGGAGGGGAGGTGAGGAATTCCCTAGGAATCCCTTGGGGGCTACCACAGCTAAAAGTCCAGAACCGAAATCTGTGGAGGTAATGTGATACAGAAGGAAAGATGTGAGCTTTGGAGTGACAGATTTAGGTTCAGATCCATGAATTAACAGTGTGACCTTGAGAAAGTCATTCGACTTCTTTGGGTCTCAATTTCCTCATCTATAAAGTGGAAATATTAATACCTTCTTCAGAGTGTTGTTTTGAAGATCAAATGATATATGTAGAGTAAAAAGCACAGTAAATACTAGTTCTCCTTCTTAATAGTCTCTTCCAGGGGTAGGGGCTGTCGAGACTAGGTAGAGGAGGTGGCTTGCTACTTTGAATTGGATCATCAAGAGAAAGGATGAATAAGCAACTGCTTGATAGGATCTCAGGGTTTGGTTATTTTTGTTAGGGTGAGTTGAGGGGTCTGAAATCCTCTTCCTACCATGCCTGGGAGGAAAAGACAGACATTTCTTTAGGACCTAGAAGATCCCCCTCCCAAACTGGGTGTGGCACCAATGTATTTCCTTCTCTGAAAACCCTTCACCAAACCTGTGCCCTCCCCCCAAGTCCAGGCTGTAACTACTTCTGGGGATGATGGAGGCCTTGACCCCAGAGTCCACCCTCACTTGTACCTCGCAGAGACCCTGGACAACCCGCCTCCCATCTAGCCAGTCCACTAGTCTTCCTCCTCCCTTCCTGGGAGGTGAGGGGTAGAGATTCTGAGCCAATAACAAAGGGAAGATGCGCCTTCCCTAGGGAACAGGGAAAACGTCAGAAAAACACGGGACTGGCTCTAGGGGTGGGGACGCTGCAGAGAGCAGCAAAGGGGAATCCGGCCCCCGGATCGCGGGACAGTAGCCCCCTCCCACTCTGCCGAGACTCGGCCGCCGGCCTGGCCAGGCCACACCCAGCCATCCTGATGCAGGGAGAGGAGGGGCTGCGGCTAAAAGGATGGAGGAGGATGAGAGACGGGGAGAGGGAGCTGAGACAGGCTGGGGGCTGAGGCTCGGCGGGGGTAAAAGATCCTGCCCCCTTTCCGAAATTCCCTCCAGGGGCGGCACTCACCCCAATAACGACGCTGTCGTCCCCTTGGAAAATGGGAATGAACTTGTCCCCCCGCAGAATCTCGGCCTGATTTAGGGGCCGAAATCGGCAGAGCACCTTGATGCTACATTCGTTGTTGGTCTCGGTCATGGTGGTCGCCGGCGTGGGGCTGGGGCACTTCGGCTGCAGAGGTCGCGTGTGCTCCGGGAGGAGAGGGGCTCAGCTGAGGCTCAGGCGGAAGACAGGTGCTCTGTCTCTGAGGGTTCAGAAAGCTGAGGCGGGCGCCCGGGCAAAGGCTGGGGAGCAGGGCCGAGGCGCGCTTCCTCTCTCCTGCGGCACCGGGATGCGGGCGACCTGGGCGTCTGGTCCTCTCTCGGCGCTCTGCCTCTCCGCCCCTCGCGCTGCAGCGCCGCGCTGCGGGCCTGGGCGGGGCGGCGACGGAGGAGCGGGGCGGGGCTTCTGTGGCTGGGGGCTGCCACCCCACGGCGCCCACCGACGGACGGTGGCACCTCTGCTCTCTTCTTGCCTCCTCTCCCGACTCCTGACGCTCGGAGACTAACGTGTCCTCACCCCTTCCCCACCCAAGTCACTCACTAGGTCCCACCCTCACAATCCTGACCCGTCTGTCCCTCCCTCGGATTCCAACCCCCTGGAAGGGCTAAGGGATCTGAGGTGGGCCTGTCTCCCCGTCGGAGGCAGAGTCAACAGCGCTCGCACCTCCTTTATTCCAGGGCATCCTTCACCTCTATCACAGTCCTCTCTCCAGATTGGCAGCACACGTCTCCTCCTCTCTTTCCCCACAACCCTCTCAAAAATCCTCAGCTCACTGAAACCTTCAGGGGCAGCTACTTGTACCTCTATGGAGGTGGGTGTCCAGGGTCCATTTTTCAAAGAGGAGTGTCAAGGGAAGTCTGGTTCTTTCCTTCCCCTCCTACATCCAAAAGGACTCTACTCTCTCCCCAACATAGATACCAGGTCCCCACTAGGTCTCTATTTTGGCCTGACTCTTGGCGACCCCAAGGACTGTAGCCTGCCAGGTTCCTCTGTCCATGGGGATTCTCCAAGCAAAAATACTGAAGTGTGTTGCCATTTCCTTCTCCCTAGCATTTTCCCCACCCAGGGATCGAACCTGGGTCTCCTGCATTGCCAGGCAGATTCTTTACCAACTGAGCTACCGGGGTCCTATTTTGGTCTATCAGAATTCAAAAGCAGGTAATTCTCATTTTTGCCTCATAGTTTGGGGCTGGGATGGTAGTGGCCCAGAGGAACTTATGCAAGAGGGAGGAAGTCATAAAGCAGTGACGGAGGAGAAATGATGGTGGTGGGTAAGACCAGAGGGGCTTGAAGAAAGGACTTCTAGAGCTGACATCTGCATTTGGGCTTCAGGCAGGTTTAGGCACCTATGTATATTTTTCCTGTCGCAGTACTCTGTTGAACAGTCCCAACACTCCAGCCCCTTTCTCAGGCCTTTCTTCTGTTTCTCCCCCTTCTCTGGCAAAAAAAGAGAGAGAGAGAGAGCCAAGTCTAGAAATTCCATGTCCTTCCTCCCCTCCGGTCAGATTCCTGCTGCAGCCCCTGGGCAGAACCACCTAGAAGCTGGCGGGATTGATTTTTCTCCACGTCACAGGGCCTCTGCTGGCCAACAGAGTTAGACTGCAGGAGTTGAGACTCTAGGCCGGGGGAGGAGCAGGGTGATGGGAGAAGAAGGAAGGAGGGAGGGAGGTTCTGCTTAGCAATTGTCTGGTAAGTGTCTAGGTCACTTGAGGCAAGGAGGAGAGAATGATGGCCTGCCAAACAAGACCTAACCACTCAGAACACAGCTAAAGGGGTTTCCGAGTTGGACATATACCCCTAACCCACCTTGAATCTTAAGGAAATTGAAGGAAAGGGGTTCACCATAAGAAACTAGATGGCAAGGCAGTAGCACTGTGGAGAGAAAGGCTTGGGGAGGAGCCAGGAGAGTACACATTGAATGACAATGAGTTCTAAACTCAGGAAAACAGGCATCTCTCCAGTCACTTGGTCTGGCACTATTTCTAATTGTTGCAGCATCCTGCAAGCTCAGGAAATATCCCAACCTTAGGCCCCCAGGGGCTCCAGGATGACATCCTTAGTGAAGGGGTTTCAAAATACTAGTCAATGCAGGGTCACTGGTCAGACAAAAGTTTACTGTGCATGGATCCCTCCCGGCAAAAAAAACACTACACAATGTGAATGTGGTAGGTTTTTCATAAAGCTGGATTTGTTGTTTCAAACGAATATCTTTTATTCTGAGAGTACTGTATGTCCTTCTGTACTTTTCTACTAAGTAATGATGGTAATAGTAGAGAACAGATTTGGCAAATACTTACTTGGCAAAATAAAAAAGTAGCAATACTATGCCTATCCTCAAAAAGGTTTGATATTGTTTTAATTGTTTAAACTGTGAAATTCAAAAGTCTGAAAACCATTCAGTTCAGTTCAGTCGCCCAGTCGTGTCCAACTCTTTGCAACCCCATGAATCGCAGCACACCAAGCCTCCCTGTCCATCACCAACTCCTGGAGTTCACTCAGACTCACGTCCATCGAGTCAGTGATGCCATCCAGCCATCTCATCCTCTGTCATCCCCTTCTCCTCCTGCCCGCAATCCCTCCCAGCATCAGAGTCTTTTCCAATGAGTCAACTCTTCGCATGAGGTGGCCAAAGTACTGGAGTTTCAGCTTTAGCATCATTCCTTCCAAAGAAATCCCAGGGCTGATCTTCAGAATTAGTGAAGGGATTAAGAGCACAGAGGGTGCTACCAAGCATTTATTTATTAACTTGTGGTAGAATTGCCAGATTCAAAAACAGGATGCCTGGTTAAATTTGAATTTCAGATAAAATAGTAAAATGTGTCTATTTTATGTATATGTCCTACATATCCTATGGGACATGTGTATGGATATGTATATGTCCTACATATCCTATGGGACATACTTATACTGTAAAGACTATTAGTTGTTTATGTGAAATTCAAATTTAACTAAGTGCTCTGTATTTTATCTGACAGCCCTAACCTGAGGTTAGTTAACTTTCTCATTCCCAACATGATCAAATCGCTATTAAATTTACTTATTGTTGTTTCAAAGCCCTGGCTGTGCCTTAGCATACCTAGTAGTGTTGTTTTTACCCAGTCATTTAATTTCTGGGAGCTTGACATGGATAGCGGTTAGATAGCATCACCGACTCAATAGACATGAATGTGAACAAACTGGGAGATAGTGGAGGACAGAGGAGCCTGGCGAGCTACAGTCCATGGGGTTGCCAAGAGCTAGACAGGAGTTGGGAGAAGGCAATGGCAAACCCACTCCAATACTCTTGCCTGGACAATCCCATGGACCGAGGAGCCTGGTAGGCTGCAGTCCATGGGGTCGCTAAGAGTCGGACACGACTGAGCGACTTCACTTTCACTTTTCACTTTCATGCATTGGAGAAGGAAATGGCAACCCACTCCAGTGTTCTTGCCTGGAGAATCCCAGGGACAGGGGAGCCTGGTGGGCTGCCGTCTGTGGGGTATCACAGAGTCGGATACGACTGAAGCGACTTAGCAGCAGACAGGAGTTTGCGACTGAACAACAAATTTATCCACCGAAAAACAGGAATTGTAAAAGCTCTTTCACAGACTCGCTATAAAGACGAAAGAAAATAAGTTACATGACACAGCTCCCAAAGCCCGTTAACGTCGGTCCCCGCCCAAGCCGGGTGGGCCAAAACTGCATATCCCACAATCCTAGGCGGCGGTTTCCTGCCATTACCTCATTCCCGGCCTCGTTCTCGCCAATCCCTGGTTCTCCAGGGGTGTGGTAGCGGGCTGTTCTCGCGACTTTTGCTTCACCCTTCCCCTGTACTACTCCTGTCGCGAGACTTTCTGCTCCTCCGCCTCCTCCGCCGCTCCCTTTGCGGCCGCGTTAACCCGGACCAGGACCCATCCTCTCCCCTACCCGAGCACCGGCCCCGGCTCTGCCGAGGCCCCGGTCCCCCAACCCTGCCTCGCCGCCGCCATGGCGGACCCTAAGTACGCCGACCTTCCCGGCATTGTGAGTACACGGCCGGCCCTGGCTCCCCAAGACCGCGCCCCCAACCTCCTAAAGACCCCCAACAGACACCAACCCGTGACCTTTCCCGCCTGCACCCCTCCTCAGCCCCGAGGGCTCCTGCCGCTAGCTCCCTGACCGGCCCCAGCACCCTTCGGACTCCGACCCGACTGGGCTGGGCTATGCGAAGGCCTACAAGGCCCCTTTCCGGCAATTGCCGGTTTCTTCGCCCAGAAATGGTCTCTAGGCACTTAGCACCGTTCTCTAGTGCTTATTACCATCCGTGTCTACACCTCCCGTTTCTCCCCAGATATTCCCATAAGCCCCTCACCCCCACCTCAGACACACAAACCAGGCCATTTGGTGATGGCCTTCACTCAGCAAAGAGTGAGGAGGTTACCGTGACAGAACCCCAGATAGAGAACTCTTGTCCTCTGGGGAACCTCCTTCGCAAGCCCCGCACATGCCGGCATGTACCTCCCTTTGTGCTGCCTTACTTGCATTCACGGGGTGGGGGGTTGGAATAGGACTTTGTGTACTAAGGTCCTGAGTCACTCTCAGCCCTTGTGCCAGGGTAGTGTGTGCAGGGCCTAATGATGGCTCCTCTCCTACTTCTGATTGCCCAGGACCCGTCATTCTTCAGATTCAGGGCAACATCTTTGTCATCACTTAACACTCACCATTTACCATCAGTCATCTCCACTGTTACCCCACCCCTGTTAAGACATGGGAAATGACATGCAGTCCACCCGGCAGGTTAAAGAAGGGGCAGAATCCTGGCATCACAGCCTGACTTCTCTGTTATACTTGTTCAAATGGAGTGGGGTCAGGGGTGTTGCTGGGTAGTGCTGGGTAGTGAGGTTGGATGGTCACTGCTTCTACCTGCAGGCCAGGAACGAGCCAGATGTTTATGAAACCAGCGACCTGCCTGAGGATGATCAAGCAGAGTTTGATGCGGTAAGATTATGTGGTGCCTCAGGACTCCTGTGGATTCTGATCTCTCTCTCCCAGGCAGGCCCTTTCCCTTTTCTGGCGAGCTACAGCAATAAGCGGGTATGCCAACCCAGCCTGAGTGATACGTAGGTTGCAGGACTTGCAAATGAGCAATGCCAGGAAGGAGAGTCAGGTCAGTGGAATTAAAACTAAGAGGCCTGATTCTTAGGCCTTTTAAATAAAATTGAAATATCTCAAAACAGGCTGGGTGCTAGTGACTTAGCCCTGGTAGTGCTAGTCCATGGTAATGAATCATGAAGCCTGCGTACTTAAAAAGTGCATGAGTTTAAGACCTAGACCTTCTATTTCATAATATATATCTCTCACTCAATGTTCATTAACATCCTAACAAGCTAGACTTTGAAGTATAGAGGAATACTCTTTTACGTGAGTATCCAGAATCCACTAGGCAAGGAAAATGAATTGGAGACTTCAGAAAGATAAGAGAGCTGGTCAGAGCAGAACGAATTTGAGGAAGAACATAAATGTTTCATATTAGCAGAGGAGAGGACTTGATAGCACTTTCAGATTCAGGAAGAACTCAAGAGGAAGGAATTAGCTATGGACACATTTTAACCATAAGGGAAACCACTTAGCATTGTTTATTGAATGTGTTTATTTTGTGTTGATTTTTGTGCAGTACAGAGGAAAAAATGTCCCTGCCCTCAAAAATCCCCCAGACTACTGGGGGAGTTAGGATACATATAGGAAACATGAAAGAAAAAACTGAGTGAGTGAAGTGAACATAGTGGAAACTCTGAGTGTAAGTGCCAAGGGGAGCAAAGATCTGTTCACATGTCTTATAGGATGTATTTTAGATTCTATAATTTGCAAAGAGAGCTGGGCTAGGGTCACATTGATGGTGTGAGATCTCAAAAAAGTGGTGACCAAGAGTCAGTGGGAACAGGCTCTGTATGTGTGTCTGTGAGTCCTGTGGCTACGTCTGTGGGGCTGGTTAGTTCTGGAGAATGCTGGTTGCTGGCTTACAATGTATGGCTTGGCGTACTCACTTATTCCTTATTTGATTCCCCCATGTGGAAGTGGTTCCTTCTTTGTGGGGAACACCTTCCTTGTCCCCTCTCTGAGTGGTGTGTTCTTGTTGCTTCTGTACTTGCTGGCATGTCAGTCTGTCCCCCAAACTTGAGTATCTGGAGATAATGCAGATGGTGTCATTGCTCAGGACCTAGGTGTGCACCTTCACTCTAAGAGGTATCTTATTAGGAAGCTATCTCTGACTCAGAGGGCAGGAGTATATATACTGAGGACTCCATTCTGCTACCATAGTTCAGAGACTGTTCAGCTCTGGCCTAGGGCCTATAAAATATCAAACCTTCATGGTGAAATAATGAATGGAAGTTTGTCCCTTTGTCACTGACCATGATCAAACAGCTAATATCATAGCAGTCCCCTTTCCAAACCAAAAAATAAATTGTAATTTTCCTTTTGAAATCATGGGCTATCTGTTAATAAAAGGAGCATGACCTTCATCCCAGGCATGGAAGAACCTGACTCTTCTGCCCTGATTGGCTATTTCTCCCTGCTGAACCTGAGCAGCCTATTTTAGTAGCATCCAGTGGGGTGGCTGATGGGCTGATGTCCATTTCCTGCAGCATGTAGCCAGAATACCAGTATAGAAGTAGATAAGAACTGGATGGTAAACACGAGGAGCTAAGTTGCCTCCATCACCTAAGGCTCAGCAGAATGACACTATCACTAGGGACGAGTGAGTAGGGTCAGGAGACTCTCAGGTACTTCAGGAGCCCTGGCGGGAGTGGGGGAGACCTGAGATGTTTCCTGATGTCAGCTAATGTTTCTGGCCCCTGCATGTCCCTGTGGGCCTTACGAGGGCAGCTTTCGGGAAGTCAGCTGACTAATGGTTCTGCCACTGCTCTTAATACTGACGTAAGTGTGCAACTTGAGGAGCAGTTGGTTGTACTTAGACAATCCAGCATCCTCATTTCCTTGAGGCCTGGATTCTCACTAACAGCTGGTCCCCTTCTCACTTACCTTCCCAAGACCCAGTATGGGTCACACTGCACACCACCGCTATTGTGGCTGAACCATGAGGTTTCAGTCACCTTCTTAACTCCAGCAAGAGCGTGCTCTGCCTTAGTCTCCAGATTATTTGGAACTTTAATTTTATTAGTTTTTAAAATAGGTAATATATGTACATAGAACAAAAAGTATCTCTTCCCACTGATGCCTGCCAATGGTCAGTTCCTCCCTGGAGACAACCAATTTGATCAACTTCTTAATGGAACCTTTCAGGGCAGTCTCCAGATTTTTATTTAAAGTAGTAGTCAAAGGTTATCGACGACCTTCCCTGTCTTTTCACCTTCTTCCTTTGATCGCTCCACTATGGAAGAAATCAGGCTGCTGAAGGAAATAATACCCTGTAATACACCCAAAAGATTGTAATTGCTAGTTTAACTTAAACGGAAAAGTTTGCAATTCCCATAGTGGGAAGGATGGAAGAGGAAATAGTAAAAGGTTTTATTTTAGGTAAAAATGGTCCTGATTTTCCTGCTATCCCTTTAAAACAATTTTAACAGGAGCTAAAATATTCTGAAGTGAATGGGCCAGAAAACCACACAGGCTAGCCCTTTCTTCCTCAGTGTAGGAGGATCCACTCTGCATACCAGATACTCCTGGGTTGATTTGGGCCATGAGCTTTTTGGAAACTTTTCTTAAAATGTCTTGTCAGGAAAGCTAATTCCCAGCTGAAATTCCCTCCCCACTGAGCCCACAGGCTACACTTGGGTCTGTATAGGCATTCTGCTCCCCGCTTTTGAAGTGCTGGAGCAAGGGGGAGTAAGTTTAGAAAACTTGCTAGAAACAGGATTAGTTCCTCCCTCTGTGCCACACCTATCCTGGTACCCTGTGGAAGGGGAAATGACCTAGCCTTAGCTTGGTGGGGCCCTGGCAGGGGCTTCAGTTCTCCAAAGGGTAAATGATGCCAGAGCCTCCACCAGCCTGAGATGGGAAATAGTAAGTTCTCTCCCTTACAGTTCGGGATATCACAGAGTGTGCTTGATTGTGTTCATTGACTGTTGGCGCATTGAACTTACCGGAGTTTTTCCTAATGCTTCCCCATCCTCCCTCCTCACCACCTTGCCTGGACACTAGTTTGCACAAGTAAGACCATTCAGTGCTTCTTCTCTGCATGCTTTTTTTCATTTGCCATCTTGCATGCAATGCTCTGTCACTGTGCTATTGTCGCAGCTAATTGTTTTAAATTCTCATGCATCTCTAGCCGGGTCACTAAGGGGCCTGCTGGCCTCATGGTTAAAGATTCTTAATCAAGGTTTAGAAACACAACTGTGATTCATGAATCATTGTGTCTTCCCCTTGTGAGGTCTGCAGAATAAAACTGTCCAGTGGAGGATGGGATAGAAACATGGAGACTAGGAACACTTCTGGACATGAGGAATTTAAGAGCAGGAGTTGGAAGGGGGTTGCCTTTCTCCTCCATAAACTGAAATGGAGTTAAGAGAAAAGGAATGACGTTTAGCCATTCTGGACAAGGGTTAAGAACAAGGGGGACAGCAGAAGTCCTCACTTCTTAGCAGTGTGTGGATTATACCTGATTAAGATGAAAACTTCATCTTAATATTCCCTTATGCTAAGCCTTTAGAGGAAGGTAAATGGCCTAGGAAAGGGATGTTATATGCATTTTAAGGGACTAATTTGGATTCTTTGTGCTTCCACAAGTCTTCCTGTTTCTGTACCCTTCCTTTAGAAATTGTTGGATGGTCAGCATTGTGTGGGTCCATCCTGGACAGTTTTATTCTACAGCTCTATCCATCTTCCTTGTCCTCATGGTTCTGAAGTCCCCCTGGCTGCGGTGTTGGCAAAGAGCCTGAACAGGCTAAAGGAGTGGCAGTGACCTCTTCCTGTTTCTGATCTAGAACCTCAGGTCTTGCCCTCTGAGGCACAGCCACTTAGCCAAACAGCCCTGGGGAGTCTGGGAGGTTATTAATGAGAGGGACTGGGGAGTCATGTACCTGGGATCAAGGCACTTAGAATTCTAATCAACTTGGCTGGGTGTAGTAAGCTCCCATAGTGATTGTTACTATTCCAGGTTACAGACATTATCCCAAAAATCTCATTTCCTAACCCACCTGTAGGTCAGACTTGGAGGTGGTATATATAATTTACAAATTAATATACCACTTTTCCTTTTTAAATTTTTTCTGTCTTCCCCTATTCTGTTTATTCCTCATGACTTGGACTTGAACTTATGGCCCATTGTCCTCTCTTTTCCCTTGAGTTTTTAATCAAGCTGGTTTTATCTTGTTGAGGCAAGAGAAAGGTAAAGTATATTCTGCAGAGACATCCCAGCCTTAGACCACAGGACCTGGATCCACCTCTGCCTTGAACTGAGAGAGGAGTCTTGGCTGGGCTAGAGGTTGAAGTTCTGATGCATCTAGCTGAAATCTCTGGGGCAGAATGTAGTTGTTTTTATCCCATCATGTCTTTTCATACACATATATCCGTCCTCTCCTGGCAATTCTTCAACCAGTCTTGCTTGAAAGTGGAGCCTTATCTGTGTGGCTTGAGCTAAAATAAGACCTCTTTTTGAAAGACTCTTACTTTTCCCATTGTATACCCTCCAATCCCTGTGAACAGAGGGTTGAAGAAATATGTTCTGCACATGTCTGGTAGCTGTGAATCTGGGTGTCTTTTGGACTCTGTGCTAGCACGTCATGGCAGAGTTGCTCTGGATCCCTCAGAGTGTAGGGTGAGTTTCCAAGCACTCAAGATGGATACAAACACACCAGACTACACAAGGGACCAGGATTTGCCTTGCCTCTCCTCTGGCAACTGAATGAGGATGGGGCTGCAGTTAGGTACTTCGAATTTCATTGAACTTACCATCTGTAATCTAGAAATTTCACTCTGTTCTGCTTAACACAAAGTCACATGAAACCACCTACGTAAGCACCCGCATTATGATTGATTCTGCCATTCAAATGCCTAATTCTTCAAAACTAGAGAAACCGAGAGACAGGAAGACTTGAGCCATGAACTACTCCCCTTGAGAATCATGGACCCTCAATCAGCTACAAGCCCTCAGACTCTTATCTCCACAGCCTCTGCTTCACATTCTGCCATTTCTACAGCTTCTCCTTGCCTCCCCCAGCCTTCTCTGCCCCCACTTTCTTCCATGCCACTGGCTCGCAACACCTAACCCTTAGTTCCCAGGTGATCCTGAATTGCTGCTGTTCACGGCAAAGCTTCACGACATCCTGACCACCAGAGAGGAAAGGGTCCCAAGCTCTTCTTTCTCTTGGGGTATGCAGTGACCCCAGCTGAAATTTCTTGGCTAGGCCCCAGATTTTGCTAGGCTCCCCTGGGCCCTGTGATGCAGTATATTTGAAGACTATCATGTAGTGCATGTGACAATTTGCTAATAACAATTTTGTCTTTTTTTTTTCCCTCCCTCACCCCCATTTCCCCATCCCTTTCCTTTTAACTCTTTTGATTTTCTCACCTCTGGGGAAACCACAAGGAGCTGGTAAGAAGCCTGACCTTTCATCTGCTTTTTAACGGGGTGTGCTATGATGGGCAGTTGTTCTCTGTCCTTTTGTCTCTACTAAATCTTCTGTTCCTCTATTCAGCCCCAACCCCAGCTGACCTTTTCCCATCTCATGAATCACTGTAATGACACTACCTCCAGCCCATGCCACCAGACCTCCAAGACACTGGCAGAGTCGGTGCCTCTGAAGGGCTCAAGTGTGCTGTCCACCTGAGCCTTTGGAGCCGCACCCTCGGAGAGGCTTCAGGAGGGTGCCAGTGCTGGGCAGCCCTTCTGCCCCAGGACGTGCTCCTGCAGCAGGACTAGTAAGATGGAAACACTGACCATCCCTGCTATGTCCAGAAGCTCCAACACTCACACTCTAGTGGTGACCCTTTTTTACTCCACACATTCCCTCTTTAGAAAACTAAATAAGAAAGTATGTTCTCGTCTGCGTAGTGCCTGGCCCATAGTAAGGGCTTAACAAAATGGTAGCTGTGATTGCTTTCCTTAGTCTGTAGACTATGCCTTTTAAAGAGGTTTGTTTTTTTTTTCCCCCTACCTCATTGTCAGAGAAAGGAGTGGCATATTCTTATTCTTAAGGGTGAACTTGAGAGAGGGTAATGTTCTTTCCTAAACATGAGTCTGTCTCAGACACACGCTTTTTAGAGGCCTGAGACCACAGTTATTTGACCAGTGGGTGCTCTGGCCATAACACTTCAGAGAAGATTGAGAGAATTTGTGACTCAGTTGTTTTTTCCCCTAGGCACTTTCATATGGGACATTGAAACCTTTTATTTTCCCTTAATCTTTTTTAGCTCTTGCCCCTCTGCCCAGCACTTCCCTGAAGAGGTAAAAAGCACAGTTGATATTTTCTCCTTACCTGCCTCCTCCCTCATTTATAAAACTGCCACTCACACTGATTCCTTCGGTAATAGCAGAGCAGAGATGAAGGGTGGAGCTTGTGTCTGCTCCTCTTTCTCCATGTCTCTCCATCATAACCTGTCCCCCCACACACACACACATCAACCCCTAGTACCCACTGACAGTCAGAGAATCTCAGTCCTGGATACATATTAGAATGACCTGGGTAGCTTTTAAACTGGCCTACTACCCTGGCCCTACCTCAGAACAATTCAATCAGAATCTACAGATGTGAGCCCATCCCTCTTTTCTCCCCCTTTTCTAAGTGATTCTATTGTGCAGGCAGGGTTGAGAACCATTGTTCTGGTTAAAAGAAAGAAGACTTTCTTTGCCTTCCTCCAGTAGAAGGTGATGTCCACTCCAAGAAAAAGGCTTTCCAGGTCTCCTTCCTCTTCTCCAGAAGCATGATGAGACCTGTTGGACTGCTGACAATTGAGGGAGAGACATGCAGTCTGGAGGACTTGGTTTTGGTGTAGTTATTAGACTCTGAACTGCTAACAGATACCTAGTAAGCAGGGAACCTTTCTGCCTCAGTTTCTAGGGTGAAGTTTCTTTCACTTTGTTTACCACGTCCCCTCCTCATGGAAGAGCTTCAGTGCTTGAGAAACAGCTGAGGGTCAGGGAGAAGAGGCAAGTGCTGCAGCTTCTCTTTGAGAAGAAGCAGGGCTATCTCTGTTTCAGAATGTACCTGTGGCCTTTGCCGATGGGTACTCTTGGCAAACAGATACAGCTTATGCTGTTGCTTCTAAGATGTCCCTTAAAAAATAACACAGTATCTGCCTCTTCTCTCTATCCCTTGAATTCCCTGACTTCATGGCAGTCTGGAAATGGCATCTGGCCAGGTCCTCTGCCAACCTTTTTTGGTATCTAAAAGCTGTTATCTTCCCTTTAGCAGCACATGCAAGTTCCGATACTCAAGAGCTAGTAGCCTGATTGCTCCTCTTTCCCTCCAGAAGGATGGGAGGTTAGCTTGAAAATGGACTTCCTCAGCAGCAAGGAAATTTACTTTTGGGAGGGGGAGGTTAAAAGAGGTCAGGTTGGTTTCTTGCCCTGAGTGCATGTATTGCCAGATAACTGGGAGGGCCCAGTTGGATTGGGGAAGGGGAGGGGATGAGGAGGCTTATGTACAGAATGGGTGGGGAGGTTATGCTGCCTCTGTTCCCAGTTGAATCAGGGTGTTAATATTTATACAACTGAGACTCCAAATTTACCAGGAAGCTTTCATTTCCTAGGGTGAACCTGGGTTGATAGCTTGGATTGGAGCCGTCCTTCTTTCCCCTTGGGAAAGTAGAGCCCAGTCTTCTAATGGTTTGGGGATTTGGGGAGGCTCTGGGAAGTTCTAGGGTGGGAATGAATCTGCCCCTGGCCTGAACTACCTGTTTCTGCAGGAGGAACTGACGAGCACCAGTGTGGAGCACATCATTGTCAATCCCAATGCTGCCTATGACAAGTTCAAAGACAAGAGAGTGGGCACAAAGGGACTTGGTGAGACTGGTTGGAAATTGGATGGGGAAGCCTGACCTCAGGCCTCACTGACATTTGCTTTGGGGAAAGAGCTGTCTTATGGAAGCCCTCACAGTCACTGAGATCATGACTACTGTGGGTCTTGATCAGGCCCTCAATTCCATCTTCTTTTCTTGGCAGATTTCTCAGATCGAATTGGAAAAACCAAAAGAACGGGATATGAATCTGGAGAATATGAGATGGTTTGTTGTTTGTGTGTTGATGGGAATAGTGCAGCGATCCTATCCAGTGGGCATTTAAGACGGAGCAGGGTATAGGTGGGATTCCGGGTTCCTTTCTGGTTGGGGGTCCTCAGAAGCCCAGCTGGATGCAGGGGAGGATGCTTTGTCCCCCTGCTGTTGGCTATGGAGCGTCTCCAGGCCTCCAGCTCTCTGCAGGTCTTCGAGTGAGGATGATGGTGGATTCTTAGTTGGGTATGATACTTTTACAAACTCAGACTGGGTTTGGGTATGATACCCTTACAAATTCGGACTGGGTTTGGATACATTCTTGTTTTTTTTTTTTTTTTTGATACATTCTTGAGGTTCCCTGTTCTAGGAGGTGTGATGTCACCGTCTGTGCTTGCTCTCTAGCTTGGAGAGGGTCTGGGAGTGAAGGAGACACCCCAGCAAAAGTACCAGAGACTACTGCATGAAGTCCATGAGCTGACAACTGAAGTTGAAAAAATCAAGGTAACTGTAGACTCTCCTCTCGCCTTTCTGCTATGACTTACATAGAAGAGGAAGGCCTCCCAGCGGGAGGAGAAAAATTCCCTAAGCTCCTCCCTAAGGGGGCTGAGGTTTTCAGAGTTTGGGAATGCACATGAATTTATAGTTAGTGCTGTAAGTGGGTAAGGAGCAGCCCAGTGACTTTCAGCCACAGCTCTCTTTAAGGGTCTTGATCTATTTTTTTTCTTGACTCACTCTTAGCACCCCTCACTGTCTATTTGTTTTCATACCAGACGACAGTGAAGGAATCAACCACTGAGGAGAAGCTGACCCCCGTGGTGCTGGCTAAACAGCTGGCCGCCCTGAAGCAGCAGCTGGTTGCTTCCCATCTGGAGAAGCTGCTGGGACCAGATGCGGCAATCAACCTCACTGACCCCGATGGAGCTCTGGCTAAGTGGGTGCCAGACTTTGCTGGGAAATCATTGCTAATTGGGGTGTAGAGGGACTCCAGCCAGGTATTGACAGGGCTGCGAAGGGAAGAGGTGGCCTAGCTGTTCCTTAGTGCTGACCCGGAGGCAGAAACAAGTGACTGAGCTGACCCACATCCTTCAAGTCGTGATAATATTGCTGGTTTTTTGATCCAGGCGCCTACTGCTGCAGCTGGAAGCAACAAAGAACAGCAAAGGGACTGGTTCAGGGGGCAAGACCACCAGTGGAACCCCCCCAGATAGCAGCTTGGTCACTTATGAACTGCATTCTCGGCCTGAGCAGGACAAGTTCTCTCAAGCTGCCAAAGTATGTTTTTGTGTGTGTGTATGTGTTTGTGTGTGTGTGAGTGATGTTGGAAGCCAGGGAAGACGTGGCTCTGGAGACTTTCCTGTTGCCCTCCAAGGAATCACATCTGGGGAGAGGGTGCTGGGAATGCTTGATTCCTCTTGATGTCTCATTTAAGACTGTGACTACGGCTGTGTTCCAGAGAAAGAAATCCCTTGGCAGAGTGGTGGGGAGAGGGGAGGGGAGGGCAAGCAGACCAGCAAAGAGCAGGATTTACTTCCCACTGCAGCAGAAGGGAGGTAGGTGGATGGCAAATCTCCCCTCTTTCCTCCCCTAGGTGGCAGAATTCGAGAAGCGCCTGACAGAGCTGGAAGCCACTGTACGCTGTGATCAGGATGCTCAGGTCAGGTGCTCTCTTATACTTGTTCCGACCCTCACATCTTGAGCCCTAAGGTCCACAGCATTCCACAGAGTCCAGGGAGGAGTCAGGAACAGGTTCCAGTTACAGGAGCAGCCAGCAGTTGCCTGCTGGAACCAGAAAGGATGGGAGAAGGTGGTAATCACCTGGAGAGATGAGAACCACTGACTTCTTTGCTTCTTTTCCCCATCAGAATCCCCTTTCAGCAGGTCTGCAGGGAGCCTGCCTCATGGTGAGTGTAAAAGGAACTGGAGTCTTTGGATGACAGAGGGGATATCCGGATTGGGTTTGCTTAGGAAATTGTTTTTGGATCTGTAGCTGTTTATTCATTACCTTCAGTGGAATATGAGGTGGCCTCTTCTAGTCTGATTCTGTCTGCTTCATGACACTTGTCCTGACCCCGCCCCCAGGATACTGTAGAGCTGTTGCAGGCGAAGGTGGGCGCCCTGGACCTTGCAGTTTTGGACCAAGTGGAGGCTCGGTTACAGGTATTAAGTGGAGGCAAATTGAATTACAGGCAGCTAGTGACTTTGGAAGACCTTTGATGCCTTTACTATCAACCTTAAAATCTGTGCTTTCAGAGTGTGCTGGGAAAAGTGAATGAGATTGCCAAGCATAAAGCTTCTGTAGAGGATGCAGATACACAGAGCAAGGTCAGGAAGAGATCTTTCCTCCCATCTTCATACCCTTTCCTGCTGGGAAGAGCAAAGCATGAGAGCACTGAATCCTCAGGCCACTGTCCTCATAAGCTCTTACCAGCTGAAATAAGGCAGTGCTTCCCTGTTGCCCCAGCTTGCACTTGTCTCACCCTAATGGTGTGTATTTGGCTGAAGGTTGGCCACTGTGGTGTCCCTCCAGGTGCACCAGCTGTATGAAACCATACAGCGCTGGAGCCCCATTGCCGCCTCCCTTCCTGAGCTGGTACAGAGACTTGTCACCATCAAGCAGCTGCATGAACAAGGTGGGAGGCCAGCCACAAGGGTGTCAAGAGAAATTGGCAAGTGAGCAACTCTTGTTCCCTTCCCTCTGGTCTTGGATTCTAACGCCATGCCTACCGTTCTGACCTTTCACAGCCATGCAGTTTGGTCAGCTTCTGACACACTTGGATACCACGCAGCAAATGATTGCTTGTTCCCTCAAGGACAATGCCACCCTCTTGACTCAGGTGAGTGCCTCCCTTCCCCAGCACACACAGGCAAGGTTCTCCAGCTTCAGTTCCAGAGGGTTCTGCCTTGGCCCATTTGGTGGCACAGTGGTGTGGCAGGGGTTTGGTTTGAGTCTCCATACTGTTTCTTGGTTGCCATGGAACATCTGACAACTTACTTAACCTATGAACCTCCACCTCACCATCTGGCAAATTATACCTACTTCAGAGTTATTTGGATTAGATGAAGTAATATGAGTGAATTCGTAAGAGCTCAGTAAACCTCCATTCTTCCTATAAAACCTACCTTTTCCCTCTGTAGTCTCAGCTGGGTTTTATCCTCCCTGGGTCTTCAACCAGATGTTCCTGAGCACAGCACACTAGACAGAACATGGGCATTGAAATCTGGAGCCAGGCTCCCACCTGGTTTTGCCCCTTCCTTCCTGATGCTGAGCTGTGAGCGTCAACCTCTCCATTCTCTAAGCAGTGTCCAGCACAGAGCAAGTCCTCAGGTTCTGGCGGAGGCACTGTTCTCAGTGCTGGGGGAAGCACTACAGTTGGGAGTCTGGCATCAGAGAACTGTCAAGATAAATTAAAGTGCTTGGCATGGTGTGTTCTTCCTCCAGAGCAGTTTTCTAAAACTTTGGACGAGTGAAACCCTTACTTCAACAAAATCCTGTGTGTCCCTCAGTACATAAAACAGATGAAAGAACTGTTCTGGTTAGTCAGGATGGGAATTCTTAAGAGGCCTGCCTGCTTAGCAGATCCCATGCTAGGTCCATGGTGCTTCAAGTCACCTTCCCATTCTGGGACCCACAAGCTGTTTCCGTTTCTTTTTTCTAATTTGGCTTTGTTGTGCAGCTTGTGGGATCTTAGTTCCCCAACCAGGGACTGAACCTGGGCCCCAGCAGTGAAAGTGCAGAGTTCTAACCACTGGACCACCAGGGAGTTCTCCTGCATGTCTCTGTCTTCTCTAAGAGCATTTCTTCAGTTCCTCACCCAGGTAAGCACCTGAACCTGACAGAGTAAAATAGCTCTCTCGCTTTCTAGGTGCAGACGACGATGTGTGAAAACCTGTCCACAATTGAGGGGAACTTTGCCAACATTGACGAAAGGATGAAGAAACTGGGAAAGTGAGCACCTTTGGGTGATGGAGGACAGGGGTAATCCCTACCCCTTTGAACTCCATTAATACCTTACACAGAGTTTCCCCTTAATTGTAACTCTTGCATCCCATTTGACACTGGGGGCAAGGGCTTCTTGCATGTGGGGCTTACACCCCCTCCTCTGAAGAGTAGTGGAAGCTGGGGATATTAAATGAGGGTCTCCCCTTAGGCCACAGGGATGAGGACGTGGCCCAGCCACATGCCAGCTCCTGCCCAATACTGCTTTGCCTGGTGTGGGGGAGGATTGGGTCCTGTCCTCCAGCACAGCTTCTGTGGCTGACTGTAATACTGTACAACTGTTTCTGACCATTAAATGCTGTTGTACTCTGTCTGGCCTCTGCTGTTTCCTGGGGAAGAGGCAGCACTGAGAGAGACATACACAGCGTAACAGACAGTCTAAGCACTCTCTACCACAGAAGGATTTAAATTATAATCTGTTCTTACAAAAGAACTAAGGAAAAAATGAGGACAGAGTCAGAGCCAGAGTTTCAAAATATTCTCATCTGTTAAATTAAGAGTGTCTCCCATAGAAAAGCAGTGGAGGCCCCACAGGGCAAGTACAAAACAGAATTAAAACTCCCAAGGGTCTTGTCTTTACAAAAGAAAAGGCAGGAGGCAGCCCCTGGACAGCTGGTCATGCTGGCCGCTCCGGTTGGACCATGTTGCATAATCCTCAGTCGCATCGTCACAACGTCTCTGAGCGTTTTGATGGGGGAGAAGGGGCAGTGTAGTGTGTATGGGAGGAGACACCCAGAGGGCTCTCTTTGCCCCCTTACCCCCTCTTCATATCCCAGAGGAAAGTGGAGGGAAGCTGGCTACACCTTGAAATGAGGCTATGTGTTTCAAACCTGGGGACAGGGTAAGAGGGGGATCTGTGCTTTGAGCAACCTGAGCCAGAGGCAGAGGGGTGTTGGCAGGGGTGAGGGGAGGACGCATGATGCTTATTGCTTTGTACCTTTCATTGGGAAGGAGGGCAGCAGCCAACAGTAGCTCACAGGTTTGTAAACTGAGCCTGCTGGCTTCAAGAAGGGAGGCAATGAAGTCGAATTAAATATAAAAGAGTCATTTGTGCAAAAATAACTTAAACAAATAAAAGACCTGGGGGAGGGGGTTTTCCCCTTAGCCTGGTGGGGAGAGGGCCATATACCACCCCCCCCCCAGGCCTTTTCAGTGACATGGCTTTGGGGGGGAGGGGGTGAGCTTCCCTACCCCCTGCAATGGCTCAGGATGGGACTGTGGGGGAAGGGGTTGCATTTGTGCTCTGAGTGGGGAGTAGTGCCCCCACCCACTGTCCACAGGTGCAGGTGGCTGGCAGGGGCTCCCAAGGCTCAGCACTCAGCTCTCCCCAGTCAGGGTCAGATCCAGCTCCAGGTATGGCTGCTATGGGGCCAGTTTCCTCCTCTTGTTTTTGGCAGGACGGCCAGGGCGGGCCCGGGGAGGCAGAGGGACAGCCGCCTATACAAGAGGGGAAGTTGAAAGAAGTGATCAAACAGCTGGGTATCAGGAAGTCCTTTATTTTCTCCCCACTCCCACTAACCTTCTTCTCCTCCTGCCTCATCCTTTATATGCACTCCCACCCACCGACGCAGTGATGCACACTTACGCGGGTTGTGGGGCTGGGGTCCAAGGTAATGTCCTGGCGGGAGCTGTTGCTGTTCCGGGTTGGGCTGCAATAAGGGCACAAGGGGATCAGGAGCACGTCCCCGAGCGCCAGGGGATTTTCAGAGTTTGGGTGGGAAGCTTTCTACATGTGGGTAGTGTAGGCATGGTATCCTTATTCATATTCAAGTAAGTGCTGCCTTTTCGAAAGCCAAATCACTCTTAACTATTGCTATAAACCCAACAAGCCGGAAAAGGCCAGTATACTCACTTGTATTTTCTCCTGCGGCCACGACGAGACTTTCTGACTACCCCTGGGGATACCTGAGAAAAGATGGACTGTGTGTGGGAAAAGGCACCTTGGCAACCTTTCCTGAGGGCCTTTGTGCCCAGACAACCATTACTTAACCCACACTCACCTTAAGGTCCTCAGAATGGGGCCCAGGAGGGGATGGATCCTTGGGCTCAGCACCCCCTTCAGCCAGCTCCCCATTATGCTGCCAGTGGTGGGTCCTTCTTGGGGACCGTTCCATTTGTCCATTGAAGCCACCACGTGCCCCCCACTTGAGGGCCAGTCGGCCAGGCTCCCGCCGGCTGCCAGGCTTTCGTCCCCGGCCTGGCCTGGCCTCACCATTAATGCCCCTAAGTCCCCCTCCTCCCCTCCGGCCCCGTTTCCCTGACCCCCTCCCAGTGAGCAGCTCAGGGACTGGGGGATCGGGAGAACTGTGGGGTGGGGCTAAGGCACTGAGGGGAGGCCGGGCAGGCTCCGGTTCAAGGGTTGAGGTGGGGCTCTCAGGGGGCAGACAGGGGGCTTCCGGCTGCTCTGGAGGGATCTGCAGACAAAACAGACCTCTGTCAGTTTCAAATGCAGTTCCAGCTACTTTAACTTGAAATGTCTGTATTTCCAATTTGCGAAAAAAAATTCTCTCCCTAACACACACACCCATCCCCTCACCTGGAGACTTTGTAGCAGGCAGGCTAGGGGACTAGAAGCCTCTGAGAGGGGTGGAGGAGCTCCCCCCCCAGGGAGGAGCTGCAGCCCCAACTGGCCAGAGAGAAGAGGGCCAGGAGGCTGCAACAGACTGGGGAGGGTTCCAGGGCTGCTGGTCAGCGAAGACAGGTCACCTGTTAAGGAATTGTAAAGTCAAGGGTCTCCCTGGGCAAACCAATTAGGCTGAGCAGACCCTATTCTTTTAGGCTTGACTCAGTGGTCACAGACTTTCCTCCCTAATTCATCTAGTCTCTACTCCCAATTTTTCTGTTTCTTTTCTTCTCTCCCACACCACAGAGTCTTCCCTCAGACTCACCCAGCAGGCTGGCACTCAGCAGAGGGCTAAGGAGTTGAGGGGGTCTCCCTGAGTTGGAGGGGGCCTTGCCCAGAGAGGAGGCCCCCGGGTCAGTAGTTGCCGTGGTGACACTGGAGGTAGGTGGTCCAGGTTGGGGGGCGCTCAGGACACAGGGCTAAGAAGAAAAAATGGCTGTAACATCTACATGTGTAAAGTATTCAATAAGTTTATAGTACTTCCACATATGCAATCTCACTAAAGCCCCACTGAAGTAGGCCATGCTTATTAAATACAGACCCAATTCTTACAGTCCATCCTACCCCCAGCTAAGAACTAAGCCCTCCTCAAAGGCCCTAAGGAAGAGCTCAGACATGAAACTGAAAACCTTTTATTCCCAGCTCCCATCTCTGATTCCATCTCTTGTTCTGTCCCACCCACTCACCCCCTATCCTCACCTGGGGGGGCGTCCCCGAGGGGGGATCCAGGCTGGCAGCCAGCAGCGCAGAATTTAAAGCTATGAGGGTGGGGGGAGCTGAAAGGGGGGGGAACAGCAGGGGGGGCAGGTCTCCCAAACCTGAAAATGTCTCCCCACTTGGACCCCCGGCTCCCTCTGCAGATCCCTCCCCATCCCCAGCTGTGGGGCCCAGGGCCAACAAGGGCAGGAAAGAGGCAAGGAGGTTGCTAGGAGGTGCAGAAGGGGGTGGAAGAAGGTCTGAGGGGGGTGGTGGAAGCAGGGAAGCCACCAAAAGTGAAGGCCCTTCGGGCTCACCTGGGGCTAGGGGAGGGCCAGGTCCCCCTGGTGGGGGGAGCAGGGGCTCAGGGGGAGGTTGTCCCCCTCCCCCAGCCAGCACGCCAAATAAACTGTGGCTAAGCAATGGAGAAGGTGGAGGTTGTCCCAGACTCAGAGGGAGGGGCAAGGTCCCTAGCATCCCGGGGAAGCCGGCTCCACTCAGCGCCAGGCCCTGCTCGGGACTGGGGAAAGGGAAAGCCTCCCCACCAGCCAGGGGAGGCAGAGGGCCGGCTGGGCCGGCCCCCATCCCAAGCGCTTCAGATGGGCTTTGAAGCACAGGGCTGGGGACTAGGGGGGCTTTGGAGGCAGCTGGTGGGGCAGGGGCACCTGCAAAGAAAAAGAGAGGTTCAGCTCTAGAGAGACCCTTTCTCCCAGTATCTAAAGAATCCAAACTCCCTGCCCCCCGACCCAGAAAACCACTACAGAGCTCTCTAAGTTCTCCCTTCAGTGTCTTGGTGGTCTCTTTGTACCCGAAGGAAGGGCTCTGGTGCACTCACGTACCTGGCACACTGCTGAGGCTGCCACTGGTGGTCCCAGGGAGGGCAGGCGGGATGGGGTGCGTGGGCTGGGGAGAGCTCCCTGAGGAGAGGGTGGGGGGAGGAGGAAGGTGTGCCTCTGACCCCAAAAGGTTAAAGCTTCCGTCAGAGTGGGAAGGGCCAGGGGTGGGGAGTCCCAGCAGGGACAGCACAGAAGGGAGAATTGGTTGGGATGGCTCCGGCAGAGGAAAAGATTGGGGGGTGGGAGCAGGGGCCCGAGGACGGCTCCGCCTAGGGGCTTGAGGGCCCCCCCCTTCTAGCAATCGCAACACAGTTGGGGGTCTGCGGGGACGACGCTGAGAGGGACGGGGCAATGAGGAGTGGGAAGCTGAGGGTGCCTGGGCACGGGGCCTTCGGCCCTGTAAAGTGCTGGGAGGGGGGAATTGGGGGTGCTGTGCCTTGGCGGCTGCAGAGAGTAGGCTGCTAGCAAGAAAGGGGGGTGCCCCGGGCCCCTCCACCGAGGGGGCCCCTCCCAGGGGCCCCAGGACCAGGGGCAGGTGCATAGTGGCTGAAGACACTGGTGGCTGAGTGGCAGGACCAGAGGGGCCAGGGGGACCAGGGAGATTATTGCTTGGGGGCAGGGGAGGGGGTGTTAAGGCATCACTACAATGGAAGAGAGGAGGGTCTGAAGGTGGTGAGGAGGAGGCATGGGGGGCTGGAGGAGAGCCCAGGTCAGGGGGCACCAGGCTGGATCGGAGAGCAGCTCCCCAGCTATATGAGGGGGCGTTGAGGCTGATAGCAGGTGGAGGAGGTGCAGCTGGGGAGGGGGCATTGCCCCGTGGGAGGAAACAAGGGCTGCTGCTGCCTCCAGAGGAGACGGGGTCAGGAAGCCTTGGCTGTGGGAAGAGCCCCCCAGGGCCTGCTAGAGGGGGGAAAGCCTGTGGAACTGAGGGTGGTTCTGGGGGAAGGGAGCCAGGACCCCCATTGAGTGGAGTTGTAGGAGGGACTCGACAAGGAGGGCGGGCAGAGGGAGGCCCTGGGGACACAGTGTGGAACATTTGGGGGCTTGCTCCCTCTCCTGCAATAAATGAGAAACAGAGGATCAACCTGTGGCTCCCCTTCCAAGAACTTTGTCTTTTCCATCCCTTCCCCCACAAGCTCCCAGCTTCCCTGTGCCCTCCTCTCACCAAGCAGTTCCCCACTCCACCCTTCTTGCTCCTTCTCACAGAGCTCCTCCCACCACCCCTCTTCCAGACCCTTAAGTTTTCCTCAGTCCCTGTAAAGTGGAGAACACTCACCAGGAGAAGAGTGTGAGCAGGTGGTCTCCATGCTGCGGTACAGAGTTGCCATGGCAACAGCTTTCCGCCGGTGGTTGCACAGCTTGGTCATGTCCTCCTCTGATGCTGGCCCCACCCCAGCCCCACCCGGGGTCACCGGGGCCAAAGGGTCAAAGTTGAAAACCTGTAAGGTGGAAGGCACAGACAAGGACCCTGAGAGAGCAGAATCTGAGAAAAACTACCTCGGTCAGTGACCGGCATTAAGTCTCTCTGACAATCTCACCCTCACCATTCTGACCTTGGGGACATTGAGTGGACACTCCAGACCGCACTTGCAGGTCCCATCGCTGAGGAGGTAGCTCCGGGTTTGCTCCAAGGAAGACAGCTCTGTGCCACTTGGACTGGGAGAGGATAGGGTCAGAGTGTGAGGTTAGATAACACTGAACTGGAAGACACTCTGAAAGAACAGTTCAAAGATCTTCCTAGGAAGGGCAGAGAGTAAGGAAGAGATGGAGAGAACAAGTGCACAGGACCAGAGGCACAGAGAGCAAAAAGGCTGAGGAACGAAGAGGAATAGACAACAACAGGGCACCAGCGATCTGGGCATAGAGAGAAATAGAAGAGAGAAAACTCAGGCAACTGAAGGGCCTGGGGATAGAAACTGGGGAACTTCGGGGAGCCACACCTGATATAGAGCACAGCACCCTCTCGAACACAGCGCTGCCAGCCGATGGGGACAGATGTGGCCACAGGGCCCCCAGCTCTGTCTGCTCCACTGCTCTCATTGCCCCCATTCATTGTGTGTAATCAGCTCCCACGTGCCTGATAACACAGACATTCATGTGGCATTAGTAGGATTAAACTGGGCTGGGTACCTGAGGGAGTATTCCCGCAAGGCAAAGGTTGTGTGGAGACTCAAGAGAACTCAAGAGCAAAGGGAAAACCTCAGAGAGCTGGGGGAGAGAATGAGGGGGAACCTTCTGCCAGCCCACCATGGCTACCTGAACATGTCTGCAAACATTGTGGGGTCCAGTCTAAAGCCGGGGCCGCCGGCTTAGCCCACACCTGCAACACAGGAGAGAAAAAGAACAGTCAGGAATCTGCCCAACCTACTAAAGCACCACAGACCAGGATACTCTCAAAGGAAAGATCTTTAATAACAGGAGGTAAGTACCCAGAAAGATCCCAAGGATCTGGTGGCTGAGTCCACAACCATCCTCTCCACGTTCAGTCCCTAAGGACCAGAGGGTCAGAGCCACAACTTTCAGGGACCGGGGAATCACAGCCCAATCCCTAGACATATAAAGGGCAAGGCCCCCTCATCCCACCAAGGACAGAAACCTTCAGCCAGGAGTGCGGGTTAATTCCCATAATCTCTAGGAAGTTTCCCAGAGAGGCTGGCCCCTGCTGTTCCCTCGCCCTCAGGAAGATCATATAAAAAGTATGGATTGCCAGGCAGATCACCAGGCAATTGCCCAACTGCTCGCTGGGGTGGTACCAGCGTAACTCCCCCCATGGCCTGGCTGCACTAGACAATCACTGATCTAGTTCACTTGGATCTTCTTAAGAAACACTGGAATCACAGTTCTGTCTTCTCCCACTATTCTCAGAAGCTCCGGATTTTCCCCCAAGCCTAAGGCAAGAAGAATCAGCACCTCCTGTCCCACTGGCTTCAGTTTAGCTCCAAGAGGGATTCTCCTCTGATATATATGGGGACGCCCCACAAACCTGCAAGTATTCTCTCCAACCCCACCATCGCTCCCACCCCACACTGGCGGCTTCTAAACTTTCCCTCTCATAACAAGGCGCCCTGTCACCCAGCCTGCTTCCCTCAGCTTGGGGAGGAGGGGAAGGCGCACGAAGTAGGAAGGAACTTGGGGAGAGGGCGGGCGGAGGGTGGGCGAAGCACTGAGAGGAGGGAGGTGAAGAAGGCAAAAGTCAAGCAGTGAGAGAGAGAAACGGTGGGAGCAGGTGAGGGCGGGGGAGTGGGGATGGGGCCAGGGAAAGGGGCCAAGAGGACGCGGAGGGGGCAGAGGGTAGGGATAGGAGGGGAGGGGGAGGGGCGAGGTGGGGGGGGGCCGGGCCCTGCACTCACCGCGGCCCATGGTTCGGCCGGCCCCGCCCTGCGCAGTCGCGGCCCAGAGGGTGAGTGGGAGGGAGTGGGAGGAGGGTCGGTGGAGCCCGAGCCTCCGGTACAGCCCCGGCCGGTCCTAGCAGGAAGCGCCGCCGCCGCTGCCGCGGATCACCGAGCGGCCTCCCGCGCATGCGCCATGGGGGCCAGGGGCAGCCCTGGGGATTCCGTTCCCAGAAGGCACCGCGCAGGCTGCTACCGCCGCCGCCGTCGCTGCCGCCGCCGCCGCCGCCACCGCCGCAGCCGCCGCCGCTGCCCGGACGGGAGAGGGGCGGGGCCGGGCCCCCGCCCAGCGGACAACGACGAGCCAACAGGAGGGGCCGCAGTGCGCATGCGGGAGCGCGCCTACCCCTCCCCCACAACCCCCCATTAATCCCCAAGAGAACAAACACCCCACGCGGGGGCCACCCCCCCCGCCCTCCGCGGAAGGATCCGAGCCTCTTCCCAGGCCACTGGTGGCCAATCCCAGCCCTCCCCTGGGAGGGGCCCCTTCCAAAGCCACAATCTGTTCGGGGAGCCAGGAATGCCAGGTCCGGGAGGAGCCGGCCCGAAAAGATGAAAGTCGCGACGTGCCCTGCCCCGCCCCAAAGGCTTCCCGGGTAGTGTGCTGGGACTTGACCCGCCTCCCCAGGTCAACATGTCAAAACACGACCCCGGCCTGTCAAGTCACATGACCTCTGCCTGTCACTGACAACCTGGTCATGTCTTTGGGCCAGGAGAGACCATCTGGTCCAAGCCACCCCCCACCCCCATTTACAGGAGAAATGGAGCTCTGGAGCAGTGGTGCAGGCCTGACCAAGGACCTGTCACCGGTCACACCACCGCCTATACTTGCCATCCAGCCACAGCTAGCCTTGTGACAGTTTTCTTAGGACAAACTCTGGCTGCCCCCATGAGGATATGACAGGATATGTAACAGGCCACCACATGGCCTCCGTTTTCTAAGTAATGGCACTTGAAATATAGTTTGCATTTTCCACCGTGCTTTTCACTTTTGTTCAAGCTGCCTCCAAGTTCATAATAATCTCACGTCCAGCAGGCGATCTTTTATTTACGAACAAGGACGGTGAAGCACGGCGAGATTAGGTAACTGGCCTAGGATCCCTGGGCAAGTGAGGGACCGCTGAGGCTAGAATCTGGGTTCCTGACAACCCAGTCCCAGGCATTCTTGCGCTCACGTGCACGCAATATTCCAGGCAACAAGGCTCTTCCGTAGCCCAAACACCTAAGGCAGGAGGCCTGAAGCCCAGCTCCTCACAGCAGGGAGTCACAGGACCTGAAGGTCTGATACACTGAAAAGGGCGGGCCTGGTCTTTGGTGAAGGGCAGCAGAGCACCACTGGGGGGAGATGATTAGACCAAACAGTGGGATCGGGGCCTCCCGGCAAAGAGCACGAATTCTGGCATGCCGAGGGCTCATCAGATACTTTACAAAGAAAAAAGTTTAAGGGTGCTAAGAGCTTAAAATGACTACCAAGGGGCGTCAAGCTCCTTGGCTTCTTTTGAGAGAAGACTCCTTTAAGAAGACTCGAGAAGATGCAAACAATCCTGGTGGATGAATGCAAATTTTCAAAGGTGGGAGGTTTAAAAGACCTGGTGTCCGTTAGCAGGGAGGGGATCAGGGGCAAGGAAAATGGGAGTTTCTTTTGGTGGAGATAAAACGGAGGCTAATGTCAGATGGGCGGAACAAGAGAGCCTTAGAGGGAGACAAGCTGCAGTGAGCTTTCACACCGCAGCTTAGGGCGACCACAGTTGATAGCCGTTGGGGCCGTTGGGTACCGGGAGCTGGCGCCCCGCCCTCTCTCCTCTCCCCCACCCCTCCCTGCACCTCCCACCACCCTTGTAGTCCCCTGCGCGTGCGCGCGCTGATACCGGTTGCCAAACATTGCATCATCCCCGCCCCCCTTTCCTCCCCTCCCCCTCCAGCTCTCCCCTCCGCGCGCGCGCATGACTCACTCACCTCCTCCGCGAAGCCTCGTGACCCAAAGCTACTTCCGGGTCCAACACTAAGTCGACCCCCAAGCGGGAGGGAGCGACGAGGGCGGTCCCGCGAGGCTCCTGAGTGGCGGACGTAAGGGATGAGGTGGGGCCAACGACGGCGTGCCGCTTCCTGATTGGTAGGCCTCTGGACCCGCCCAGAGAGGAGGGCAAGGCCCTGTTAAAAGATCTCAGCTCCGAGGATCGAGGTCAGAGGCTTGAGTCTAAGGCATAGAGTGTATCATGTTGAAGATGAGCGGGTGGCAGCGACAGAGCCAAAATCAAAGCCGGAACCTGAGGAGAGAGGCGAGTACTGATTCCCCATCTACCTTTTACCCTCCCATCCTCTCGAACACGAATTGGCCCCTTAAAGTTAGGGCATCCGCTCTTATGGGTGTAGCCCCACCCTCTCCGCAAAGAAGAGAAGTGAGTGTCCCGGGGAGGGATGAGGAAAATCCTTTATTCGAAAGTAGTGCTTACGAGAAAGACACCCCGTCCTTCAAACGACCGCACCATCCTACCCCTGCCCGGAGCACAGTCCCTGATCTGTGCTGTTAGGCGACCGGGCTCCAGCGAGGAAGATTTATTCTCGCGTTGCTGACCCTAGGCCTCTTTGTTAGGCCTGTCCGGTGGGAGGCGGGGCAACAGGACACACCCCCGAAAAGCCTGGTGACCCAGTGGTTCGGGCCGCTACCGCCGCTTTGCCACTGGCGGCCCTCCCCCTCCCCCTGCCCCCAATCCTGTCTTGGCCTCAGCGTCTCGGGGCCAGCATAGCCACGTCAGTAGCTGGGGCTTCTGGACCTCCGCAGAACATTCTTTCCGCACCCTTGCAGAGAACAGAAAATCTTAAGCCGGCACAAGTCTTCGGGAAGAGGGGTGTCGATGGACAGGGAACGGAGATGAGTTTTCCTTTCCCCAAAGCCCTCTAGCCTCCTGCTCAGGAGAGCATCTTGGATCTTTTAAGTGTGGGAAGCCACTTGGGGTCTCCCAAGTGGGTTGCCCTTCCCCTGGGATTGGTGCGTGCCTCTTTCCCCTTGTCCTGTCTTCCAACTAATCTCTTTGTAACCATTGCATCAGGCTAGCCCCCTGTTTGGCTCTGCAGCCCTCTGGCCTGGGGCTCCACTGCTGATGAAAGCCTTGTCCCACACACGGGAAGGCAAGAAGGGTTCCCCAGGGAGGACAGCCCTGCAGAGAAAGATTCAGGACGATATTGCATCTGCAGTCCCCAGTGGCAGGGAGCTGCCGCTCTGCCTTTGAGCTTCCTTTTCCTACCCCTGTGAGAGATTGGGGAGAATTTATCCATTCATTCCTAATACTTAACCAGACCTACTGTGTGCCATGCAGGTTGGTACCCAGCATTTATCCACAAACAAGAGAGAAAAATGTCTGCTGTCTCAGAGCTTACATTTCAGTGGGAAGAGGCATACAGTAAGCAAATATGTAAAGTGCCATAGAAAACATTAAAGCATGGAAGGGTAGAGAATGCTGAGTGGAGGTTACAGATTACACTGGGTGGTCAGGGATTCCTTCACTGAGGTGATATTTAAATGAAAGACTTATGTGGGAAGAGAGAGCTTTCCAGAAGGAATAGCAAGAGCAGGAGTCCTAAAATGGGAGCATGTATAGTATCTTTAGGGATCAAGAGGCCAGTTGGCTGGACTAAAGTGAGCAAGAGCTGGGGAGGTCAATGAGAAAACAAGGCAAGGAAGGAGCAGACTGTGGAGGGCCTTTTAAGCCATTTAAAGGACTTCAGCCTTTAATATTGGAGAAAGCAATGGCACCCCACTCCAGTACTCTTGCCTGGAAAATCCCATGGACAGAGGAGCCTGGAAGGCTGCAATCCATGGGGTCTCTGAGGGTCAGACACGACTGAGCGACTTGACTTTCACTTTTCACTTTCATGCATTGGAGAAGGAAATGGCAACCCACTCCAGTGTTCTTACCTGGAGAATCCCAGGGACGGGGGAGCCTGGTGGGCTGCCGTCTCTGGGGTTGCGCAGAGTCGGACATGACTGAAGCGACTTATAAGCAGCAGCAGCAGCCTTTAATATGTGTGAGATTAAGTTTTAAACAGAGGAATGACACACCCTGACTTAAGTTTTAAAAGGTTCACTTTGGCTACTGTTGTAGATAGACTCCAGGAGGGGTTGGTTGCAGGAGCAGAAACTGAGAGACCTTCTGCAGTCACCTAGGAGAGATGAGAGTAACTTAATCTAGATTAGCAAAAATGGAATTGGTGAGACGTGTTTAGATTCTGGGGTTTTGAAGAATGAGTTTAAGTTTTGCTGTTGGTTTGGACTGGATTGTGGGGTCTGAGAGGAGTCAAGGATGATACCAAGGTTTTTGGCTCAAGCGACTAGAGTTGCTGTATACTGAGATGGGAAAGACCTTGGTAGGGGAAGATTAGCCAAAGTTTGTCTTGGGACGTGTTAAGTCTGAGATGCATATTAGATATCCAGAAGGAGGTCCCAGGAGAAGTCTAGACTGAAAATACACATTTGAAGGTGGTCAGTGTGGGAATAGAATTAGGAAAAGGCCACTTGATTTGTTCCCGCCCCTGTAGTCCAGTCCTTACCCTGGCACATTTGAAGACTGCCTTGAATTTAGAAAAAGCTGAGTTGGCCAGGATTTTGCTATTATGTAATCAGGACTACAAATGTCAGCAACTAAAAATAAAGGAAGTCAGGCTCTTCTCTGTCCTTGGAAATGGCTACAGAGACTGATAACTATCAATAGGAAGTAAGGAAGGACCAGTAGGAAGCTGGAGGTAAAAAGAACCTTTCTCCACCCTTCCAAAAATGGCTAATATTTATCTTTGATCTCCACAGTGTTCCAGAAGGAAGTGTATCTTCATACATCACCACACCTGAAAGCAGGTAAGTTTAACTGACCGTTTCCCCAAACTAGCTCCTAAGAGTTGCTGCTTATGAAATTATGAAAACACCTAGAGAAGACAGGAGAGGAAGGTTTGAATCTGAGCAGGTTTTTGCTATTAGGCCACATCCATCCTCCTGGCCTGCCCTTAAAGAGGTGACCAAATCCCTATTATTAGAACATGTCCTAATTGAAAGCTGGGTCTTGAGTGCACAGTCAGGTGAGGTCTCACCACACCTCATTCCCCACCCAAGGTTAGATGGACCCAAGGACTGTTTGCCCAGGCTCCCCCCACAGGAGGAGAAAGGAGTACAGGTGTCTGGTAACCGCCCCTGGAAACAACCAGTGGAGTTCCCCAAGGGAAGCTGAAGACTTTTACTAGGAACCCATAAGAATGCATGTCCAGGTACTTGCTTCTTCAAGTGCTGGGCAAAAGCAAAAAGGGACTCTCATTCTAGGTCAGGGGTTGAGACATTTTAAAGGGCCAGACAGTAAATGTTTAAGATGTCGAGGGCCTCACACCATAGTCTATCTCACAGCTGTTGTCTCTGCTATTGTAGCATGAAAGCAGCTGTAAAACAACATGTGAATAAACTGCTGTGGCTGCTTCCCAATAAATTTTTATCTACCAAGACAGGCAGCAGGCCAGTGTGTAGACTGACCGGTGGAGCTTCTTTCCTCACCCCCACTATCCTGAGTATGTCCTTTTCCAGAGCCTGATCCAGCCACAGAGATGGCAGCTGAGTCACTGCCTTTCTCCTTCGGGGCACTGTCCAGCTGGGAGCTGGAAGCCTGGTATGAGGACCTGCAGGAGGTGCTGTCCTCAGATGAAAATCGGGGCACCTGTGTTTCACCCCCTGGAAACAAGGAGGTAAGAACGCTAGGCCTGGTGCCGGGGGAAGTGGAGGTGCTGCCCTTCCCTTCTCAACTAATTCATACCTACCCTGCCTTATCTCCTTGAAGGAAGAATCAAAAAGCTTCACCACTCTTGACCCCGCCTCTCTGGCTTGGCTTACTGAGGAGCCAGGACCACCAGAGGTCACACACACCTCCCAGAGCCCCTGCTCTCCAGAGTCCAGTCAGAGCTCCCTGGCTCAGGAGGAAGAAGAGGAAGACCAAGGAAGAACCAGAAAACGGAAACAGAGTGGCCAGTCCCCAGCCCGGGCTGGCAAGCAACGCATGAAGGAGAAAGAACAAGAAAATGAAAGGAAAGTGGCACAGCTGGCTGAAGAGAATGAACGACTCAAACAGGAAATCGAGCGCCTGACCAGGGAAGTGGAGGCAACTCGCCGAGCTCTGATTGACCGGATGGTTAATCTGCACCAAGCATAAACAGTTGGGACCAGCACTTCCATTTCAGGCCACTTCTGACCCTTCCTGGAAGTATCTACTGACCACGTCACCAGTGCCAACGACATACCCAACCACCATCGATTCAGCAGGGGAGAAGCTTAGAGTCGACGATAGAAAAGGGTCTTAGCGTGTATATAGATTGTACATTTATTTATTATTGTCCATATCCATTAAAGTGACTTTCTATGATAAGTTCTCACTTTCACTTTTTCTTCTTGCCTTTAGAGGTTTCCAGGGGTTTCCCCTCAGCTAGAGCCAACTGTTTCTTCAGATCCAAGAGTTTAGCCACCTCTGCAGCAATCTGGTTCTTGTCTGCCTTCTGTGCCTTCAATTCTCGGACAATATTGCCCTGAGAAGAGAGGGGGTGGGGGAATAAGTGAGACCAGAAAGGACCTATTTAGGATTCAGCTTTGCCAGCTTCCCGTAGGGCTTCAGCCCCACACCTGCTTGGTCACTTCCTCTGTCAGTGCTTGGATCTGCTGCGGTCCAGCTGTTGTCAGTCCAGCTGCTGTCTTGGGGGATGCTTTTGCCTTGAGAACAACAGGACAGAGTTAGCACCTGCTACCATAAACATCTGACTTCAGGTTTGACATAAGATTGCAGGGGCAAGTGATTACCTTTAATGCCAAGGACTCTTCTAGCTAAGACAGGAAAGAAAAACTAAGTGAGGAAGCAGCAGGGCCAAAAGAGATGAGTGAGGGCTACTGAGGGACATGGAGGACTGTTGGTGGGTGAGGCAGTCTTTAGATTTCTCACCTGGCCCCCACTGAAGCGCTGCTTCAGACTTTCAATCTGGTCATTTTCCAATTTTTGGAACAAGGGACTGACCTGTGAAAAAAATTCCAGAATCATCCACTGATGGGGTATAAATTCTTATTTGACTATAAAGAGGGCCTCTCCACGCCAGCTTCTGACATTTAGGAACTCAAGTTTCCAAAAGAAAGGTTGAGTGTACCACTGAGCAAAATACATGCTGACTTCAGTAAAGAATTCAGAAAAAGCACTGGCATTCATTAGGATCAAAGATTACTTGGGCTATTTAATAATGCTAGGTTGATGCAAAACCTTAGAGGAGTACGTACATATTTTTATCACCTTGTCTTCAGAAAGTGGCTACCCTGTATTTTCCCTGCCCCCTGGGTTCTGGCACGAAGGACAGTGAGGATATATGGACTAAAGAAAATATTGGGCTTGTAAACCAATACCAAGGGCTTTATATCAGAAACAAGCCTAAAGTGCAGAGTGGAGGTGAGGGTGGAATGGGTTGTGAGAACAGCTATGAGAGTGTCACACCCAGAGTAAGTTCTTCCCTGAGCCCTCCTCCAAAGGCTGCATGGCAAGGTAGAAATTTTGAAGGACTTCCCTAGTGGTCTAGGGGTTATGACTCCATGCTTCCAACACAGGGCATGCAGGTTCAATCCCTGGTCTGGGAAGATCCCACATGCCCTGGGACAACTAAGCCCATACACAACAACTACTGAGCCCATGTGCCTAGAGCCAACGAGACAAACCACCACCACGAGAAGCCTGTGCACCACAACTCGAGAGTAGCTCCACTTGCCTCAACTAGAGGAAGCCCGTGTGTGGCAACAAAGACTCAATGTAGCCAATAAATGAATAATTTTTTCAAAAGAAATTCTGAAAGAGGCTGGCTCTTCAACTCTCAGACCTACCGTGCCAATCTGGTGTCCTGCTGGTAAGGTGCATAGGAAGTTTGTGGGCAGGATACTGCAGGCTGGAGGTGGGAGCTGCAGCTGGGCTTGGATGGTGGCACTAACTGTAGGCATGTAAGGCTGGAGCATGACGGACAGCAAGGCAGCTATATTCACGGCCAAGCCTGTCACTGTCCCTGCCCGCTGCCTGGGGAAGAAAAAATACTAGTCCAGACCTCCAAGAGGACACATCCAACCAGTCACTTTATTTCTGTAGCCAACCCTACCTTCTTACCCACCTGTCAGCTTCGCCACCTTTAATCCGCTTCCAGGGCTCGTTCACCTGAATGTACTGGTTGCCATGGCGAGAGATGGTGAGGATGCTACGTAAGGCATCCCGGATCCTGGGAAGGAAGGATGCAGGCCAAGGTGTAAGGTCCTGGGGGTACCAGTATGGGGTTGTTAACATGCCAGCAGATCACGGAGTTGAGACAGAGGTGTAGATACTTACCGAACCTTCTCTAGCAGCTGGTGGTAGTGCTGGAGCTCCAGGGTGATATGGGTCAGCAGGCGCTGATCATCAGAGGTGAGCACCATCTCAGGCACAAAACCCCCAAAAAACTTGGACACAAACATCCCAGCTCTGGATGGGAGTAGGGAAGGAAGAGAGAGAAGAAGAGTTACTGCCCAGTCTCCTTACAGAAAATTGGACACGGTTTTCACAATTTTACATTTTCTCAGAACTGAAGCCACCTGGCTCCCTCAAGCTGGAAAGCAAAACTTATTTTCTCTCTCCCCTAAGAAAATGTCTGCACGTGACAGACATACTTTACACACAGATACCCGTCATATAAAGGAAACATATCCCTCATGTAAGGTTTTCAGTAACCTTTTGTTTTTCAGAAGTCAGTAACTTGAAATGATCAAGCTGAAATATATACATTAACTGATATCTAACAAATACATCCTCTTGCAGAGACTACCTACCTGATCATGGTGGTTAATAACCAAATCTGAAAGGGTGGGTAGCCACAGAGATTATTTCTTTAGATTGCAGAATAGCTGAGATAGGGACTAATAATGGAAAGTGAGACTGAAGTGATAAAACTCCAATCTCCTACCCCTGTGCTAAAAAAACCCTTTTTCGGTCAAACTTTTAAGTGGCCTGCGAGTGAACTTGCACTAGGAAAGGACACACTTCTAATAACGTTAATAAAATAATTAGCAAAAATTCACTTTGTGACGAACTCTGCTAAATCACATCTCCACAACTAACTTCCCCCCTTACAAGCCGCTCCCCCCGCCACTCCCAGCTATCTGCTGCCTCTCACCCCTCACCAGATCCCACCTGTTGATGAAGTTGCCCAGGTTGTTAAGCAGCTCGGAATTATTCTTGAACAACATGTCTGTCCAGGAGAAGGCACTGTCCTGCCCTCAGGCCGAATGTACAGCAGATAGAAGCGCCAGATGTCAGCAGGGATCCCTGTGTCCTGGGCCATGTCCCCAAACACTCCCACACCCCGGCTCTTAGAGAATTTCCCATCCTCGTAATTCAGATACTCTGGACAGAGAAGGAGAATGCCAACCATCTGTTCAAATCATGTCCTTCGTCCCTGACCCACTAACTCTTCTTTTCTCAACCTCAGCTCTAGAGTAGCTGGCCTGCATAGAACTTGGGAGATGATTCCTCTCCAATGTGATCTTTTCCCCTTTACTTCCACCCATTACAAAATTTAGCTCTGAACTTCTGCTCTCTTCA
Organism: Bos mutus; assembly: GCF_027580195.1. Classification (NCBI taxonomy): domain Eukaryota; kingdom Metazoa; phylum Chordata; class Mammalia; order Artiodactyla; family Bovidae; genus Bos; species Bos mutus. The sequence continues at coordinate 16,368,777 of NC_091621.1, read as the reverse complement.
GGTCCTTGTTTCCTTTTTCTGGGTTGAGCGTCCATGTTCTAACTGTTTCCTATTTCACCTCAACTCCTAACTCAAGACCTAGCACCTCTCCAGGAATTTCCAAGCACTGCCTTGGTCCTCACTCCCTAGGAACACCCCCATCTTCAGTCTCCCAGGGTACCTGTAGCAATGAGGTGGCTGACCAAGGTGTAGTTGTCCTCAGCTCCTAGGGCTGAAGAAGGAAAGACTATGCCATGGAAGGGAACATTGTCCTTGGCCATGAACTGATACAGGTTCACCTATGAAATATAATTGGGAGACAGAGCTCCTGAGAGCCTCTTCAAAGGCCTAAGAAAGATCAGGTACCCAATCCTAACCACCCCGCTACACATTCACCCTTCTCACAGGCAGTGGGTACAAGTGTGCATGCTCGGTTGTGTCCAACTCTCTGTGACCCCAGGGATTACGGCCTGCCAGGCTCCCCTGTCCATGGCATTTTCCAGGCAAGAATACTGGAATGGGTTGCTATATTCTCCTCCAGGGGATCTTCCCAGCCTAGGGATCAAACCCACATCTCCTACATCTCCTTCATTGGCAGAATTCTTCACCACTGTGCTACCTGGGAAGCCCCATGGACAGGCTAACCAAGAACTACTCACTTGTTCTGGGTTCTTCCACCACTTCTCCCATTGGTCTGTGTAGTTGGCTGTGATGGACAGATAGCCAATGGTGGCATCAAACCAGACATAGAACACCTGGAGGGCCAGGAGGGAGGGGACACGGTTGAATGCAAGCACACCGGAAACCCCTGCCGACCCAGAGTCTCAGATTGAAACAAGGCATAACCAGTGGTCTGTTCTGCTCGCCCAGGGTTTCAACCCCAAAGCTGAATCATACAAGATCTGAATAAAGCACAGGGTTTTTTACCTTGTCCTCAAAACCTTCTAAGGGCACAGGGGTTCCCCACTTGAGGTCTCGGGTTATACAGCGGGGCTTGAGGCCATCTCGAAGCCAAGAACGAATGATGAACCGGGCGTTGGCAGTCCAGTCACTGCCAGGCAATGTCTTCTCCAACCACTCCTCCACCCGCGCTGCCAGCTGATAGCAGAGAAGCACAGAGCTGGTTTGTGACAGCTGCATGTGTGGTCAGCATAAGGATAAATACATACAAGCTTTTTGGAGTCATTTATTGATATATAATTAAAATTAAGGATTCATGACTTTGCCATAGCAATTCTACTTGGGATTTTTTTCAACAGAAATTTTCACATAAGTGTGTATAGATGTATTTATAAGAGAACTGCACCGCTCATCACACCAAAAATTAAAACTAATTCATTTGGTTCAGTAGAATTTAAAGAACTATGGTTTATCAACCAATGAAATACTTATTAAGGCTTTTAAAAAGTATGTAAAGATCTCAGAAATAGATTAACTAAAGCAAACTTCAAAATAGTAATATAAGATATAATCCTATCATTATAAAAATAAGTAATCGTAATACACGGATTAACATAATCCCAAAAAATATATCTTAGTACTTTATTCTCAATGAGATTAGGGGGAACATCCACTTTTACACCATCTATTTCATTCTGAAATTTTAAAAACAAGTGTTTATCGCTTTTGTAAGCAGAAAAACAAAGATAAACCTTTCATAAGGAATGGTTCACATGATTCATCCACAGAAACACCACAGCACCAGCAGCCTAACAACACACTGTCCTGGTGAGGCTGTGGCAAACAGGTGCACACTCTACTAGGAGGGAGGTAAAACTGAACAATACCTACTGAGAAAAATCAGGCCATAAACTACATACACATTTATTCTGGACACAGCAAGTGATCCCTTAAGGAATTTATCCTGAAGACAGACTTCCCACAATACAAAAATACATATGCACAAGGTTATTCACTGCGACAGTATTTTTAACTGCACAATACTGGAAACTACCTGAATGATGAACACAAAAAATTGGTTAAATAAACTATGGTACCCACACAGAATGAAGTACTATGCAACTGTTTAAGTAACAGGGCTTCCTTGGTGGTCCAGTGGTTAACGATACACCGTGCAATGCAAGGGACACAGGTTCAGTCCCTGGTCCGGGAAGATTCCACATGCCGTGGAGCAGCTAAGCCTGTGTGCCACATGCTTAGAGCCTGTGCTCCGCAACAAGACAAGCAACAGCAATGAGAAGCCTGAGCACCACAAGAAGAGTAGCCCCCACTTGCCAAAACCAGAAAAAGCCTTCACATAGCAATGGAGACCCACCACAGCCAAAATATAAATAAATAAAAATTTAAAGGAAAAAACAGTGAATTCCGTGGTGACCAAGTGATTAGGGCTGCACTCTTCCACCACAGGGAACACGGGTTTGACGGCTGGTCAGGGAACTAAGGTCCCTGCATGCTGCCAAAACAAAAACAAAAACAAAACAAGACTGAGTAAGAATGATCTTTATGAGCTGACATGTATGGAGTAGTCCTGATACAGAATGATTTCTAGAACATACTGTTAGGTGAAAAATATAAAATGCAAAATAGTATGTATAGTATGCTATATTTTGTATAAGAAAAAATAGATACGTATGTATACATACATTCATCAGCTCATCTTTATATATATATCAAATGTTTTATATATATATATAAAAGCTTATCTTTACAAAAATAAACACACTAAGACTAAATCAGAAAACAAAACCAATCGCCTACAGGAGACAGGAGAACAAGGCAGCACGGACAGGAGGGGAAGGACCCTTCTCTGAGTATTCTGTTGTTCAGTCGCCAAGTCGTATCCAACTCTTTGTGACCTCGCAGACTGCAGCACGGCAGGTTTCTCAGGGTTTTGATTTAGAAGCATACTAACGTTCTATATTTTCAAAAAACAAGTATGAGGAGAGAAAAAAAAACTAGAAGCAAATGAACCTAAATGATTGGCTTATTTCAGTAACATAATCACACTGAAAGGGGGAAAAAACTGAGCCAAGACGATGTTGAACACATTTGATTACATACCCTCAGTTGTAGGGGAAGGAGCAGGACTGCAAACTAACCCTAAACTCACCTTAGTAGGTTTTTTGGTAGCAGTATGGGTGAAGCAATTCTGAAATTATTTTTAGGTGTACTGTAGGATCAAATAAATGAGTAAATAATGTTGCTGGAAACCAGAGTACTTACTGTGTGGAAGAAGGGAGATAAAAAATATGGGATGAGGGCAAGTGAAGAAGAACTCCAAGGGGCTGGACTGGAATGGAATGTCAGTGTGAACCTAAAATAAAATGCCTAACTTTCTGCTCACAGAGCTGAGAACCAGCTGAGAACCAAAGACATCCAGGAGCAATGAGCACACAAAACTTGGCCTCTAATGCTGTTCCCTATTTAAAAAAAAAAAAAAAAACCACAGCTTGGTGGAGAAATGGTTGGATCCCAGGATGGAACAAGATGAATCTAGAATATCCTGCTATGCTAGAAAATAAGTGCTTAAAAATGATAGGAGACCTCAGAAACGCCCAGAGAAACCACCCTGAGGCTCCCGTTGGCCAAATAAGGAACAATTAGAACATCAACAATATTTAGGACAGGAATCAGTTATAAACCATTGAAAAAAATTGGAATCCATGAGTCAACACTGATGGTAAGTAGATAAATAAATGAATGACGGAGAAGGGTAAGTGTGGAGAGAGTGGGAGAGTTGGCAAATCTTAATAAAAACCTGGTCAGGTAAAAATGGTTAAATAAACGGATGCTAAATTCAGAGGAACCCTTTCAATGAAGATCAAGATACTTGCATGGTCTTAAATGTGCATTTCCACATACTGCTTTTAAGTTGCAAGGGGTGAAATATTAATTACACAGTGGAGAAGCCTAGTAACATCTTGACTGAACAAAATTTACGTCACTGATAAGGGGGAAATGGCCACCACATGCCTCCGGAAAGAACACGGTATCATCTATGCAATATTCCAACTGAGGATGCATAATCTGAATCTAATCATGAAGAAAACAGTCAATAAATGCAAAATGAAGAATATTCTGTTTTGAAAGGGGGATCAAGGTCTATATTCTTAAAAACTGTTAATATCATAAAAGATAAAGGCTGAGGAACCGTTTCAGATTAAGGGAAACTAAAGGACAGAAAAACTAAATACATTAGTCAGAGCCAGATTCAGCACTACAGGAAAAAACATGCTAGAAAGCATATTATTGGAATAACTGACAAAAATGGAATATGGATGGTAGATCACACAACTATATTATTGTTAAATTTCTTTAAGCTGTTAACCATACTGTGGTTATGCAGGAACATGTCTTTTTTCTTAGAAAACATACAATGAAGCATTTAAGAATAAAGAGAATCTATAAGTACATATACATACATGTATGAGACAGAGAATATGCTAAGGCAAATGGAGCAGAATCTTAACTGCCAGTGAATCTGGGTAATGGGTACATGAGGTTCTTGTGGGTAAAGAACACAAGGTTCTTTGTTCTAGGAAATGCTTATTCCCACAACTCTTTCTGCAAGTTTGATATCATCTCCAAATAAAAGTTTAAAAGGAAAAAAAAGGGACTTCCCTCGTGGTCCAGTGGCTAACACTCTGAGCTTCCAATACAGATGGCCCTGGTCAGGGAACTAGATCCCTCAAGCTGCAACTAAAACAGAAGATCCTGAGTGGGGTGCAACTAAAACCTATGACCCAGCGCAGCCAAATAAATATTTTTAAAAAATAAATAGGAACCTCCCTGGTAGTCCAGTGGTTAAGACTCCAGTTTCTAATGCAAGGGGTGCAGGTTTGATCCCTGGTCAGGGAACTAAAGTCCCACATGCCACAGGGTATGGCCAAAACTTTTTAAAACAAATAAAACGAAAAAAAAGACAGATCCACTAAAGTGAAAAATTGGTCAAGACAAATTGTGAAGTAAAAGAAAGTAGACTGCAGAGTAATATGAATGCCATGATCTAATTTACATTAAGGAAAAGACAAAAGGCATAAAAATACTTTCATTCAGCACACCACAACCAGAAAGTAGCTCCCATTCACAACCAGAGAAAGCCAGACTGCAGTGACCCAGTGCAGCCAGAAATAAATTGATTAAAAAATAATAATAATCACAAAAATAAAAATAAAACGTTCACATGCAAGTGCTACAGAGGAAAATGAGCAGCAAAAACTACCTCTTGGCAGATGGGCCTGGCCTTTCACTCTGTGCTCTTTTCCTGTTACATCTTTTTACATTAAGCATGCGTGATTTTAAAATGGAAATTAAAAACATGGGAGAGTGATTTGGTATACATTTGTCTCTGCCTGTCGCTGAGGCAGAGGGTGCAGGAGAGGCTGTGCAGACTGGCTTGAGGGAAAGGCCCACTCACCTTAGGCAGGTCCAGAAACAGGTGCTGAGAGGATTTCACCACAGGGCACGACCGGCAGACTTTACACTGAGGCTTCTGTGAAGGGAAATTCAAGAGAAGGGGTGACCCAGGGCAGGGCAGTTGGAATCAGGCTACAGGCCAGGAGCTGTCCAGGTGAGGAGAGAGGCACAGAGAGATGAGGTCCCCTGTCTGCCACCACACTTCACCCCATTCTCACACCCCACCAAGTAAGAACTACTTACTTGGGCCGGTTCTGAGCTTGGAGACTCAGGTCTGCAGGGCACAACTTTTGCTACAGAGTTTCACGTCTGTGTCCTTTCATTCCCAAGAACAGGAAAAATGCATTCTCTGGAGCACAGGCTAAATAGACCCAGGCTAGACAGCCCTACAGCTGTGTGAGGAGTGAAAAGAGCGACCAAGAGAAGACACTTGAGGAAGTTACGCTCAAGCAGAGAGAGCGGGCTTGCATGAAAAACAAGCGCGGGCCTTCACATGGCAAAATGTCGAGAAATACTTATCTGCATGACACGACATGACTGTACAAACAATGAAGTATGACAGCTAAAGGAGTAACAGTTGGGTGGGGCAAGTCAATGAAAGCCTGCAAGTGAGTTTTGATCTGGGTTTTTGAAGGTGAGAAATTATAACTCTCTCAGGATCTCTCTCCCGAACTCCACGTGCCTGTATCAACTGCCTACCTAACATCCCTCCCTGGATGTCTAAGGAAGCATCTCCAACTTAACAAATCCAAACAGCGTCACCATACTCTACCAGAAAGCAATTCAAGTAGTCTTGCCCGTGTCTGTAGATGGTGCTACCAGCCACCCAAGCTGCTCAAGCCAAAAACGTAAAGTCTCCATTCTCTTGACTTATCTATCACCTCAAATTCTAGTCTGTCCAGTTCCACAGAGTCTGCCTCCAAAACATATCTCAAATCCTTCCCTGCCCCCTCATTCCCCCTGCTATTAACCTAGTCCAAGCTACCATCACTCCATTTCTGAGCTACCGCCACTCTGGCCTCCAAACTGGTTTCCCCGCTTTCTCCCTTGCTTCCCTCCCACCCATTATCCACAGAGCAGCCTGCCATTCCACTCCAAGAGGGCTAACTGTGCCCGGAAATCTGGTCACTGCCTACGTCTTTGACCTCATCTCAACCCACCACCACCTCTCCACCCCCACCCACCGTGAGCCACACTGGTCTTTTCAATTCCCCTTTTCATTGCTCTGCTGCCTTGGGTCTTTGCATTTCCTGGTCCTTCTGCTTAGAATACTCTTCATCCCACTTATCGCCTCCTGGCTCCTTCTCATTCTTCAGTTAAACACTCAGTTCAAATGTTACCTTCTAAGAGGACTTCCCTAATCACCCAGCTCAACTCTTCCCCCCAGAAGTCACTCTGTTACATCTTCCTGGAAGCTTACAGCAACTACATTCTATCTTTAGTGCTGGTCTTCTCTGGCACTAGATAAAAATCTGTCTTGTTCATTGCTACAATGTCAATAACCAGAACTATGACAACGCTACTGTAAAGACTCAAAAAAGTTTGTTGAATAAATGAACAACTACCAAATGAATAAACATGGAGTAGAAGAAAGGTGGTATTTATGGAAGAAAGGAAGAACTAAACAAGCGCAGAACAGCTGGTGTGAAGCAGGAGAAAAGGTAGGAAAGTATGAATTCAACTTATCTATTTCCCAGCACAATGCCAAGCACATAGTAAATGCTCAGTATGAGTGATCAGTTGCTAAGACTAGAGTAAAAAGAGCCACTGGTGAAAGGTCTTGAATGCTAAATCAAAAATCCTATGGAGGGACTTCCTTGGTAGTCAGGTGGTTAAAACTGGATGCTCCCAACGCAGAGGGCACAGGTTCAATCCCTGGTCAGGGAACTAAGATCTCACATGCCAAAACAATAAAAATTAAAAAAAAAAAAAAATCCTATGGACAATAAGGTCCTACTGTATGGCACAGGGAACCATGTTCAATGTCCTGGGATAAACCACAATGGAAAAGAATATAAAAAAGAATGCATATATATGTATAACTGAATCACTCTGCTGTACAGCAGAAATTTATATAACATTATAAATCAACTATACTTCATTTAAAAAACATTCTAAGTGACAGTCCCTTAAAACTAGACACTCTCTCCTTCTAGGCTCCCAGGAGACCCTCCTCTTACCTTGAGCTCAATGGCATTGATGAGCTTGCCACACTTGTCACACTGGTCACCCCGGGCTTCCTCGTAGCCACAGAAGGGACACACACCCTCCACAAAGCGGTCAGCCAGGAAGCGGGCACAGTGCTCACACCGCAGTTGCTCCACAGTATCTTGCAGCACAAAACCTCGGGCCAACAGCCGCTGGAAGATGTCCTGGGTAATTCTGACGAGATGTGGAAGGGACCAGGGAAGTCAGAGGAAGCAATGCACCCTTCCTTCCTGCCACTCCACCTAGGACCCAAACTCACCCAGTCCAAGTGCCAAAGAAATCAGGGAGAGGCCCTCTAGTCATCTGTAGGGAGTTTACTGATGAGCCCAGACCCCTCACAACTCCCCACATGATCTCTTTCTTCATCACTCTAGAATTTACTTTGGTCAAATACAGATTTATCTGTTTTGTATTCTTTGTTAACAAAAATCTCCAAAAGGATAGGACTGATTAGTTCTTTGATATGTCCTAAAAATTAAATCAGTCCAACTGCTAAACTGCACAGCACTCTCGGGCAGCCTACCTACTGTGTAGTATTTACAGGCATGACAATCAGACAGAGAATGAATGAAGAGAATGAATGTTTGCTATAAACACACAGGAGTGGGAGGGGCTGTCCTAAGACTGTAAGAGAAGGGAGGCGGGAGGGGCGAGGCAGATCCTTCCTGTGAGCGTAAGTCCTGTCTCTTCCCCACCTCAGAGGCTCCTGCAGCCCTGGTCAGGCTTCTGCACACAACGACTCCCCATAATAATGTCTGAGACACATCACATTTCAGGACAATACCCAGATGTTTGGGGGCAGGGGGAGCAACAACTTTGGTTCCTTCTGTCTTTCTGTCCCCTCAATATTCCGACTGCCCCCCACCCCCTCCATTTATGATTGATCAAAGGACACCTACTTGGTCTGCTGTGGAGTGGTAGTCCGACCAAAAAAGTCAAACGAAATATTAAACCAGCGGTAGATGTCAGCGTGGATAACATGGTACTTGTCACAGATCTCCTGTGGGGTTAGTCCCTCCTCCATAGCCTTGGTCTCTGTCGCTGTACCATACTCATCTGTCCCACACAGGTAGAGGGTGTTCCACTGACGGAGCCGGGAGTACCTGAAAAGGAATGTAGTGATCATGAGGCCCCATCTCAGCTCCCTCCCTGCACCCAGGATCCTTCCAGTCTCCCCACTTGAGGCCTATTTCCTTGGGGCGCACTGCCTCCTTGGGGCCCTCCCCCAGTAGCTGGCCGCACCTTGCAAAGACGTCGGCACTGAGCACACAGCCGATGATGTTTCCAAGGTGGGGGACGTTGTTGACGTAAGGGAGGGCGCTGGTGATGAGCACATTTCTCTCCCCAGCCACGGGCAACCTGGTAGGGAAAAAGAAAGAGAACAGTCCAGGGGGAGATGAAAGGGTCAAGAGAGACCCAAAGTGCACGAAGCAGCCAGATGCATCTATTCTACTGCCCAGGGTCACGTCCATCCGAAGTCTTTCCTCATATGAAGCTGCTGGAGCTTAAACTTCCCCGGAAGCCATGAGATCCCTCCAGCTGCGAATACAGGGCCCTGCCCATAGCGAGCAAGCCTCGTGTACTGCTCCTAAGGAGGCTCATTCCCACAAGGAGCTCTGTCCCTCTTTATAATCCTAAGTGCTCCTTTCCATCAGCTGGTTCTCAGGCTCCAGCCTCCTAAGTACTGACAACTCTCCCCAGGCTCTCTTCAACCATCATTCACTAACTCCCTGGACTTGAACACCACCCAAGAACACCTCTCCCCTTCTTTCCAAGTGCTATGTTAGCATTACCTCTAGTCAGGACCTGAAATGCTTACAATCCATCAACCCACACACAAGCGTTCCCAAGTCCTCTCATATCCCAGGACTTTTCACGCCCTAACCCATATGGGTCAGCCACTTCCTCATGGCCTGTCTCAAACCAGCAGGCACCAGCCACTGCCTTCATAGCTATAATCTCCTCCCCACTGTCCCAGGATCATTCCTAGTCATGCCACTCAATCTGCCGCCAGAGGTCACTCAATCTGCTCTTCTCTCTCCATGCTTTGTCACCCATGACAGCTCGGCTGAACACACCCTATATCCACCACCCTCCCCAGCACTAACACCTCACTAGGGTTCATCTTTCCAATCATTCTTTTTTTTCAGTTTTAATATTTTTTCTTGAAGTATAATTGATTTACAATGTTATTTCAAACCATTCTTAACTTACAACGGCCAACTCCCAACAATTACCATGTTCTTCAACCGTAGGCACCCTGCAGGCTCACCGAGTCTCGGAATCTACTAACAGAGACTCCAGAGTGTTAACTACTAACAGAGGTGTTAACCTCACCCTTCTTTCCCAGCTGCATGCTGTATATCTGGTTAGACGGTCCATCTACTTCCTGGAACATTTTACAGCTCATTTCTTCAGGAAGTGCTCACCAATCTCTCCTGCATTCATTGACTTTTCTCCCCATGACTGAATACCATAAATTTCTCTGAAATCCAGCTTAGAAAGCTCCTTCAGGAAAACCCTCCCTCACTGACAATCGGCCTTCCACCCAGTCATTCTTGTACCCTGACCCCCTAAGCAACCTGTACCACACACGCTGCAGTGCTCCTTTCTGTGTCGCTCTGTAACGTCTCTCTCATCTTGTGTGTGCTTACTACAGTGGAGACATAAAGGTGAGTATGCCCAGGGTTCTGCCCTCAAGGAGGGTACATTCTATCACATAACTTCTGACTGGGATCAGTGCGATCAGAGGTACAAAGTGCTCACAGAGGTCAAAGGAAGTTGAGCATCTCCAGCCCAAGACTCCACAGAGGGACTTCCCTGGTGGTCCAGTAGTTTAGAATCCACCTGCCAGTGCAGGGGACATGGGTTCCAGCCTTGGTCCAGGAAGATTCTACATGCCAAGGAGCAACTAAGCCCATGCACCACAGCTACTGAGGCTGCACTCTACAGCCTGTAAGCCACAACAACTGAAGCCCACGTGTCTAGAGCCCATGCTCAGCAACAAGAGAAACCCACGAACCACAACTGGAGAAAACCCACACGCAGCAATGAAGAGCCAACACAGCCAAAAATAAAGACTCCACAGAGGCAGAACTACTTGGGTTGGGTTCTCAAGAATGGGTGGGAATTTGCCAGATTCAAGACTTTTGGGGTGCACTTCAATCAGAAGCAAAAGCATTTGCTCTAGCATTTGCTCTAACACCAGCTGTCTCCTCCTCTAAGTATGCATTCAAACAAGTTAGCCTGTATAGACACCTGAGAAAGTCTACCTCCTATTCTTTATTACCTTCAAATCAATCCTCAGTAGGTACTCACAGAAATATTCAAAATGAGTGATTGAATAAAAGATGAACTTTCACTAACTCATTCAAATTTTACCATTTTCTACCAAATACTTGACCCTGTGCTACAAGATACTCCATGTAAAAGAAAAGAGAGTCCCAACCTTCAATAAGTTTACAGATTAGTGAGGAGACAGACACGTAGAGACAATTACCATAAAATGTGACAACGGGAGCTGCCAGAATATGAAGCACTTAAGACTCTCAAGCTGTACAGAGAAGGACATGACAGACCCAGTCTCCTGAACAACTGTCCAGCAGGTAGGGGAGACACAGGCCTTCCAAGAAGAGCATGAGCAAACACACCAAGGTGTGAGTATATGATCTCAGCCTGCCTCCTCTCAAAGCTCATTCTGACCCAGCTGTCCCCTGACTAACCAGCCTCCAGCCACTGGCCTTTTAGAAATTCCTTATAAAGATGCTTCCTCTATCTGAGACAGCCTTTCCCCAGACTTACCCTTGCCTGAGTAACTCCTACTCATCTGGCAAGTCTTAGGTCTCCTTTTTCTCTGGCTGTACTGCGCAGCTTGTGGCATCTTAGCTCCCCCACCAGGGACTGAACCCAGGCCCTCAGCAGTAAAAGCATGGAGTCCTAACCACTGGACTTCCAGGGAATTCCCACAATTGTTAGTTCAAATGTTGTTTTTTTCTAAGTTAACCTCCTGTGACATTTTCTCACAGCACTTGTTTTTTCCTTCATACTACTTACAGTTTTTAAAATACCTGTCTATAACACTAGACTCAAAGTGGCATGACAGCAGAGTCTTGTCTGTTTGCTCCCCTCTGTAGACCCAGTTCCCAGCACACAGGGCCTGACAAGGAGTGGACACGTAAATCTTTATTGAACAACATGTTCAGAACTACAAATACTTCATTTCGATGGAAAAATCTACATACGGGTGTGACTTTTTTTTTTTTGGCCACACCACACAGCTCCCTGACCATGGATTGAACCCAAGCCTTCACCAGTCAAAGCACCAGTCTTAACCACTGGACCCAGCCAGGAAATTCCCACTATGTGTGTGAATATTATCTTAGCTATCAGAAGAGTGATAAAACATGATGCTAAGCATGCAGGCAGGAGCGAGATCATGAAAGACCAGGTGAAGTACACAAAGAAACAATCTGTAGAATTCTGAAAAGGAGGATGAGATGATAATATCAGCAGTTTTAAGCAGCCATCTGGTGACAATATGGAGCACAGGACAGCAGGGAAGGAGAAGGTAAGAGATGGCAAGGCCCCACTCCAGGTTAGCAGCAGTGAGGACAGGGAGAAGGGATGGATACAAGGACTCCTTAGGAGTTAGAATCAATGACCTGGTAATGGAGTAAATGATACAGGGAAAGATGAGAAAATGGTACAGATAGATGACACCAAGATTTCTGGCCTGGATCTTTAGGTGGAAGGTGGGAGTCATTCACTAAGACAAGTGACTAAAGGAGAAAGAGAAGCTGGCAGGGAAGGTAAGAGATTTGGTTTTGGACATGATGAGTTTGCAATGCCAGTGGAGGTGGAGAATCAAGGAGGTAGTCTGACAGATGTCTAAAGCTCAGAACAACGATCTGAACGGGAAAAACAGACTAAGGTACAATCAGTAGGTAGAAAGTAACTGAAAACACAGGTGTGGGGGGGAACTGAGGGACAGTATGTCCAAAATATTAGCCAAGAGATTAAGAGGATAGAGAATTACAGAAAGGTCAGCGATGGGGATTAAACAGGCAGGAACTGGCTCTATCAACAATTTCCACATAAGAAACCAAGCCCCACTCAGTCTGTGCCTACTCACACTGGATTCTGCTGCGGCCGAAGAGGGGGCAAGCTTTCCAGGCCCTTCTCCCAAGCAGCTACAGCCACGGCAATCTCCTCCTCAGACAGAGTAGCCAGTTCCTCCTCCTATGAAGAGTGGACAGTATCCCTCACCAGGTAAGAAGGGCACACAGAGTAAGGAAATTCTCTCCAAGAACTGACATAGTTAACAGCTGTGCTCAAACTCTCTCTCCAAGCCACCCCCGCCACCTCAGGCACTGCGGCTGTGTGGGTACCCCTCTTCTTTGTTCCAAACCTCAGGCTCATTGCTGACAAGCCTGCCCTCAAGGGAGCTGGGCTGGGGCTGCTTCTGGAGGTAGGGCCGGAGGGCCAGGACACCCTGCTGCTTCAGCACAGTCTCTGCAGCTCGCTGACATGGCTCCTGAGAACTCAGTGTCTGGAACCAGCTGTGCAGGGCACCCAGCTCCTCTGTGGGCATGGGAGAAAGGAAACAATCAACAAGACCTAGAATCGGTAGCTGGAAGGGGACCTCCTCCCCTTCTTTATGAAGTTTCTCTAGCTGCCTTTCCCAATTCCCTCAGCTGTCTTTCTGCTATAGTTGCCCTGTCAAGTTACAGCTAAGAATAGGTCCTCAATAGTCTACTACCCACTCTGTAACCCCCACACCAAGTTCCTCAGGCTGGTGGGGAAGTGATATGCACAGTTCTCACCAGGGAGATAGGATGGGTCTTGGAGTAACGGGTAGAGCGCTCCCCACAAAACAATATCAGCTAGAGATTCTGTCTCCTTTGTTGAGAAACAAAAAGAAAAAGTACACAGGTGAGACACTCAGTTTCTTCCCATGGATATAATAATACTGTACATTTCCTAAACACTTATTAAGTATCAAGCACTGTGTTAAGCATTTTAAATTATCTCAATTCTCACAATAACCCACTGAGAAGGGTACTAACATCACTCCCACTTCAAAGACGAGAAACAATGAACATTAAAGAGGTTATGAGTTTTAAAGGTTACACTGCCAGTAAGGGGCAGTTGAGGGGGGAGGGGTTGAACTTTGAATACAGTCTTCCTCCTTAATTCTTATACCATACAGCTTTTCCCAACCCTGATTTCAAGGCCCAACTCACCCCAGCCAGGAACGGACAGCTCCGACGACTCAAGCTGTGGTCAATATGCGTCAGGGCTCTCCGAACTGGGCCAAGAACATCTTCTCCCTTCTTCCCTTGGACCACTAAATAGTACAGGGCAGCGGACAAAGCTGGCTGAAACACAGGAGACACGGGTCAGGACGGCCGTGCAGAGCAACAATCTGCCTGCCAACCCCCACATCTCAGTCCCACCTGCAGCTCGGTTGCTTCCCATTCCAGCCACTGGTTGGTGAGGTCATCTTGCTCCCAGCCAGATAACAGAAAGAAGTATCTACCCAGGGAGAGAGCAACAGAGGGAGAATTAAAGGGGCTCGTTGGTCGAGTCCATTTCTCACGCCAGTTGTAAATAAGGCCACACAGAGGACAGTAACCCGATTTTATTCAGCCACCTCCCTGCATCAAGGACCAATACTGACCGACAGATTGCACTGGTGGAGAAGAGGTAGTTGCCACTATCCAGCTGCAAGACAGGGACCTTAGGCCGGGTCAGGAATGGGACCACACACTCTGACACAGGGGAGGAAGATGGGTGAAAAAGAGAGACAAGAAATACTATGTCAACTTAAAAGGACATCTTCACAGTCGTGGGGGGGGTACTAGGAGGGCAGAGGGGGGTGTGGGGGAGATGGGCAGTCACCAGGAGAGGGTCCAGGATAAGACCTCTGAAAGGGGGTGGGTCCAGAATGAGCTGGAGAGACAAGCAGGTGTTCAGCTGAAACAGATGGGGACTGCAGAGAGGATGTGGTGGTACTGGGGTAGTGCTGCAGCCAAGAACTGGAACAGCTGAAGATAACCAGGATATCTGATGTTTTCCCAGGTGGCTCAGTGCTAAAGAATCCACATGCCAATGCAGGAGACACGAGTTCGATCCCTGCGTCAGGAGAAGGAAATGGCCCCACCCCAGTATCCTTGACTACAAAATCCCATGGACAGAGGAGCCTGGCGGGCTACAATCCATAGGGTCACAAAGAGCCGGACACAACTGAGAGACTGAGCACAAGAATATCTGAAAATGATCTGAGCTACCCTGGGAGAACTGACAAGAGAACCGCTTAGGAGTCACACAAACAGATAGCTGGGAATGAGAAGAGGTAAACCGAAGGGAGCATGTGTGTCTGTGTGTTTAGGAGAGAAAAGTAGGGTTTCCTAAGAAAACCTGGGGGTTATCATATGAATGACGTGTGGGGAGGGTACCTAGTAGGTATGGGAGGTTGGAGAGGGGAAGGAGGTTCACCGGAGTGAGACAAGGTCCTGAGAGAGGAAGGAGGGGAGACCAGAAATTAGAGAAGGGTACACTGAGGCTAATTAAGGGAAGTGACTGATGAAAGATGTCACTGGGAGGGAAGAAGGTATGGGGTGCTGAAGGATAACGTGGGAGGAAATTGACGGGAGTGCGTGGTGTTGGGGCCTGGAATGTTGGCGAAGACAACTGTGGGGTCGTTGTCTGCGTGTTCCAGTCCCGCCCGTCTCATCCACCGCCCACTAGCGCCAGCTCGACTACCTTCTGGGCCTACAGTGCTGATGAGCAGCTCCGCTCTGCCCTGGGCCCTCCCGGCCGCGGCCAGCACAGGCAGACTCCCCGGAGCGCCCTCACTCACGAACAACCTCATTTCGCCGTGGACCCCACGCTGATGCAACCGGAACCGGTCTCCCGCCAGAGGGCGGACCGACCGCCGCGAGGCACGCCGGGAAATGGAGTCCCGAATGAAGCCGTCCCCCTGGCCTGGCTCCCGGAAAGCTGACTGTTTCTCCCATCATGCAACACTAGAAAACAGGAAAGGAGTGTCATAGAGATGGAGAGGCCTTAGATGCGGTGCCAGAGCGACACATTATTGATGGGAGGACCGGAGAAGACCTTAACGTGTAGGGCCCAGCGCACTTTAATCCTCTAAAGCAGCCAGAAGCCGGTGACGGAAACCGAGGGCCCCACTTTCTTGCTGAAGTGGCGCTGTCATGACAGAGGCAACTCGCAATGGCTTACTCTAGATTCGAGTCCATAAGAATCAGAGTTCTAGAGTTGAGAGTTATGATAAACTTAATGTTGTGCTGTGTGCTTAGGGCTTCCCTGGTGGCTCAGAAGTTAAAGCGTCTGCCTCCAATGCGGGAGACCCGGGTTCGATCCCTAGGTAGGGAAGATCCCCTGGAGAAGGAAATGGTAACCCACTCCAGTATTCTTGCCTGGAGAATCCCATGGACGGAGAAGCCTGGTAGGCTACACTCCACGGGGTCGCAAAGAGTCGGACACGACTGAGCGACTTCACTATGTGCTTAGTCACTCAGTCGTGTCTGAATTACTTACGTTAGGGACACTAACTTAACGTTGCTGCTGCTAAGTCGCTTCAGTCGTGTCCAACTCTGTGCGACCCCAGAGATGGCAGCCCGCAAGGCTCCGCCAACCCTGGGATTCTCCAGGCAAGAACACTGGAGTGGGTTGCCATTTCCTTCTCCAATGCATGAAAGTGAAAGGTGAAAGTGAAGTCGCTCAGTCGTGTCTGACTCTTAGCGACCCCATGGACTGCAGCCAGGCTCCTCCGTCCATGGGATTTTCCAAGCAAGAGTACTGGAGTGGGGTGCCATTGCCTTCTCCGAACTTAACGTTGCTGCTGCTGCTAAGTCGCTTCAGTCGTGTCCGACTCTGTGCGACCCCATGGACTGCAGCCTACCAGGCTTCTCCGTCCATGGGATTCTCCAGGCAAGAACACTGGAGTGGGTTGCCATTTCCTTCTCCAATGCATGAAAGTGGAAAGTGAAAGTGAAGTCGCTCAGTCGTGTCTGACTCTTAGCGACCCTATGGACTGCAGCCTACCAGGCTCCTCCATCCATGGGATTTTCTGGGCAACAGTACTGGAGTGGGGTGCCATTGCCTTCTCCAACTTAACGTTAGTGACAATTAAAAATTAATTTAGATGTCTTATTAACAAAAGAGAACGTGACTATTAAATATTGATTTAATACTAGTCTGAATCCATATGCAGACTGGCAATCTCATTAAAGGGAAGGGAGGTTTCGTATAGAAAAGTAGATTGAAGGGACTATGAAGGCTAAGAGTTGGGCAATTGTTTAGTCGCTAAGTGATGTCCAACTCTTTTGTGACCCCACAGACTGTAGGCTGCCAGGCTCCTCTGTCCATGGCATTTCTCAGTCAAAATACTGGAATGGGTTGTCAGTTCCTTCTCCAGGAGATCTTTCCAACCCAGGGTTGGAATTCATGTCTCCTACATTGTCAGGTGGACTCTACCACTGAGCCACCAGGGGCAATAAGTATATTCTATTCTAGGAAGCACGTATCAGTAATTGAGAAAGGGACCTTCTTAATCATCTTTGAATCCCTTTAAAATTAATTTAATTAATTTAATTTTATTAATTTAAATTAATTAATAAAATTAATTAATATATATTTCTCAAAAAGAACTAATTTTTTTAAATGGAAAAAAACCCACATTTTTAATTTTCAAAACACTCTGTGGTGGTTCTGGGCCTTTTGAAGCTAAGCCATAAGAAGTCTTGCAGCTTCTGCCCAGGCCTCTTGGCACACTCTGATAGCATTGAACTGCCATGTAAGAAGTCTTACTACTCTGAGATTGCCATGCAGGAGTGGTGTCATGTTGACATGCTGGTTGACAGTGCCAGCTGATCCCAGCATTCCATCCATCCTCATCAAGGTGTCAGGTATGTGAGTGAAGCTTTCCAGACCACACCATCTATCTGATTGCTGAATACCACCAAGTGATCCTAGTCAACACTACATGGGACAGAAGAATCACCCAGCGGAGCCTTGCCCAAGCCTCTGCCCCATAAAATCATGGGTTCTAAGAAAATAATTGTTATTTTTTAAATTACAGACTGTGAGGTAGCTTCTGTCATTCTCATTTTTCAGATGAGGAAAACTTACTACCCTACAGAGAGGTTACTTTGAGCTATATAAGGCATTGAAGATACAGTTGTTCACAAAATAGGCTTCTACCTTAGCAGAGCTCACAGACTTTCTGGGAAGTTAGAAAAGTCAAATAACCTTAAAGTGTCATGAAAGTTATAATGAGGGAATGTAAAGCTTGCTGTAGGATCTCCTAGTTAGGGCCCTTACTTGACTGTAAGGAGTTAAGAGAGATTTTCTTGTGCAAATGACCTTTCAACTGAGATCTAACTAATGACTAAGAATTAGTCTGATAAAGATTGGTGGAAGTGGAGAGAGGAAGTGTTTCAGGCAGAAGGAACAACTTATGCAAAGGACCAGAGACCTCAATGCATTTTAGGAATGTGAGGAATTAGTATGTGGCTGGAATATGGAGTTTGTAGTAGGAAGTGTGAAAATGCTAGGCTAATAGGAGAAAGTCTCTATAAACCATACTGTAAAATCTGGACTTTATTCTGAGGAAAATGGGAAGCCTTTGAATGGTTAAGTCAGGGGAGTGGCAGGGCATTTTTATGTTTTGGAAGCATCACTGTGCCAGGAATGGACTGGAGAGGAGCAGAACTATATGCAAGGAGACTAGTTCAGAAATTATATTATCTGGGCTTAAAAAGGCAGTAGTTATAGTGATTAAAGGAAGTAGATTGCAAAGATTTAGTAATCAGCTAAATATGAGTGCTGAAGAATCAAGACAGTTAGGGTTGGCTGCTAGATTTCTGGCCTGGGCTATTGGGTACACCCTCAATGTGCTCCAACAGATGATAGTATTTCCCCTTTCATAGTGATTATCGCACTGTATTTTAATCGTTAACAAGAGGGCAACAATTTTACTTTTGACTACACATCACAGCATGCAGAATTTTAATTCCCCAAACAGAGATGGAAGCCCTCCCTCCTGCAGTGGAAGGGCCAAGTCCTAACCACTGGACCACCAGGGAATTCGCTAAAAAAGGGCATCTTAATTGATAATGCCTAGCATAGAGTTCTTGCCCTGGTATGTATGATAGTAAGCATTCAATAAATATTTATAAATTTAAATTTAAATTGGGAGTTCCCTGGTAGCCTAGGTTTTGGGATTCTGGGCTTTTACTGCCATGGCCCCAGTTCAATCCCTGGTCGATGAAGATCCAGCAAGCCGCTTGGTGTGGCACTCCCCAAAAAATTAATTAATTAACTTAATAGTGGTACTTCGAGAGAAACAAGTTTATGGAGGAAGCTGACAAGTTCAATTCAGAACATACTATGTGGTACCTGTGAAAAACCCAAGTGGAGTTTTTCAGTGGACAATGGATTAGACTGGAGCTCCAGAGAAAGATCTGGACTGGAAATACAGTGCCAGTGACATATGGAGGTCATTTGAGCTGGGGAGAGAATAAGACCACCAATGGTATATAGAAGGCAAAGGGCACAGGATCTTAGACAGACTTCTGGGGTTTAAGAAACAAGCAAAGTTCTTTTTTATGCAACAAAGAAGGAATTGCTAAAAAAAAAAAAAAAACTAAGAAGGACACCAGCAATGTTTGTAGGAGAGAAAGGTCAACTGTATTGGCTGTTGCTGAGATGTCAAGCAACATAAGGACTGCAGAATGTCTCTGCAGAGGCAGGCCACACCCTATGAGGAGTGAACTTGCAAAAGTGAGGGAATGAGGGAGAGGAAATAGAGACCTCCATGTGTAGGCAGCTGTTTCAAGAAATTTGACTGTGAAAAGGAAGAGAGAGATAGGGTAGCAACTAGAGAGTACAGTAAATGAAGGGAAGTTTGTCTAAAGATGGGAGAGACTTGGATATGTTTAAAAGCTAATGGTAGGGTTTCCCTGGTAGTACAGTGGATAAGAATCTGTTAGCCAATGCAGGGGAGACGGGTTTGATCCTGGTCTGGGAGGATTCTAAATCCCTCAGAGCAGCTAAGCCCATGTGCCACAACTACTGAGCCTGTGCTCTAGAGCCAGGAGCCACAGCTACTGAGTGCTGCATCTACTGAAGCTCATGCACCTAGAGCCTGTGCACCAAGAGAAGCCACTGCAATGAGGAGCCCATGCACTGCAACGAAGAGCACCCCCTGCTCACTGTAACTTTGAAAAAGCTTGAGTGCAGCAATGAAGACTCAGTGCAACCAAAAATTAATTAAATAAATAATAAAATTTTAAAATGCATTAAACAAATAAAAACTAATGGTAAGGAGTCAATAAAGATGAAAAAGTGCAGGAGAGAAGGCAGAAGAGGATGAGATTTGAGCACTTAACAACCACCAGATGAATGAATAAATGAATAAGAAAAAAAGTGTTAGTCACTCAGTCCAAGTCTTTGTGTCCCCATGGACTGTAGCCCTCCAGGCTCCTCTGTCTATAGGATTCTCCAGGCAAGAATACTGGAGTGGGTAGCCATTTCCTTGGTCACTATTTTGGAAGTAGGAAGGGAGAGTGGAGGGGCAAGGTTCTCCACATGTTGAAAGTGGAGCAAACTAAGGAGAAGATCACCAAGGCAGAATCCCAGTATTGGCAACCCAGGCCTCAGATCAGGTGTCAGGGGAGGAGACCTGGCTCTCTGATGTCACCAAGAAGGTGGGGCTCTCCCTATTCCAGGTCTCCAAAGCCAGAGAGCAAGCCTGTGACTTGCAGGAGAGAAACTGAGAGAAGGGGAGAAGAGGAATGATCAGGTAAGGAGGAAGCACTAAGTTCTGGGGCTTAAAGTTCTGGCAATAGACAGTGGGGGTCAGTTCCCATCTTCAACCAGGGAGAAACGGACATTAATCCTTCATCCACCCCCATAAGCTGTCAAAGCATCCTGTGCTATTTGTCCATAGTCCCTGATTCAATTGTAATTAATACATTTATTATGTCATTAGTTGATATCTGTCTTTAAGCTTTGAGAGGGCAAGGGCTATGTCTCTCTCCTTCCCTTCTCTTATCTCCAGTAGCTGACGCTGTTCTTTTCACACAGGAGGTGGTCAGCCAACCCTTGTTAAGAGCATGAATTAATGAACCCACACACTAAAGTAGGGTCCCACCCAAGAGACTTACGTACCAAGGATCATATCAGTGTTTCTCAGCTCCCCAAAATACATCCTAAATTGATTTTACCTTTTCCTCAAACTGAACCCCTCTGTGTTTCTCCTAACCACTTTCTCTCCAATTTGATCTTACTATTTCTCTGGCTCTCTGTTTCTCTGTCTTGATGTTTTTCTGAATCAGACAGGAAGCACACAGCTTCAGGTCTGTGGCCATCAGTAATGGAAATATTGGTCCTTGTGTAAATTTAATAAAGAGTCACAAATTTTTGTATCTTTGTCATCCATTAACTCTTTGCCTATGTTCTATCTCAAACCTGATTCTTTCTCTTCATCTTCCTGTGTTCAGCTCAAGAGTCCCATCACCATTCAGGGCCAGCTCCTCCTGTCCCTAGATCTTCTGTTAGGCCCCGGAAGGTACTTGGAGGAAAATCACCCAACTAGACCCCCTCCTCTGACTTCCTGCCGTGCTGGTCTCGCAGCCCTGCTGACCACATCCTCTCTCACCTTACTTATGTACTTCCTCATTAGACACATCACCCAGGACTTCTCAGACCCCAAAACCTCTTACTGACCCCCATTTGGGTCTTCTGCCTTACCCTCTCCTCTCATGACAGGGTTTCTGTTCTTATCTTCTGCCCCAAACTGCTCTTAGAACCATGTCTCTCTGCCTGCAAGCAGTCAGTCCTGTCTTTTTCTGGATCTCCATCACCCCATTTTCCCATAGGTGATGGTATTGACAACAATGCTATCAGGCTGGTGGTGGCCAAGCACCTGGGGAAACTTGGGGCTGGGGTCCCGAAGCCCTTCTAGGGGATCCCAGCTCTGTGCTCTCTATGCCTTTACTTACACTGGGGCAGATGGCCGGCAGGTGTCTTTGGCTGAAGGAGACAGGTTCCTACTGCTTCGAAAGACCAACTCAGACTGGTGGTTAGCAAGGCGCCTGGGAGCACCATCCAGCTCTCGCCCCGTCTTTGTCCCAGCTGCCTACATGATAGAGGAATCTAGCCCTTCCCACAGCCCAACGACCATCACCCCCAGCCAATCTCTCTGGACTCATGGTGAGTAGGTCCTCCCCCATCGCCTTCCTACCTCCCTGGCTTCTGGGAATTATTGGAAAGATCTCCTTCCCCCAAGCTTCTGCTGACCCTCGACTCCTACTCCTTCTCCCCTCCGTGGTGTCCCCATTGCCCCTCCTTCCTAGTCTCAAGCCTCCTAGATCTCATGTAATTTTCCACTTGCTCTTTTCCTGTGAGCCCTCAGGATGGGGGACCTAGCCAAGAACCCTGGGGGGACCCTGCCTCCAACTCTTTCCATTTCTCTGTTTCCAGGGCCAAAGTTATTTCCTGGCTCCCTGGAGGAGATGAACCTGTGTCAGGAACCCCCAGGCAGAGCCCAGGCTACATCGGAGCAGCCTCCTCCCCTTCCCCCTAAAATGTGTAGAAGTGTCAGTGTTACCAACTTGAGGCCCAGCCTCCTGAAGCCCTTCCGGGAAGGACCAAGTGGAAGATCCCTTTCTCAGGAAAACTTGCTGACCGAGACCGATGCCAACGTGGTGAGTCATAGCACCTCTTTGGAGCAATTGTCACTGCTGGGCTCAGTTCTAGGCACATTGGCCAACAGGACAGACAGAATCTCTGCCCTCCAGGGATTCCCATGGGGATGATGAACATATAAATAAGAAAGTCTTTGAAACTAATAAGCGCTGCTGCTGCTAAGTCGCTTCAGTCGTGTCCGACTCTGTGCGACCCCAGAGACAGCAGCCCACCAGGCTCCTCTGTCCCGGGGATTCTCCAGGCAAGAACACTGGAGTGGGTTGCCATTTCCTTCTCCAACGCATGAAAGTGAAAAGTGAAAGTGAAGTCACTCAGTCGTGTCCGACTCCTAACGACCTCATGGACTGCAGCCTAGCAGGCTCCTCTGTCCATGGGATTTTCCAGGCAAGAGTACTGGAGTGGGGTGCCATTGCTACCAAGAAGCTAAATGTGGTGAAGGATGACTGGTCTAGGGAGGCATCTCTGAGGAAATAACCCAGTTGAATCTGAATAAGGAGAAAGAAACAGCCCTGAAATAAACGAGATGAGAGATGGAATTCTAGCTCTGGGACAGCAAGTAGCAAAGATCCTGAGGCTATGTGGAAACTACAAAATGATAGAGGGACTGAAAGGCCTGCTCAGCTTTGCTCTCCTTGTCTCAGCCTCCTGACTCCTGGCCCAGTGCAGGGTTTTTTTTTGTTTTTTTTTTTGTTTTTTTTTTTTGCTGTGTTCTGTCATGCTAGCTCAGGTTACTAGCAAGTTTCCTCTAGAGATGTAACTTCTTTTTCTAGAGATGTTAACTCCTTTGATCTTCCTGAAGATTTGGCTCTTCACCTCTCTCTTACTTACTAGTGGGTGAAAAATGGCCCCTCCTCTCTCATACTTTGCTAGCTAGCAGGGCTCTCTGACCCCTCTCCATCTCCTTATACTCTGGAGGACATGAGGGTGGGACGCTG
Organism: Bos mutus; assembly: GCF_027580195.1. Classification (NCBI taxonomy): domain Eukaryota; kingdom Metazoa; phylum Chordata; class Mammalia; order Artiodactyla; family Bovidae; genus Bos; species Bos mutus. Next base: position 16,345,543 of record NC_091621.1, on the reverse strand, counting down.
CCCCTCCCTCCACACTTGAGAAAAGCCTGTTCCCCTTTCCTGAGGTCCTCCGGTGGGGGTGGGGTGGGGGAGGAGGGAAGTTGGCAACAGGAAGTGAGGAGAAAAGCAGACTGTGAGGGAGGGAGTCAAAGAAAAAAAAAAAAAACAACCACTGGGGACTAGGGTTTCCTCCTCAGTACCTGGGTCAACCCAGACAGGAGCTGGTGGTGAGCATATGGTGGTGGAGAGAGGAGGGGGTGGTTAGAGAGGAGATTGGGGAGGGGCCCAGCAGAATAACAACCTTTCTTCCCCCTTTCCTTGCAGGCAAGACCCCAGACCCTCATGTCAAAGGCCCCTGTGTACTGCAACCTGGTGGACCTTCGCCGCTGTCCCCGGTCCCCGCCCTCAAGCCCCTCGTGCCCCCCCACTGCAGAGGCTGGACGCCTGGGAGCAGCACTTGGACCCCAACTCTGGACGCTGCTTCTACATAAATTCACTGACTGGCTGTAAATCCTGGAAGCCCCCACGCCACACTCGAACCCGAGAGACGGTGAGACCTTCCCTCCTGCTTGTCCCTTGTCCCTTGAGTCTCCTCCTTTTCCCTCCTGATCCCCAAAGTAGCATGTTTTCTCACTGGGACTCTCGGAAGATCAGAAGAATCAAAAAATTGTGAGAAGGGCTTTGAGAGCCAACAGAGATGGCGTTTCGATGGGTGCAGTTTTACCTTTCCCTCCCTCCAGAACCCCAGCTCCATGGAGGGGACACAGACGTTGAATAGGGACAATGGTATCCTGCAGCCTCAGGCAAAGGACGAAGAATCTGGTCCCAAGACATCAGAGCTTTTCGACTCCCAGGTGAGATCCCTTCCTCCTCCTGATCACATTCGGAAAAGCCATCTTTTTCGACTTTCTCTTTTACTTGAGATATTCTCTTTACTAGAGACATTACCCCAGCAACCCCCTGCCTCACACCCACATCCGCATCCCTCTTCCCCATACAGCCAGGGACTCCTTAGTTAAAGGTTTCCCCACCTGTTTCTCCAATCCCCTCCCTCAGGGTTCACCCTACCTCTGTAGACGCACCTCCCAGCTGGACCCTGGCAAGCCTTCATCTTTGCAGTGCCCTCGGCCTCTGCCGACGGTCCTAGATGACCCTCACGTAAGTCTCTGTTTTCCTTGTGAACGCCAAGATCCTCCCTGCCCCAGCCCCCAGTTCTTGCTCCTGCAGAAAGGCCTTCCTCTTTCTGAGTGATCTCTGGGTACTCTCTCACCGAGCACCCATCCGGTCAAACCTTAAAGGATCTCACTCCTGGGAGATCCCCTGGGGGAGAGCCATGGTGACTGTGGGGGCGCTGGGTGACTTATTGAGGCCCTTCCTGCCACTTCCCAGGAGGTGGAAAAGTCGGGCCTGCTCAATATGACCAAGATCGCCCAGGGCGGGCGCAAGCTCCGGTGAGAACTGGGAACACAGCCCGGGCTGCGGCTGGAGGGTTCGCGGGTAGCGCGGAGGGTTGGGAGAGGCCCTCCTCTATGTGACTCTCAATGACCTTTGCTCTATTACCACCGCCCCTGCAGGAAGAACTGGGGCCCCTCTTGGGTGGTATTAGCGGGTAACAGCCTGGTGTTCTACCGAGAACCGCCGCCGACCGCCCCCGCCACTGCCTGGGTGAGTGTGAGGGAGGGGCGCAGCGGGGGGAGAGCTGGAGGGGTTCCGGCACCCTTTCTACTCACCTTAGGCCAGCTGCGGGGGCGGAGGTGGGGCGGGCGAGGTCACCAGTCCTCGCAGGCCTCCGGGTGAGGGAGGCAGTGAGGCGAGCAGCGCCCTGGCCTCAGTTTCCCCCCTCGTTGCCAGGGACCAGCCGGTAGCCGGCCCGAGAGCAGCGTGGACCTGCGGGGGGCGGCCCTGGCCCACGGCCGCCACCTGTCCAGCCGCCGCCACGTCCTGCACGTGAGTGCCCGCCCTCTCATTTCTCCTGTCCCCCCAACCCAATGCGCACCAGCCCCGAGGGCTCGCCCCTAATTTCCCACTCGGGGGTCTCCCGCTCGGCCTCCCTGCTTTTCTTGCTCCTTCCCGCTGACCGCCCCCCCCCTGCTTTTCCCCGCGGGCCCCTCAGATCCGCACGGTCCCGGGCCACGAATTCCTGCTGCAGTCTGACCAGGAGGCTGAGCTTCGAGCCTGGCACAGCGCGCTGCGGGCGGTCATCGAACGCCTGGTGAGAGGGGTGGGAGTGGGCGGGCAGAAGGAGTGGAGGAGGAACTGTAGGATGCAGGGGTCATGGATGAGGGACACAGTGGCCTCCTGGTGGAGGGTAGGCCTGGGAGGTAGGGGACCCCAGCAGCCGGGTCGGCGGTGCAGATGTCTCTCTCTCCTGGTTCTCTTCCCAACTCTGATTCGGCCCATCTTGCGGTGCGGCCTCCCTGGTGGCACAGACGGTAAAGAATCTGCCTGCAATGCAGGAGATCCGGGTTCGATCCCTCGGTCGGGAAGATCCCCTGGAGGAGGGCATGGCAACCCACTCCAGTATTCTTGCCTGGAGAATCCCAAGGACAGAGGAGCCTGGCGGGTTACAGTCCATGGGGTCGCAAAGAGTCGGACACAACTGAGCGACTAACACTGCGGTGCGGACCTAGGATCGAGAGAACCCCCTGGAGGGGCGTCTGTCAGGCTCGGGACCTGCGGAACTGGAGGAGCTGAGCCCCGGGGAGGACGAGGAAGAGGAGTCGGAACCAGTGTCCAAGTCTCTGCTGCGGATCGGCGGCCGCCGGAGCTCCAGTAAGGGGCGGGCCTGGGGGCTTTTACCCCGCTCCTCCGAGCCGCCGCCGCCGCCGCCCTCACGCTGCACTTGCTGCTGCAGGTCGGTGTCCCGAAACAGCGGAGCAGAACCGCGTGCGGAATAAACTAAAGCGGCTAATCGCCAAGAGACCGCCCTTGCAAACCCTGCAGGAGCGGGGTCTGCTCCGAGGTGAGGGGGGCTGGACCGCCTGGTACCCTTCTCCTTCGTTCGTGCCTACTTTAGTGTTTCTGCAAGCACTTTTATTTACATTCCGGATCTGGGCATCAGCTTGTCCTGGATGAGAAAACTTCAGCGAGGCTCAGGGTAGAGCTTCCCAGAACTAGATCAGCGGTCTTCTGAGACCAATACTTCCCCTCGGCTTGCTCCCTACAGCTGATTGTTGCAGTTGCAGGGAGGGGGTGTACCTCCTTGCTCAGGCAGGCAGGAGAGCCAGCCCAACTTTGGGGTGAAGACCTGTGCTGGAAAGAGCCTCCATGGGTGACACCATCACTGGCTTCCCACCTCATTCTGTGTCTCCCCAGACCAGGTGTTCGGCTGCCAGTTGGAGTCACTGTGCCAGCGGGAGGGGGACACCGTGCCCAGCTTTGTGCGGCTCTGCGTTGCTGCTGTGGACAAGAGAGGTCACTTTCCCAGAGTCTCCCCCTTCTAACCGGCCAAAGCCCCACCTCCCCCACCCTAGTGTGCCCTTTGTCTCTCCACCCTCACCAGCACACATTTTAGATCAAGAATCTTTATCTGCTCCCTGCCTCATCTGCCAGGTCTGGATGTGGATGGCATTTACCGGGTGAGCGGGAACTTGGCAGTGGTCCAGAAGCTTCGCTTCTTGGTGGACAGAGGTGAGAAGGCTGTGGGCAGGTGGTGGTACTAAGAACTTCATGTCTTAGAACCCAAAGGTCTGAGTGAGGGAGCTGGCAGAACCGGGGAGGTCTTCTGGCTGGAGCTATATGTCTTAGCTCTTGATTTCTTTTACTTGTTGCAGAACGGGCCATCACTTCCGATGGGAGGTACATGTTTCCAGAACAGCCAGGACAAGGTACTTCCATGGAAGGCCGCTTCAACCTTTAAAAGTCTTCCATACCATCCCTGCTCCCTGTGGGCTCCCCCATGTCCTGCTCCTGGGGTGGGGGGTTGTTCTCATCCCGATCTCTGCCCCACTGTGGACCCCACTAGGTCCTCCATGGTCTGCCTTCACTGGATCTTTCCCTAAACTCCTGATCTCTCAGTCTCTGGGTCCCTCTAACCCTTCATGAGCCCTGAGCCCCTCTGTACCTCCTTCTCCTTCCAGAAGGCCGATTAGATTTGGACAGTGCTGAATGGGATGACATTCATGTGATCACAGGAGCCCTGAAACTTTTTCTTAGGGAGCTACCCCAGCCTCTGGTGCCCTCACTACTGCTGCCCGATTTTCGTGCTGCCGTTGGTAAAGGATGGGAGCTTTGGGCAAGAGCCTTGATACGGGGTGGAGGGCAGGGGGGAAGCATGAGTGATAAAAGAGTAGAGTAGAGGTTCCCTTCCACTCCTCTGTCCCAGCCTGAATACAGAGATGGAAATTAATTTTCAATTAATGTGCCCACTCCAGTTGTGTGTGTGTGTGTGTGTGAGTGTTTAGAGGGCTGAGTTAAAAAGAATTCTAAGATTGTAGTTGGACTCCGTGAGAAAGAAAGCTATGATCGATTAATGATGTCTTCCCCAAGCACCAGAAAGGATACTGAGGTTACCCACTCTGCCCTAACACCTTTCCTAACCTCACTCCCATGCCCTTCCTGTCACTCTTTCTCTCTAGCCCTCACTGAATCAGAACAGTGCCTCTCTCAAATACAAGAATTAATAAGCTCAATGCCAAAGCCCAACCATGACACTCTGCGGTACCTCCTGGAGCATTTATGCAGGTCAGGAAGACTGAATATCTTTGTTCATGTCAGGGGAGGGTGGGGTGGGGCCTGCAGCCGGGACCCTGTGTTCAGATGGGGAGAAGGTAGGGAAACACCGAAGGTTAGTGGGTCATTGAGGAAATAGGCACTCTGTGCAGAGGATATATTGCCAGGGTCAAAACCTTTTTTGCTCAATCAGCATCAAATGAGGAACTAGGGAACAAGACAAGTCCAGGGATGCTGTGAGAGAAATAAGGGGAAAAGAAGGAAAACTTCCTTCTGCCTTTGTCTTTCACTGGGACAGTGGGGATGACTTATTTGGCAGAACTGGGCAGTGACCTCTGAGAGAGGATAGGCATTTGAATGAAAACCTTCCAAATGTTGAGCAGAGAGGACTCTAGGGGCAGTCTCTGAAGTCAGGAAGAGGCGGGTATATCCTAGGTTGCGTCATGAAGGTTGAATCCTGAAGGTTTCTCCACTGATCTCAGCTCTGTCCCCCTGGTGGCTCTTTCCTTGGTTTTCTTCAACTACCGCATGGAAGGGCCCCAAAGTGGATTCGTCCTCAAACCTTTGATGGGTTAGATTTATTTGAAGTGGCAAAGCTGCTATACTATGGCCCCGTCTCTTGGCTTTTACCCACAGGGTGATAGCACACTCAGACAAGAACCGCATGACCCCCCACAACCTGGGAATTGTGTTTGGACCAACCCTATTTCGGCCGGAGCAGGAGACATCGGATCCAGTGGCCCATGTCCTCTACCCTGGGCAGGTCGTCCAGCTGATGCTCACCAACTTCACCAGAGTCTTTCCCTGACTGGGGCAAAGAAGAGAAATCGTATTTCCAGTGATCTCTGTTGGGTAGCCTTTGGTGGGGGCGAGGGTGGGGGGTGTTCTGTTTTGAGGACATCCCTTTAAATCCTGTGTCTCCCAGATAGCCGTCTCCACCTTTGTGAGTCTGAGCTGAGGGCCTGGGATAGGATGAGGAAACTTCTCTAAAGAGGAAGGTGGCTGGACTAGCCCCTGCTTCTCTAGTTCCTGGCCGTTACCCCTCCCCCAAGATACTCACATTATAAAGCAGGGCTCTTTCTGATGCAGTTCCTTTATTATCAGGAAACAGTGTCATTATAAAATTCCTCCCCAAATATATTTAGACTGTGTACAGCCCCAGCCCACCCCTCCCATCCCTGGGGCATCCCAGGGGGCTATGGCTCCTCCTCCGGACTTCCTGGTGGGGATGGAGACCCCTCAGGAAATGTGGATCTGTGGTCCCCCACTCTTTAAGCACTAGAATTGAGGAACTGTGTCTCCCCAGGCAGAGATCCCAGTAACACACTCATGTTGCCCACGGCCATGTTAGGGGTCCCAGAGGGAGGTGGGGTGTGTTCAGAGCTGTCCCTCTGATTGTGAGAAGGGGGAGGACTCAGCCCCTGGGCCTCATCCAGAATAGCCACAAAGTCCAGCTGCGTGTTGTCGAGATCAAGAGAGTCCAGAGGGTTACACACCTGCCCTTCAGGAGGAGGGTACAAGGCGGGGCCCCCTCCCAGTCTGCCCACCTCAGGATGGCCACAGCTGGGGTTGGTGCCCCCTGCCTTGAGGGGCCCATAGCAAGCCGGTAGTGGGGGTAGAAGTCGGGGTGGTGCTGCTGCCCTATGGGAAGCTTTGTTGGCCCCTACTGCAAAATTTTCATGGCATGAAGGGGTAGGATAGGAGCC